>NC_136073.1:509270288-509852815 GCF_964261635.1 Lissotriton helveticus
CTGTGGTTTCAGGGGACTTGTGCTGCTAGTCCGGGGGAGTATGGTAGTCCCTATATCTCTCTAAGGGGTCCCCCAGTCTGGCGGAATCGAGCATTGATCCAGGCCATGTTCCTGCTGTTTCAGGAAGGTTGTCACAGGTGCAGAGTATCACACCTTTAGTTTGTGCAGCTTCTGTTGTAGTAAACAAAGGTATCTACTTTTGTCCTTCTTCCAAGTCAGATTGGAACTGAGGGCCTGGTGTCAGGGATAGCCCTTACATCCTAGATTTAGGGGTGTTGAGTTGTGGGTGCAAGTGACCATGGGGCTACAAGCCACAGTGGCTAATCTGCCCCAGAGATTATCACATCCTGGGCTTTAGGTCACTTTTGCAACCTAGAATCCACTATATTGTCGCTTTTAAAAATGTCAGAAGTCTTCCTTAGCTGTACCGACCAGGTAGCTCACCCTAGAGGTGAGTCACATCAAAGTCATTTTTGAGGTGTGTGAATTAGTACTTCTGTACTACTCTTTTATGTACGCTTAAATATTTTTTCGAAATGCCTCAAAGCATCTAATATGGGAATAAAATGAGACTATTTGGGGAATATGTAGATATAGAGAACTGTGCCCTCTACTGAATGGGAGATAATCATTTTGACACCAATTCACACAAGCTGTCTCCTTCTTTGCTGCTTACATGACTTCTTACATAGTTAAGATTCTAATTCTTCCTAGTGTTCTGGAATGCTTAGTTTCTAAGAATTGCAATTGAAGTCTGGTACTTCTGTGTATTAGAAATGAGTTTTATTAGGAGAATACATTACCTTTAAATTATATTGAAGGTTCCAAGAGCTATTCTTGATATGAAGATACATTTAACACATATGTAAAAGATTACTCCTGTATTAGAGCTTCCTGTAATTATAAATGAATGTGCTTCAGCCTTTGATCACACTTTTGGGAAGACTGCAGCGTCTAGGCTACATCGTGGCAGGAGCCGCGTCATTCCCGCGTCATCCCCGGACGCCAGCCGGCGCATAAAGGCACCGCCAGGCTCCTGCAGCGCGGGAAGCCCTTCAGCCCTTGGTCACACTTTTGGGAAGACTGCAGCGTCCAGGCTACATTGCGGCAGGAGTCGCATCATTCCACGTCATCTGCAGGCGCCAGCCGGCACATAAAGGCACCCGTCAGAGACCGAGGGAGGCCGGACTGGGCCAAGTTACTGATAATAGTCAATGGACTTGGAGTAAATGAGCAGGCGAACGCTCAACTATTAAGGTACTGTCATATTAATTTTCTCCCCTATAGCGTGGCTTCTGCTTCAAGGGAGGACATAATGAGTAAGCCTAAGTCTAGAAACGGCCAGGGTGTAGTTGGGACCCTAGATGCACTTCTGCTGAGGGCTGAGTCAGCGCTCATCCACCAAATAGAACTCACAGAGCGAAGACTATCTTTGGAGCCGCAAAATACCGATAATCGAACTGCATCTATCATCTCTGTTGTTTTTGCCCCAGTTCCTCAACTGAGCTTGGAAGCTAATGTATCTCAAAAGAACACACTGTATTCATCAACCTCGGACCCTGAAACGATTGAAACCATTAAGGTTCCTGTTACATGTGATACTCTAGATGATTCTGTAAAAACAACCAGGCTAAATGGTGTCACACAGGGCCAAAAATCTAAAGCTAAAACTAATCATGGGAATGAGTCTTGCACCACCCCCTAAGAAAAGAAGGGACAAACTTGGAATAAACAAAACGTTCCTCTGCCCAAGCCCTTAGGGCGTAGGAATAAACCTAATGAACATAATCAGGCATTTGCTCAGTCCTGCGCTGAAGCGGCTCCGGGAAGGGGGGGTTCCAACTGAGGTTGACTTCTGGAAAAAATTGCACGGTTGCAACTCTTTTAGATCCGCTGTTGCAAAGGCTATTGAGGTTAGGTTATCAAACTTAGAAAAACCGATGGTAAACTGTAATCAAAATGTGGCATAACTAACGGGGCTGAGGGCACTGTTAAGAATAGGACCAGAGACAAACATAAATCCTGTTATAGAAGTAAAAAACAGTATGACCTACAATGCATAAGTGCAGCAGGACTGGTATCAAATAGGGATCTTAACTCCTCCAAGGTTAAAGACATAATCCCCACGAATCCCCAGAATACACATGTTGAAAATGACTCTCACTTTAATAGTGAGAGAGCCCAGAGACCCCAGATCCCAAGTATCATGGAAGGTAGGCTGTCTGATCAAAGATCTTCAGGCGGCCCCTACACTAACCTACACATACCACCCGAAGCAACTCCTTATACTATAATCCTAGCTAATGTCCCCCCGCTGTCATCAAGTGAACCAGAGCACTGGTCTGCATTGAGGAACAAGGCATTACATTTCCTGAGGGAGAGGACGGACATTGATGAGGAGTTATTTGTGGAATTTAAAATGGAACGTCGGATTAGGTGGGTGGGCAAATCCACGAAGAAATTTGCAGGCGATTTTATTGTTCTAACATTTAAAACTCCATGCCTAGTTAAGATAATCCTAGGAAGGACAAATACCTGGTCTGCATGTTCAAGGGGGGTTTCTGTTTTACCGCTGGGCTTTCCCTGTCAGCCGGCTATACCCCTGTGGTCTGTTGTGGATAAAGAGCGACCTAGACTAGTCAGTATCCTGTGCATCCTCCCTGGTATCACCCATGAGGCATTGAGTGGTTTGGAGATATTGATTGACTGGCCCCACACTTGAGAGCTCTTGGGAAGATAGATATCATAAACAAAGAAACGGAGACAGTCCCTAATCTAGTAAATGGCATTATGGACCATATTCATTTATCTGATGAAGAGGACAGCCCTAATTGCCAATTGCATTTGTTTCCAGACAGTGAAGGAAGGGTCAATAAGGACACAAACGTGCTCGCTGCACAACCCATCCTTAACACAGAAGGGGCAGGGGCAGGGGCAGTGGGATACAGTTGAAATGATTGTCCATTGAGTCTTATCTCATGGAACATTGCGGGTATTAGACCTAGATCATCAAATGAGGTTTGCCTACAACATATTAAAAAATTCGATGTCATTTGTACCCAGCAAACATGGAATAGGGAGGAAGTCATTATTAATGATTTCCGCTCATTTAATGTTCAGGCAACTCCATCTATTTCAGGGAGAGCGAAAGGAGGATTGGCGACACTGATTTCTGTTAAATATGGAGCAATAAAGATTGAGAACATAGCTGACTCCCCCTGGTATCAGATCATTAAGATCGGTAATCTGATTCCCAATACTATTGATTAACCTGTATTATAATATTTTTGATCAGAACTATTGTGGGAATATTTATACCCTCAAAGAGGAAATTGATAAGGCTGCGGTGACTTTAACTGTACTTTGTGTCAGCATAGTTCCCAAACGGTATGCAGGCTTCTAGATACCAAAAACGAACCACTTTCCAATTTTAAGCACTCTTTATATCATGAAGTGTTAAATACCATAATTGTTGTAAACAAACTATGTTTTGATGATACTGTTGTTTGCACGCCACACATACAGTACCCCACATTTCTGGGAGGGGGTACAGTGAGTACTATTGACTTCATGCTAATATCTAGAACATTTGCTCACCTGGTAGATAGCTTTGCGGTAGAACCTAACCCTGTCAGTGATCACAATCCCCGTATTGCCTGCCTACATGTAACAGCTTTTAAGGGCGACAGTGATGAAAGTCCATTAATATATAATCCAAATCAGGGGGTGAGACTAAAATGGAGCAAAATAAATGCACCTATATTTGAAAAGGAGACTGTGACATCAAACTTGAGTCAAATTTTGATATGCCTATCTGATGATTCTACCACGGAGGAGGTCATAGAGTGTTTTGAAAGAATTTGCAAAGATGAGGCCAATAATTTAACAAGAACAGTAAAAAGAAAAGCTCCACAAGAAACTATATGGTTCAATGCAGAGTGCTCTAAAGCACAAAAAGATCTTAAAAAGGCCCTGCATATAGTCCCCTGTGATAGGGAACTAATTAGGACAGCAAGACAAACCTATAAAAATGCAATTAGACATAGAAAGGATGAACTCAGAAAACTTGCTTGGGAAGATCTCGAGAGAGCTAGCGCTCTCAATGATTCTAAGGGTTTTTGGGAAGTTATAAATCTCCCCCTTTTCACAAATGATGTAAGGAGCATTGAATCAACAAGAACTAGTGAAGCTTGAGAGTCACATTTCTCAAATATATTCAACCCAAAAGGCTTAATACCGAATGATCAAAGAGGTAAAATAGTAATTAACATGGAAACTGCAAATCAACTTAGTTTATCTATTTCTCTTGGCGAGGTTGAAGAGGCATTGACAAAGGGCATTCCCTCAAAAGCACCAGGTCCAGATGGGGAGCCTCTTGATTTGTTTAAATGTAATCTACAACTGTGGGCACCATTGTTGGTCAATGTTTTCAAACCAGTAATAGTGGGAAACATCCCTAGTTCGTGGATAGAGGCAGTGGTGGTACCAATATATAAGAAATGTTATAGGCATGATCCTGTATGCTAAAGGCCCATTTCTTTAATTGATGCCACATACAAGGTTCTGGGAGGTAATCCTTTCTCGCCTGAAATCGTGGGCCAATGATACTGGTCTAATGTCCCCTGCCAAGTATGGTTTTAGGAAGGGAAAGGGGACAAGCGAACAGTGTCTTAATCTCTGTATAATCATGGGTAAGTACATGAAGGCCAGGGGAGGTTCGATCCACCTGGCCTTCATGGACTGATCCATTGCATTTGATACCGTGATTCGAGGTAAGTTATGGGCACTTATGGAGAAAATGGGCTTTGAGGAAGCTCTTATTACCCTGTTACGCAGGCTGCATGCGTCAAACACTGTCTCTATTCGTTACGGCCCAGGAGGAGAGAAGACTAGGCCTATTGCCTCAATAGAGGGGGCTCGACAGGGCTGTATCCTGTCTCCTTTTTTATTTCCTTTATATACAAATGGGGTGCAGAATTCTATTTACTAAACCAGCACCTGGATTATCCCAGTATAGGAGATCAGTTGGTCCCCTTATTATCATATGCCGATGACACGGTCCGTCATGATGGCCTTAACTGCCAATAGCCTTCAAAAAGTGTTGATTGCTTTCACTGATTTTATGATGGTTTTGGACCTGAAAGTAAATTTGAGTAAATCGTTCATCATGGTATATGGCCCCAAGCAGACTAAAACGCGAACATTTGTGGTAAAAGAAAAGATTATTGACAAAGTACCCAATTTTACATACCTGGGGGATGTTTTTAATAACAAATTAAATTGGGACCATTTGATTGTAGCCAGGGTGTCACATACTAGTAGAATTAAAGAGGGTCTGTTCCATTTTGCGGCCAAACTGGGACATAAGCCAGTGGCAGAAATGTTGACTTTTTATACATCTAAAATGCCTCTTGATTGCAACATATGGGGCAGGAGTATCGAGTCACCAAAAAAGCAGCCAGATACAAATTGTAGAAAATAAATTCCTGAGAAGATTACTGATGATTCCCATTAGCTCTCCTACAAAATGTTGTTACTCTGAAGTGGGTTTAGACTATGTCAGAGATAGAATAATTATTGCCCCATTGATCCTATGGGGAAACGTATGGACTTGAGAACGGTTATTATTTTCAAGGGAGATCATTAGAGACTGTATGGATTTGGAAAAGGCCCTGTCTCTTCCCTGGCTTTGTTATGTCAAGAATAAATAGGATCGGCTTGAGACACTACTACGATAATTCTGATGGTATTCAACCTAATATGAAATCAATCATAAAAAATGCAATGAAATAAGTACTGCAGATCGGGAAAATTATGCTTTTATCGATGGGTCGCTACTTCATCAGCAATTTTATTTGTCTTTTACTATTCAAACATTAGCTCGTTTCCTTTTGACTAGGTTTCGTCTTTGCACTTTCTTGAGGCTTTTCCCAAACAGGTGAGTTGGTGTGAGAGACTGACTCCCTGTCCTTGTAATAACTTAGCCCAACAAAGTACTATGCACTTAAAAAGATATTAGGGCATGTTTTCTTAAGCCTCTTTTAAAGGAAATTCGCCCTTGTTCGTATCAGGAAGGTTTTAATTATCTACGATCTTTGTCCACTACTGTAATTAGTAGTGTTGTGCTCTACTTCATTAAAACTGCGCTGTCAATTAGGAAAAGGTATGAAATGTTACTGGAAAACTAACTTGATGGAATGTTGTATTTTATAAAAAATAAAAAAAAATTGTTTTATAAATTGACAACTTTCACATGAACTCACCCCAAATTTTGTATAGATTTTGTTTTATTGTTGTATGCATGTATGGAGCACTTTTATGATTCATGTGAATCAAATAAAGTTATTTGAACGAATGTACGCATGTGTTAATTGTCCCCATTGCATGGTACATCTTGAATCAAGGACTTCTTCCTTCTGTTTAGAGATGTTATCATTGGCTACTACGTTCTATGTGGAATAATAGATATGCTACCCTATCACTACCACTGAAATTTGCCACAAGTCAGATCGATTGATAAGTTAAGCCCTCTCGCTTATCATCTGCTATGACTTATTCACAAAGGGCTGGAGAAGAGGACCCTTTCTTAATTGTTAAGGTATTTCCACATCCCTTTGAGGTGTCAGCAAATTTGTAGTGTTTGCAACTGGATTTCAGGCACAATACATTGATATTAAAGATACCAATTTGGTATTTGAAAGGGGCATCCACAATTGGAAGGGACATCTACAACACACCCTGCCCAGTTACCAAATTGGTGTTCATTTTGAATCCCATGTTAATAATCAGAAAAAACGTTTCTGACTCGTAAAGTACCTATGAGTACATAGGAAAATGCATTTTAAAAGTAGCACATGCCAAATTAGAGTGTTTGCGACTGTTAAAACGTTTAGTACAGCTGGCCCTTGGGCTGTCGGTAAATACATATATGTACATTTTGTTTAGATATGGTGCTCTGTTACCTCCAGCATGTCTGAGCGTTTTCTTCAGCGGGTACTTGCATTGCTTTACAAATTAAAATTGAAATGGTTCTTGTTTAGACACAAAAGGACAGTAACTTTAGCGGGATAGATGTGTGTGTCTTCAATAATACTTTAATTATTTATTGGATCATATCATCATCTATCAACATATTCATTAAACTTATTCATCCAACCAGACACTCCCCTAAATGTTGCTATACATCAAATGTTTATTTGAGAATGCTTCAATTAGATCAAGTAACAAAACCTTAAAACCAAAGACACTGTCTTGTATTTATACCAATCAATGAACAACCCAAAGAATCATTCCTAGCTGGGTCTGTCATGAGGTAGTCTCTTTCGATTCTTTACACCAATTGCCTAATTTGTCCAGTGTAGGTCCCTGCAAAAATTGTCACTTGGTCTGCCTGGTGCCTTCAAATTTTGGTTTTGAATAGTGTTTGTAACTTGAATATCCCTATCATACGCATATGATACCCAAATTAGTGTCCAGATGACAAACAAGCAACAGAATCTGTGTCTACTTTTCAAACTATCCTATAGCTCATCCAGCAATATTAGAAGCATTAATTTATGAAACCAAATACCACTAAATTGGAAAAGTTTAATTTTCACAAACACCAGGGAAAATTTAGATTCCTCCCTCTGGTTCGTTTACACTGAGAGACCCATCTACGCTCTCAAAGTTCAAATCACGTCCACAATCCTTGACCAGAATCTCTCCCTCAATGCAAAATTAAATTAAGTTTCTGTGAATGTGGTTATGTACTGCATATTTTGAGATGCACATTATCTTTCCTTCCCTCTGAACCTCACACTATGCATGTGACTGCGTGTGTGCTATTTAGAATTGATTACTGCAACATGCTTTATAAAGGCCTTTCTGAATATGCAGTAGATAAGCTTTAGTAAGTTGGAAATGTGGCTGTGGACCTTGTCTGGTTTCTGAAAAGAATCACCATGGCCCATGTGCTTTTAGCAAGCTACATCAGCTTTTAATAAAAGAGGTTTAGTGCACCAGATATCTAAAAGTTGCCACTGTAGTGCCCATCTCTTAAACGTGTGAGCAGTTGAAATGGGCTGTGAGCCCCACAATGAGGAATAAGACTGATCTATATCTCAGTCCAGTGCCATGTTATATTATTCGCCATTTGATATTAGTGTCCATGCATCTCAAAAGGACTAGGTTGCGAGAGACCAGAAATTGCGTCTAATTTCGTGTTGGGAGCATGGGTAGTGGGTAGTATGAGGGGTTCACCATCTAATGTTCTTTCCAATATTATGCATCTTCATTTTTGCCTAAGTGGGTGTGCTTCACAACAAAGGGTATACCTGAAGCAAACCAGATCACTGCTCCCTTTGAAAATTCAAAGTACATGGTATCAAAAAATTATCCACAACATTGTTGTTCTCAATTTTCATAATACATGTGCAGTAATGTTTGTTTTCTGTAAAGAGGCAATGTGTATCTTGTTGGGCCTGAGGAAGGAGAGGATTTGGTATCTGTAGGCAAAAGCCCTTTTTGTATGGTCATCCTCTCCACTTTTTCCCCAATGATGATAGTTACAACTCTGAAAGTTCACTAAAGCCTGCTGCCCAGGGCCCAGTATCTGTGCTCTCTCCCTAAAACTGGCATGTGTGAATTGCTAATTCCAATTGACAAAGGACTTTAACACCCTTATAAGTCCCTTTTATATGGTACCAGTAGTTTCCATGAGTTTGTGTATCAGTCCCTATGTTGGACTTGGCCCTTTTTGCAGGGTCATCCCTGAACTTTTTGCCTTCCTCATGGTATTTTTTATGACCTGGTGTTGGTGGTTTTAGGACTCTGGGTTCTTTATCACTGGTGTTCAGTGTAAAGTGCATGTGCTCTCTATGGTAAACGTGGTAAGATTGGTGTACACCTGTTTGGCATATTTAATTTACCTATTAGTCCCTTGTAAAGTGGTATCTCAGATACCCAGGGCCAGTAAATTAAATGCTACTGGTGGGCTTGCGGAGCTGCTTGCAACACCCACCAAAAGTAGCCTTTCAGTCCTGTCTCAGGCCTCTGCCATTGCAGGGCCTGCGAGCGCATAAAGTGGGTGCCATGTCTGTGACTCCCATTTTACTACATATAAATCACCCCTAAGGTAGGCCCTACCTAGCCCTATGGTCAGGGTGCAATGTATGTAAAAAGTAGGACGTGTGCCCTAACTGTGTGGCATGTCCTCGTAATGACAAACAGCCATTTTATTTCTCACTACTGTGAGACTGCCCTCTCATAGGAATGCCTTTGGAATTCTCTGATATGCGTCTCAGTGGTAATTCATGACAGGGAGAGGAGCAGCGTGATCAAGTTTGGTATGTTTGGAACAGTGGTAATAACTGCTGCATAATGGTGTTCGCAGATTTATTATCACTATTCTAGAAGTGCCACTTTTAGAAGTGGGCATTTCTGTGTGTTATGTGTCTTTTTTTAATATTACATTTTTTAGTTTTATATAGTGCAAACTTGACCTGGAGGGTGGTGGTTCTGAGGGAAACCCTAAGGAGGATCCTAAGAGTAGGGAGGACTCTGAGAGCAAGGGTTCCCAGTCCATACCCCTGGTGGGTGGTGGTCCTGGTGGTCCCGACGAGTCTGCACAGGAGGGAAAAAATGATAGGGCAGGGACGCCAGTAGATAGTGAGGTCCCCGTAGAGAGAGAGTCCCTTGCTGGGTCCAGTGCCGGGGGCAGTGCCCCATCCATTTCCCTGTCCCCAGAGGAGTGGGTGGATAGGAGGAAAAAACGGGAGCATCAGCTGGCTTTGGAGAGGCTCAGATTGGAGCGTGCCAAAGAGATAGTGAAGCTGGGTGTTAAGGAGAAAAAGGCCTTGTTGGCTCATAAGTTGAGTCTCAAGGAGCTGGTCCTTGAGGAGAAAAAGGCTGCATTTGAGAGAGCCTTGGTTCAGGAGAGGATGGCAGAGGTAGAGAGAGCCTTCTCCAGAGAAAAGCTAACTCTTGAGGATATGTACCCTGAGTGTAATTTTAGTAGTTTGGATTCACCAGTGAGGGTGGAGTCCAGTGGGGGCAGTCATAGAGAGAGCAGTGTAGAAAGTTCCGCTCTCAGATCCTAGAGCATGGTACCTAGTTCCTAGGAAGAGGGTGTCACACCTGAAGGGTAGAGGTTGAGGTTCAGGGTCTCACCAGTCTTAGGGGGAGTTTGTGGATGAATATTGTGATGCACTGAAAGGTTGGGTGATGGGTAGCACAACAAACTATTTTAAAGGGCTGTTCAATCTGATTGTCAGATAGCACATGTTCCGTTGCTGTTTTCCAGGATTACGACAACACCTGTTGGAGAGTGAGTACTCTGATCCAAGGGAGCTTGCACTGTAGGCAGACCTCTAGGTGAGTGCCAGAGGGTCTGTGGAGGCATTTGGGAGTGACCCTAAAAGAAGTGGCACAGGTATTTCCCAGCCCAGGGTGGTGGGAAAGGTTCTTAGTAGCCCAGATAGGTCCCAATGTAGTGGGAGGGGTGCAGAAACTCACGTCCTGCCTCCACGGAGAAGTGAGAATGGGATGCGTCCCCAGGTGCCCAAAACCCAGTCTCAGGGCCTGGAGGGTTCCCTAAGGGAAC
Source organism: Lissotriton helveticus (assembly GCF_964261635.1). NCBI lineage: Eukaryota > Metazoa > Chordata > Amphibia > Caudata > Salamandridae > Lissotriton > Lissotriton helveticus. The sequence goes on from NC_136073.1 coordinate 509,280,871, forward strand.
ACCAGGTGGGGAGCCTAGGCTGTACTAGTAGGCCATCCCTTGAGGGGGATCTCTTAGTGTCAGGAGAACTTGAGCGCCTGTAAGCAGATCTCCATCAGTTCTGGTGTCTGGTGTGCCGCTCTTGAGTGGAGGGTGCATGAGTCCAGCTGGAGGGATGAGAGCGGGAGAGAGTCCCCAGTGGGTAAACCAGTGGGTCAGGAGCCAGTCTAAGGGTTGAGCTTCTAGGAGTGACCATGGTGGCATCATTTCTGTCCTGGGGGGGTCTTCACGCACTGTCAGATGGACAGGGATCGGGAGATCAGCACCAGGCTGACTGTCACACAATACATGAGGTACGTGTTACATTTGGGGAGAGCCTGCGTGCTCCCCCAGAAGTCCTAGTGTGCCAGGTAAGAGTTTAGTTGCAGGGTGTAGTCCCTGGATTGGGAGACTGGTTCAGGTCCTGCCTGACCTGAAGGAACGGACATCTGTAACCAGTGTCCCTACCGGTTTGTCATCTAGGGGTACCACTCCAGGTGGGAGGGTGCAGAACTATGGAAGGGGGTGTTGAGGGAGGGAGTCCTCGCCTCTGGCCCTGGTTCAACCTGAGGGTTTGGATCCTAGGATGGTAGACCAGTTACAGGGTAGAAGTCCTGAACTGGTGGGAGAATTGTGTGGCAGGGATGATTCCAGCGCCCTGACAGTTTTGTGTTCTGAGGGTGCCTCACCTAGGAGGAGAGTGCGGGACCCCAGAAGAAGGGTTAGGGGGAGAAAAGCCTCACCTGTAACTCCTGGCCAGCCTGAGGGTGCAGACCCTGGGTTGATGGATCAGTGGCAGTTTAGGACTTCACTGATGAGAGGTAGCGTGGAGAATGGATACTTTGTACCTGGGGCAACTGCCCCCACTCTGTGAGATGGCAAGGACCAGAGATATCTGGATGTCCTAGGGCCTGGGCCTGGCTGCGGACAGCTAGGGAGTCCCAGTGGAGTAGCCTAGTTTGTCCTGGGAGCTTTGATAGAAGGAACCACATGGGTTCAGATTGCGTAGAACTGGAGTGTGCCCCTGCAGTTGTGTCTGTGTTCTCTCACCCCAAGCACGGAAGCCCATCAAGGTATTGATTGGTCTACCCTGGCTTTAGGCTGGAAGGGGTTTTGTGGAAATTGGCCCTTTTTGCATGGTCTTCCCTGAACTTTTTGCCTTCCTCCTGGTATTTTTTCTGACCTGGTGTTGATGGTTTTAGGACTCGGGCACTTTATCACTGCTGTTCTGTGTAAAATGCATGTGCTCTCTGTGGTAAACGTGGTGAGATTGGTCTACACCTGTTTGGCCTATTTAATTTACCTATCAGTCCCTTGTAGATACCCAGGGCCAGTAAATTAAATGCTACTGGTGGGCTTGCAGCACTGCTTGTGCCACCCACCAAAAGTAGCCTTTCAAACCTATCTCAAGCCTCTGCCATTGCAGGGCCTGCGTGCGCAGTTTACTACCGCTGTGACGTGGCACATAAAGTGGGTGACACGTCTGTGACTCCCCTTGTACTACATATCAGTCACCCCTAAGGAAGGCCCTAGCTAGCCCTATTGGCAAGGTGCAATGTAGGTAAAATGTAGGTCCTGTGCCTTGACTGTGTGGCATGTCCTGGTAGTGACAAACGGCCATTTTAGTTTCTCACTATTGTGAGGCTGCCCCTTAATAGGAATGCATTGGGAATTCCCAGATATGTGTTTCAGTGGTAATTCCTAACATGGAGAGGAGTAGCGTGGTCAAGTTTGGTATTTTTGGAATAGTGGTAATAAATGCTGTGTAATGGTGTTTGCAGATTTATTATCACTATTTTAGAAGTGACACTTTTAGAAGTGGGCATTTCTGTGTGCTATGTGTCTTTGTGCCTGCATGTTGTGTATTGCATGTCTGGCTCTGGAGTGACAGGGGCTGGGGAGGTGCAGTGGCTCCAGAGGAGCTGGGTGAGTCAGCCCTAGGCTGAATAGGCCCATCTGCATTCGGAGTAGTGAGAGGCATAGCACTTGGGCATGAATAGGACTGTGCCTGCCTTCCACAATGGCTTCCCCGTGGTGTGTCTGGGGCCAGAGGCTCCACTGACAATGAGGGTGTTTGTGCACCCTAAACAAATGTATGGAGGTACTGCCCCTGAACTGGTTTAGACTGGGCTTAGGTCTGTGCCAGTGGGGGTAGAACAAAGACATTTGCAATGTAAATATTGGGTCTGTGACCCATGAAGTTTGTGCTTACTGGTATATCGACTGACACCGCCTGGTGGAAGTGTTGTGAGACCCAGCTGCTGCCCCTCTGCTGGGAGGCCCCACGTGCTGGCCTGCCTGTGCCTAGCACTGCCCTTGTGGACAAAAGAGCGCTGTCTCCAGGAGAGGGACAGGCTGAACTCTCATGCATTGTGCCCTCTGAAATGGAGTGCAGGCAGAGCGCTTAGGGCTGCATCATTTTACTAAGCGCGCCATGGGGAGCACTGAGAAACCTCTTGTTCAGAAGGGTTGGCCCCTGCTGCAGCAGAGCGCAGGGAGCGCTTTAGGAGTCCTTTAGTGTGAGCCCTTGGTATGGGCTTGCATTGCCGCACCCCCGTTGTACGTTGAGGGCATTTTTTCTCATTCCTCTGCTGAGCCCGAGAAGTGGACTCAGGCTTCAAGTGCAGCAAAAGAATGCAACAATCGACCAGGGGAGTCAGGCGCCCGCTGCCTGATTGTGGGCGACGCTGACTTGTAAGGAGAGGCCAACCACAAGCCAGAGGGTGGTGGCCAGAGAGGAAGTCAAGCGACCCTGTGCCTGATTCCAGGCGGGGCTCCCATTGTGACCTCGCTCCGTGTCACGACACCCACCACAGCAGCAGCCACAGGAAAGGGGATCAGAGAACCACCATTTACCACTGGTTTGTTGATTTCAGCGGATGGCTGCACCCTACCTGGCTCCGCCCCCCAAGGAGTGGTGAGTGGGGCTGAGCCTCTGGTCACGTAGACCCGGGCAGGGGTGTTGAAGGGCCCTGCCATTTCTTTGCCAGTGTATCGCTGTGCCACATGGACGCAGGTAGTTGCACCCTCACTGGGTTGGGGTGAGCATTCTACCTGTCTTGGCATACCCGGGTGATCCCAGTAGGGGCCGAGGGTGGGGAAGGGTTGCTGAAAAAAGAATTACACAGACCTAAGTGTAAGGTCAGAACGAGACTATGGTCAGAGGCCTTGATTCTCCATACTGTGTGGGAGCAACCATTGCATCACAAGAGGGACTAATTTGCGTGCACCTTATAAGTCTTTACTGTGGTGCCCTGGTGCTAATGCCATGATCTATGCCTTATGTGCTTGGGCTAAAGGTACTATGACCAGTGTTTACTGTGATTCTCATGTCCTGGATGTTTATGTCTAAAGTGTGGTCCTAAGAGCACCTTTATCAGTAGGTTCTGGTTGTTTTTATTTTCCCTACTTGTGTGTTCCAAGGGTTCTAACAGTTGCCCAATTGGCCTTGTCATGCATATAATCCCTGTAAAGTAATACCTTGTACCAGGCGGCACAGTGAATATATGTGATTATGCTCTGATGTGTTTTATGGATAATACAAAGGCTTTTTTATTTAACCTTGTGTGGAGTTTCTTTTGGGGTGTGCCTAGTGTGTCACTGCTGTGTGTTTGTTGCGCAAACGCTTTACACATTGCCCCGGGATAAACCTGACTGTTCTGCCAAGTTACCAAGGGGTTGAGCAGGGGTTATTTTCAGCGTGTAACTCCCTTGCCCTGACTAGAGTGGTGGTTTCTGCCTGGCTTTGGCACTTGCCCTAGCCAACCAGAAATCACATTTCTAACACCCTAGGTCTAGATTTTCAAAGGACTTTGTGATTTTGAAACAGATGTGTATGAAAAAGGAGTATTATTTGAGGGGGTGAGAAGCCACCTCAAATAATATTCATAGTCAGGTCAGTTGGGGTTGGTCAACTGGAAAGCAGGGGACGGCCTCTAGAAGCTTGTTGTACTCCTGTACCTTCATGAGGAGGTCAGCCAATTGACCCTTGGAGTCAAGTCTGGGGTGCTACATTCATGGCAAGTAGGTCTAATCTTCCTTCAGGTTCCTCTGACACAAGGGCAGCCCTCATGCCATCCTGTTAAGGGATGGCCAACACCTCCCCACACCTAATCCTTTTGGTCTCTGGCTGGGAGCAATCCACATCCCACCATAGGATAGATACCAGCAGTCTGCTAACAGTTGAATACTGTTAGAAAGTCCTCTGAGGTTAAAGCAGTGATAATTAGATTTTTTAAAGTACCTTTTTCAAACGTTAGTCATAACTTGCTTCCACCATTAAATTGGATTTTGAATACCAATTAAAATGAGCCCTTCCATGATAGTACTCCTGCTTCTAACCCAAAATTATCCTTATATGGTGTTATAATATAATTCAGTGTTTTTTCTGTGGGACAGCTGAACTTGCACAGTAAATGTGGGGTTTTGGGCCCTTCTCACTATCAGGACATGTGTAACAATAATTTCTACATGTCATACTTTTAAATACCATGCACCCTGCCTTTTTTGGCAATAAGGACTTAGGGGTAACATAAACATTTAAAAGGATTGTTTAGGTCTGTCAAAAGGGTGATTTTGGCATGTCAAATTGGTAGTTTAAAACCATACAGCCAAGCTGCAGTGTCAGGCCTAAAGACCTGCTTTACAGTTCTACTGTAGTAGGTGTATAATATGTGCTGCAGCCCACTAGTAACATTTAGATTACAGTCCCTGGGAACATGCAATACCATATATTGGGGACTTATAAGTAACTTAAATGTTCCAATCAGGTATATGCCAATGTTGCTGCTTTTTAAGGGTAAGCATAACTCTTTACTACTGGCGACCACTGGGGTAACCCCATGCAATAGATCATCATTTCAACAAAATGTCAAAATGATTGAAATTTGAGGAAGATTCTGTATCTGAGTTTAAATGGAAAGTATACTTAGGGGTAGGGGACAAAAATAATACATGTTGTGAATGAAAACGATCTGCATCAGTGAGACTGTGTGACAGCTGAGGTTAGCGTGGAATACATCACCAGAAACCTAATTCATTAATAAATATAAAATATCAGATCACATCACAGGAAAACGTTCCAGAGAGGCAGGTCAGAAGTACCTTAAAGAATTTTAGTTTTTTTCTGAAATTGGCCTTGTGCTACCTCTCCCTGCGACGGTACTGCTATCCAGCTTTTCGGCAGTCAGCTACCCTATGTTGCCTATCTACCTGCTGCTCTCTGTTTGTGCCTCCCGTGCTCATTTCTTGCTCTGTTTTTCCTTTTCTGCTCCTTCTTCTGCCTTCTGTTTTGTCTTTCCTGCTCAGTTTTCTGCCCTCTATTTTGCCCTCTACTGCTCTGTTTTGCCTTTTCTTCTTGTTTTTTGCCCTCTGTTTTGCCTTTTCTGCCCTTTGTTTTGCCTTTTTTCTCCTTGTTTGTTCCCTCTTCCCACTGTTTTTCTCTTCCAGTCTTTTCCCTCCGTCTGCCACACAATGCTCCTCCCTCCCCCAGAGCCCTACTTAATGGAGGGCACAGTGCAACCCCATTGAGCAGGTCCTCGTACCAGTTCCCCCTTTGACAGTTCTCCTGTCCAGCTTGTCCGCACTCCGCACCCCTCTGCTGCCTATCTGCTGCCCTCGGTTTGTGCCTCTTCTGCTTATTTCTTTCCCTGTTTCGCATTTTCTACTCAGTTTTGCTTTTTTCTGCATGCTTTTCTGCCCTCTGCTTTGCCTTTTTCTCCTCGCTTTTCTGCCTTCTGTTTCGCCATTTCTGCTAATTTATCTGCTCTCTGTTTTAACCTCTTCTGCTCTGTTTTGCCTTTTCTGCAAATTTTTCTTCCCTCTGTTTTGCCTTTTTTGATCGCTCGTTTTTTTTAGGTTTCGCCTGGCAATCCGCTGCGCAGCAGCGTTCGCGCAGGCGAAATCTTATGTTTTAACAGTATGGGCACTTTGTCCCGCCTTCTCTTCCATTGGCTAGCTCTATAAATGGAGGCTAGCCATTGGAAGAGAGATCTGTCCGTCATTGCCGGAGCAGATTCGTGGGCGTTCCCGCGATTTTTACTCATCCCGCCCCTTTGCGATCGTCATGCGGCGGTGGGCGGTGGTTTATTTATTTATTTTTTTAAAGCTTTGTTTTCGCCATTTTGGAAGTGTCGTTTGCAGGGGTGGGTTGCGCGATGTCCCGCTGTCCGGTTCCGCCCCCCCTCCTGCTGTCCGTGTGCCCGTTCCTGCCCCCCCTCCCGCTGTCCGTGTGCCCGTTCCCGCCCCCCTCCCACTGTCCGTTCCCGCCACCCCTCCCGCTGTCCGTGTGCCCGTAGGTGCTCGGTGGCAATGGCCGATCATTGGCTGCGCAAACTCTAAAATGACTTTTTCCCTACTTCCGCTCCCTCCTTCGTATTGGAGAAAACTGTCGTTAGTCTACACATCTGAAGTTATTCAGTTATAATATCAACTTTAATCACAAACTGTAAATAAATATTATAATCTTATGAATCACTGCAGGAGACTGGAACAGTTTGGGATTAATTCAAGCTGTAAAATTGTGGCCACATTCACGCAATTTGTTAAGATATGCGGTATATGCAACTGTGGATAAGATTTGCAAGTAGCCTTATAACTTTACCATTTGTCGAAAGCAGCAGCTCGCCTAAGTTTTTGCTCAGCAGAGTGGCGGCTTTAGCAATGGCCGCTTTATTATTTGTTTCCAGAGAGTGAATGGCTTCGGCGTTGCTTTATGTCGTGGCAGTTGTAAGTGTAGTGATTGGCTGATTTCTGGAGTGCGTCATTGCTTTGCGTCGGAGGAGGTGCTGCTTGACCGGCGTGTGTGCGCTGTGTGAAAGGTCAGACATGGCGGCTCAGTGTATGCGGACGGCGTTGCGGCAGACTTTGATTTTGAGAAGCACATCATTAAAGGTAAGAGTGCGCGTGTGAAAGTTGCCGGAGGTCACTTCAGTGTCTCTAGCAGGGGTCACTCCTGTGGGAGAGTCGGGGGAATTAGAGGAATCGATGCCTTTTTCACTCTGCGGAGTCAATACGAAAGGTCTTTTGGGAAGGTGATCTGGAGCCTGTAATGACCTGCTCCTATTAATTTATGGAAAGTTTTTTTTTCAGAGAAGAGAAGGCACGGTGATCATTTTGAAACTTAAGGGAAACACCTGTCTTGGCAGTGTGTAAATTCCTGCTGATGAAACTCCCTGGTAATCCCACAGTGCCCTATCTTGCTTCTAGGCAGAGTTATTACCTTAGTTCAGTTCTTCCCAGCTTTATTGTATGTTAGATAAAAACCTACTCGCAAATATAACATTGATTTTCACACAAAAATAAGCATATACAATATTAGCATTAAATCACAAATCTTAACGGGCCTGAACACATAATTTAATACCACATACATAGCATTAGACACTGTATTGGATAAACCCTACTAACAACAGTTTTAACAAGCAGAGCATGTATATTTTTTTCTAGCTAAAAATTCACGTTGCTGGTTGCTGTTAGTCGAGTCGTAAAACCTCACAACTGAGTGAATTTTGTTTTTCTCTAGATGATTCCCAAGTCACTCCCAAACTATTAACGTGGTCATCTGCACACTACCCCAGCCATGGGCCTGCTTTCCCATGCCTCCATCTAGAATGTTATTCTAGTAGTTACTCTGCTTAATTGCCTCATGTTTACCTTTTAAGATGATGCGTAGTACACCTCCTGCAGTGACCAGCTAAGACGAGCACCGTGCTTGCCAAACCACGACAACCTTTCTGTCTTCCGATTATCAAGTTACCAAATAAATCCATGTTAACAAAAGTGAACTGATCCAATCCCAGGTTATGAATCTACAGCCTATTATAGTTGTAGTCCAGATTTAGTTGCTTCGGTTGAACTAACATACCTGAAATTAATGTTTTGAAGAAGAAAAAAATAAGCCCACGAATTCAGCATCGGGCCCTTGGGGACATGAAGCAGTTCGATAAACTTACTAAATCACCCTACATCTCATTCTGTACCCTGCTACTGCCACCAATAACATCAAACTAAGAGAAGAATGTTGCTTTATGTAGTTAACCCTATTTAGTTAATTTCATGCTATTTTCGATTATGTTTCAAATTGTGCTTTTTCAATGGGATATGTGTATACAATTTGTAACTTATATTTTGGGGCCTTATGCAGAGAGGTCCATATATAAACTATGGTTCGATTCGCTAAACTTCTGTCAATATGATTACTATTTGGGTTATGTTCTGTCTGTCGCTTTCGTTAGTGACAGTTCTGCTTGGAGAAGCACTACAGTGTTCTGTATTGAAGAGTGAATCTGATGTGTGCATTATCTTCTCCTGGGCTCGGATCTTTATTCTATTGGTATTTGAGGTGGTACGTTGATGGCTGTACATGCAACCGTGAAGGTACAAGTTGTTTAGGTTACTTTTTTAGAGCTTCATTTTATTAATTGACATCACGGTTTTAACGTAAGGGTTACGAGCATATGTAGATAATCACTTTATTTTGTAGAGCTATTGCTTGATGCCACTCGTGGTTCCATTCTCTGCACTGATGTTTAGTTGGTAAGTTGGTAAGTTTTTGCCCATCCGTCTTTCCCCTTGTCTTTAAGTGTCTTTCCCCTACAGTAAATAAGGCTGGCACATAATCGGTGGTTGCCACAATTGATGTGTACCGGTATTGGGTCCATACTGCCGGGTTGTCACAACGTGAGATCAAGTTGAAGCGCTTGAATTATCTATCTGGGGTATTGTTTTCTGAAAATGTAATACATTTCTAATTTTTATCGCTATTAAAAGCTTACGTCTTGAATGCAATGTTTGTGTCTTGATGTATTAGCAGTGTTAGGTTGGCACTATTTAGCTGCCTCACCTTTCTGCGTTTCCAATGTGTGGGTGTTGGTCGTCCTTAAGGTGCTTTTTGAATAACCTCCCTCTCACTAAAACATCGTTTAACGTAGCAGGTTCACTACTACCCTGAATTACACTCTGTATGATCGCTGTTCTTTCTCGGGGCTTCCATTGGCTGGGCCTTCACTGTCATGACTTCCTGCACTGAAGGATTGTGGTTTTTAGGTTTCACCTGGCGCTCGCCACACACACCACACCACACACAGCTCACCACACACAGCTCACTACCACACATGCCAACATTTCAGAAGATCAAAGTGTGTGTGTGTGTGGCTCTGGGTGGGTGTGCGTGGCTCTGTGTGTGTGTGTGTTTGGCTCAGGGTGTGTGTGTGTGTGTGTGTGTGTGTGGCTCTGGGTGTGTGTGTGTGTGTGTGTGGCTCTGGGGGTGTGTGGCTGGCTCTGGGTGTGTGTGTGTGTGGCTCTGTGTGTGTGTGTGTGGCTCTGGGTGTGTGTGTGTGGTAGAAATTGCTGTCTGCTGAGCTCGTTCGTAGGGTACAATAGGTCTCACATTCGCGAGAGATTAAGCTAATGGCAATGTAAATGACAATGCCATTTATTTATCTGTTTTCAAAACCAACACATAAATACAAAATTTGTCATTTACAATGCCAATAGCTCTAACTTTTCCAAAGGCGAAACCATTGCATTGTAAATGCTTGTCTGCACTTTGTTTTGCCTTTTTGAGCTCGCTTCTTCCCCCTTCCAGCTGTTTCTTCAAGACCTGGCTTTTCGACGGAGATCTCGGGCCCCAGTGACCAGATACCGCCAGGGGTGACAGTGCCAGCTGTACAAATGCTGATCGATTGATTCATTGATAGGTTTTACCTTTCTAGAAACATGCTGATTTGCTATAAGTATACGGCCCGATAGTGTTGGCTGGAGGGCTGGCATTTATTGTATAAAACGACCTTATTCTGGAGCTCACAATAAGTTCTAACAGTCTCGTTCTTCATCTGAAAAAAGTGAAAATGGAGTAAGCATGACTTCTTTGAAGGCTACCGCTAATTACAGTTTGACCATCCATCTTATAAACATGTGTTGCCATATGAAAGCATGTTACTAAACAAGCTATTTGTATGATTTGAGCTTACCGAGGTTCTCCTTTTCCTACCTCATGTTATGCTGCCTTGGTCTGTCTCATACTAAACTTCACCCACAGAAAATCACATCTATACTGCTGCCAAGGCGCATGTATTCGCATTTAGAACCTTTTCTGATGTTGATCAACAAACAGCATTTGGAAAGGGGCGACCACTCGGTCCCCCCGAACGTATGGATGGGTGCCCGAACCTCCCGGGAAACCATTTTGGGCGGGGTGGGCGTTGCCCGGCTGGTATGCCCAAAGCGGCGTGGCCGGGGCGCGCCTTCCCCCGCCCGAGAGGGGTTGTCCTAGACACCTCGATGGAAGACCACGCCCAGTAGGCGTATCGGGGACGGGTACACGCCCTCCCGCAGATGGATAAAGGAACGGGAATCCAGAAGATCGTCCTCTTGTTCCTCGGATCGGAAGGCTGCACCCACTCGTTGCTCGTGAGCCCTCGACGGAACAAGCAGCAATTTTGAATGTGGTAATCTTGTTTTTTCTCTTTCAGTTTCGAGGGCCCACAGATTTCAGGACCTCGTGGATCGACCAAGGGCGGAAGACTCGAAACCATGCCTAGCAAGAAAGCAGGAAAGGGTTCAGAGACAGAGAGGATGTTACGCCTGTTGTCGAATCGGATGGCTTGTATGGACCGAAAGCTCGGACAAGTCCAATCGCTCGGGAGAGGTTTAGCGGAGGTAAAGAAACAATTGGCCGCATTGAACGACCCAGGTCAGCCTAAAAAGGTTATAGGCCCAGCTTTGCCGGGGATAGTCCCCGGGGGAAGAGGGAAGCGGGTCAAGGAAAGGGCGGTTTCGGGGGGGGTCCCAGTTCCAGTGGTACCTCTCATCGCCCCCCTCGTACCGGTCGATAACCCGGTTCAGAACCTAGATGTAGGCCAGCCTATCCCGGTGGTGGTCACCTCTGTCGAGGACGATGAAATACCCCCAGAATTGGCCGCACAGTTGACGGCATGGCTCAAAACAAAGGTGGGGGGCACAGCGACCCCGGGAGATCCGGCCGAAGAAGCCAGAGTGTTAATGAAGCAGTTGCGGCAATCGAGAGATGTCGCGAAGGCGAGTGTTCCTCTTGTTCCCCCACAGGTGGTGCCGGGAGTACCAGCAGCTGGTCAAGAAAAGACGGCGGCAACAACAGCCGATCCGGGTAAGCTCGCATTGCCAATGGTGGGGAGGGCTCGATACCCTCAAGGCGGGAAAAGGTTGCACAGCACATTCCCTTGGCCACGAAAGAGTTAATATGGGGAGACAAGTATGTCAACATGTTTTCATTGTTAACGGACCATCGTGAGATGGAGTATGCTAAAACGCAGAAAGATTTGTGGCACCCTAGTGTCTGGCGCGCCAAGATGGCCGAGTTCAGGGTGGAAGAGACTGTGACAAATTGGGTTAAGGCCTTCTCTATATTTACCGCAGTTATGGGTGAACGTAAACCTGAGGTTATGACTGAGTTGGTTTGCTATCAGAATCGCATTATGGATTTTTATTCAATGTATGAGGGGGAAGAATGGAAAGGCTATGACATGAAGTTCCGTAAAGCAAAAGAATATGATGCTTCTTTGTCTCGGGATTGTTTGGACTCGGTGTCATGGCACAAGCAACTCCTGCCAGGGGCGACAGGTACGTCCTCGCCAGGCGGGAGCGGGTCCGGAGTGGTCCGCCAAAAGCCTGGGGTGCCCTTTCGAGCAGGCACAGGTGGGGGCTATCAGCCTAGAGTTGGCGGGAATGGCGGAAAAGGAGGGGTCTGTTGGGGCTTCAATCGAGGCAATTGTAACAGACCGCAGGGGACATGCAAGTTTAAGCATGTGTGTGCCGGCTGTGGGAATTCCTCACACCCGGAAAGTGCATGTAGATCGAAAAATGGCGGGACGGGAGGAAAAGGTGGACCTAAGCAGGAGTGAGGTAGACCTTTGTAACCGATTGCCTACACCCGTTGATCTCATGGTTATGATTCCGTGGTTAAACAAATACCCTGATCATGTATCCGCTGGGGTGTTGAGGAAGGGATTCTTACATGGCTTCCACATCCCGGCGGGGGAAGTTCGGGGGAAATCCTTTTGTAGAAACCAGTTATCGGTACGGCACAACCCAGGCGTGGCACAAAAGAGAATAGCAAAAGAGGTCAGTTTAGGACGAGTGGCTGGCCCCTTTTCCTGCCCGCCGGTTGCCGAGTTCATCTGTTCCCCATTAGGGGTTGTCCCGAAGAAAGATCCGGGGGAGTTTAGACTCATACATAACCTTTCTGCTCCTAGGGGTTCCTCGGTGAATGATGCCATTGACCCAGAAGTTTGTTCGGTACGATACGCATCGTTCGACGATGCCGTGGCCATATTGAACCACCTAGGCCCTGGGGCACTGATGGCGAAATGTGATATCAAATCAGCATTCCGGTTGCTTCCGGTGCACCCGCAGGATCAGCGCCTGCTAGGTTTTGCATTTCAGGGAAGTTATTACATGGATAAATGCATGCCCATGGGTTGCTCCATTTCGTGTGCATATTTTGAGATGTTTAGCTGTTTTTTGGAATGGGCATTTACCGAGGCTACAGGGCATAGACATGTTATGCATTATCTGGATGACTTTCTGTTTTTGGGGGCAGCCGGAGATACGAACTGCGCACAGGCGCTGTATGATTTCTGCATCCTCATGAATGAATTTGGTGTCCCATTGGCACCAGGTAAGACGGTCGGACCATCTACTTCACTGGAGTTTCTGGGAATTGAACTCGATTCTGTGGAGGGGTGTTTCCGACTACCAGTAGACAAAGTGATCAAATTCCAGGCTTCCTTGATGCAATGCCTTGGGGGGGAGAAAGTGACCCTGCACCAGTTACAACAAACAGTGGGTCAGCTTAATTTTGCCTTGAGGGTGATTCCTATGGCCCGCCCGTTTTCGCGCTCTATCGCGCAAGCTATGGGTGGTCTCAAAGAGGCTCACCACCGTACGAGACTGTCTGGAGAGGTTCGCCAGGATATGCGTATTTGGTTGGCATTTCTGGCGGACTTCAACGGTCGAGTCGTCTGGACCTCCCCGCCAGAGTCTTCGGAGGAATTAGGTCTATGGACCGACTCGGCAGGGAGCGTGGGGTTTGGCGCCATCTTAGGTGATCGATGGTCAGCGCAAACATGGCCGACATGGTGGCACTCCAACGGTCTCACAGGTAACATTGGATTCCTGGAGTTATTCCCAATTTGGGTTGCTCTGATGACATGGGCTGACGACTTCAGGGGTCGCTCAGTGGTGTTTTGGTCCGACAATATGACGGTTGTTGATTGCATTAACCAACAGGCAGCACGCTGCAAAATGATCCTGAGGTTGTTGAAAGAGATTGTGCTGCTGTGCATGAGACTGGATGTACTGTTCAGGGCAAGACATGTGCCAGGTGTACTGAACCATGCGGCTGATGCACTCTCTCGTTCACATATGCAGGCATTCAGGGGTTATCTGCCCACAGCAGACCCAGAGGCAGCTCCATTCCCAGAAGCAATGTGGTTAATCGGTGCCTCGGATTACAAGACCTCGTGGCAGCGAGTCTAGCCCTCAGGACAAGGAAAGCATACGAAGGAGCGTTTCGTTCCTATTGCACATATTTGGGTCCGGTAGGGAGTCAGAATTGGGGTCAGGATGGATCCGTCCTGGGGTACCTGGTAGCACTACACAGGGAGGGCCGATCAGTTGCAACGGCCGGTAGGCATAGGGCGGCCATTTCCTTCATGGCCCAGGTACACGGCATAAAAGACCCTACAAGTTCTTTTTTGGTGAAGAAAGCCCTTCGCGGCTGGCGGCGCCTTGAGGGTTGCAAGAAAGATACGAGGCACCCGATTGGCTTAGACAGACTGTCTCTGCTTTTAGCAAAGCTGGACGAGACGTGTTCCTCCCATTACTAAACAGTTCTGTTCCGGGCAGCGTTCACATTGGCATTTCATGGGGCCATGAAGGTGAGCGAGCTTGTCGCGAAGAACAAGAGAGATATGGAGGGAGGTTTGTGCAGGGATCACATCCAGATAAGGGGTGATTCGATGGTAATCATGATAGCCAGGTCCAAGACTGACCAGGGGGCTATGGGAGATAGTGTGGTCGTACAGCGCAAGCGTGGGTCCCCCGTCTGCCCGTTGAAATGTGTGGAAGACTATTTGGCGCTAAGAGCGGCCACTTGGGGGGGGAGCTTGCTCCGACACAAGGATGGCACCCCACTGACGAGATTTCAGTTTCAGAGGGTGCTGGCACTGGCAATCGCTGACGCGGGCATGGACCCGTGCAATTTTGGGACCCACTCCTTTAGGATAGGGGCTGCTACCGAGGCTACAGCAAGGGGTCAGAGTGCTGAGGAAGTGAAACAATTGGGCCGTTGGTCCTCGAATTGCTTCAAGAGGTATGTGCGCTTGCACATGTTGTAAGTAATCAATTGACCTGCACTCACGTTTTCTGTCTTTTGTTTACTTTGCAGTTTCGCGGGCCTGTCATGCAGGGCGGAATGGGAGGTCGACCCTGCATCAAGAGACCAGCGGTCAGAGATCACCGACTGGAGAGAGGATGGCATGGGTCGTGGGCCACTCATACGTGAGGCGCGCCGGTGACATATTCAAGGAAGGTGACGCGATTCACGCACCTGGGGAATACGGGTTCAGAGTGGCTTTCCATGGGAAAGGAGGGCTCGTTTTTGACAAATTTGAGTCATTTTTCGAGGGTCTTTTAGGGCGGCATAGGTCACCGCCATCTGTAGTCATAGTACACCTGGGAGGCAACGATTTGGTGACGCTGGGTAGACGAGTATTATTTGAACGGATCTTGTCGGCTGTTAGCTGGTTGGCTAAAAGAGTCCCGGGGTGCACGATTGCCTGGTCCCACATGATTCCTAGAAGGAGGTGGCAGGGGGGCCTTTCGGTGTCAGCTCTGAACCATTCAGTTAAACGGGTCAATAATAAGATTGGTCGACTGTTCCGTTCCGCCCAGTTGCATGTCATTCCACATGGGTGTATCCGGGGTGACCAGATGTATCTGAACGATGGGGTTCACCTGTCCAAGGAGGGGAATGATTTACTCATAGGAGACTTGGTGGCATGGCTGAGAGGTTTGAGGAAGCATGACCTATAGGAGGAGTTGGGGGGGACCGGATGGTCGGTCAACCATCCGGTCTGTGGCGGTAAGGTCATGATCGGTGAGCAGTAATTTAAAGGTCCCTAGAGTGGGGCGCCACCCACAATGGATGGGAGCGCCCGGGGGAAGACGGCCATTGGCCCCTTCCACGGGGAGGCGGCACCCACTAAGGATGGTGCGCCTAGAGGGAGATGGCCATGGGCCCCTCCCAGGGGGGGAGGCGGTTATATGCCCCTCCTTACTAATTTCCCGGGGGCCGGATATCCGCGCCGGCGGATAGAGAGTGTGGGGTTGGGGGGGAGAGTCCACGCTGTCCTTCCTACAGAGACCTCATACGGGAACTCGGACGACCCTTAAGATGGCGTCGAGTAGAAAGGGGGCCCCCACCACGACAAGGAAAGTTACAGTTGGCAATGAGGGTAGGGCCCTCTGCGCATGCGCCGCTCACACAGTGAGGGCGGGAGTTTGGTAGTAGGGATCTGACACCGGTTAAGACCTTGCCGTTGGCCCTTAATGCTAGGATGTACAATTTGAATTAGAGTGTATGCATTTTCAGGATGTTAGCCAAAAGTACAGGACTGCATCGAAATGTAATAAATGACAAATTGTACATTATGCATAACGATGAAACTTTTATTTAATGTTTTAAATTTTGTTTCATATTTTAATAAATACGGCCGGGAGGGTGACTCCCTCCCGTCTTCCAAAAGTTCAACTATTGTCCGACTTCCCATCCTTGGGGATATGTGTTGGGAGGGGGTGGCGGCATCCCGGCCATATGGAAAGGGGCGACCACTCGGTCCCCCCGAACGTATGGATGGGTGCCCGAACCTCCCTGGAAACCATTTTGGGCGGGGTGGGCGTTGCCCGGCTGGTATGCCCAAAGCGGCGTGGCCGGGGCGCGCCTTCCCCCGCCCGAGAGGGGTTGTCCTAGACACCTCGGTGGAAGACCACGCCCAGTAGGCGTATTGGGGACGGGTACACGCCCTCCCGCAGATGGATAGAGGAACGGGAATCCAGAAGATCGTCCTCTTGTTCCTCGGATCGGAAGGCTGCACCCACTCGTTGCTCGTGAGCCCTCGACGGCACAAGCAGCAATTTTGACCCACCCACCAGCCCCTGATAGCAAAAGTTTGGAGGAAAATAAAGGTTTTCTGAGTGATGAAAGTATAGGCCTTTTTTCCTTGGTAGAGTGTATGACGGAACTTTGAGAATAAAGATTTGGTTTTGCATTGGAGAAATTCTTCTTGCAGGAAAGTTCAGTGATAACAGTAAAATGATGTGAATTTTTTTCTTTTTAGTAGGTAAACAACTGTCGTATTTATTTGTCGGGCGGTAAGGTCATGATCGGTGAGCAGTAATTTAAAGGTCCCTAGAGTGGGGCGCCACCCACAATGGATGGGAGCGCCCGGGGGAAGACGGCCATTGGCCCCTTCCACGGGGAGGCGGCACCCACTAAGGATGGTGCGCCTAGGGGGAGATGGCCATGGGCCCCTCCCAGGGGGGGAGGCGGTTATATGCCCCTCCTTACTAATTTCCCGGGGGCCGGATATCCGCGACGGCGGATAGAGAGTGTGGGGTTGGGGGGGAGAGTCCACGCTGTCCTTCCTACAGAGACCTCATACGGGAACTCGGACGACCCTTAAGATGGCGTCGAGTAGAAAGGGGGCCCCCACCACGACAAGGGCAGTTACAGTTGGCAATGAGGGTAGAGCCCTCTGCGCATGCGCCGCTCACACAGTGAGGGCGGGAGTTTGGTAGTAGGGATCTGACACCGGTTAAGACCTTGCCGTTGGCCCTTAATGCTAGGATGTACAATTTGAATTAGAGTGTATGCATTTTCAGGATGTTAGCCAAAAGTACAGGACTGCATCGAAATGTAATAAATGACAAATTGTACATTATGCATAACGATGAAACTTTTATTTAATGTTTTAAATTTTGTTTCATATTTTAATAAATACGGCCGGGAGGGTGACTCCCTCCCGTCTTCCAAAAGTTCAACTATTGTCCGACTTCCCATCCTTGGGGATATGTGTTGGGAGGGGGTGGCGGCATCCCGGCCATATAAATGTGACACAATATAAACTGTGTTAGATAATTTTGTATGGGCCCTATTGTGCAGAATAATGACCGGGGAAAGGCTTCGTCACCACACGAGTGTGTATTTTTGAAGATGACATGGTAAAAATCTGTGCGCGCATTTGAAAGGAAGCATATTCCTCCAAAAGGAAACATGGCACCTTTAATTCGGCTTAATGAGGCATTCCAATTAGACATGAGTATGAATACATTACCTAAAGTCACATTTGCAATATGACCTCATTAGCATATGTTAATCAAGTAGCATCACCTGCAGATAGTTGATTTAATGTGATTTTCGGAGAGACTCAGGTACGTCGCAGTTGCAAAAATGATTGCAGTGGAAAGTAGGAAATTCTGCATTTACATAATGTAGGAATACTCGTTCTATGTGCTATGAAATGCGTCGCTAAATAATCTGCTATTATAGTGAATCCCCAAAACGTAATTTAAATGTGTTGTTAAGATATTTTCAACACACTTAGGGAAAATAGGCTTACTTAGAAGTTAATTTTAAAAGTGAACTCATGGTTATATTTGTTGCTTTCATGTACTTAAAAACAAAACCATGTTTTGGTTTAGAACATTGTTGGTTCGTTGTTAGATTATCCACACATCATGCGCACAATTCGTCTAGGTTTATTTGCATTTAGTTTGAATATTGAATTCCTACCGATTTTTTTTTTAACAAAAACACGTTCTTCCGTGCTTCCTAAACAACACGTTAAACACAGAGACATGTAAAGTTATGCTACGCTTTTTTATGGTATGTTATGTTATGTTATCATATCTTCTCCTAAGGTGTGTTTTGTACAGTGCTCGTTCACTAAGAGGTCTCATGGGCTGAGAGAGAGTGCGCCTGCTGCCTGGTGTGAAGCAGATGCGTTTTGACTATTTTCCTGAATTTGGGATGGGAAACAATGGGCCGAAAGGGCAAAGGTTGTGTGTTTTCAAGTATTCAAAGGCAAAAAAAAAGGGATGGCACTCAGATTGGTTAACGTATGTTCGAGACTTGTAGAAAGAGAGGAGTTCTGAAGAAGAGTTGGCCTAAGGGCTAGGGCGGTGGACCTCGAATCTGGGGAACTGGCTTCGAGTCTCGGCAATGTCCCTGAACATCCTGTGATTCTGGGCAAATCACTTAATCTCCCCGTGCCTACAAAAATGAATCTCATGTAACGCAACTGGTAAAGCGCTCTGATACCCGATTTATTCGGCTCAAGTTCGCGCTATCTAAAACTCCGTAAAAAGAAATAAAGGAAAAAAGAATTGCAGAATAGAGGGTCTGGGGTGGGGTATATGATAGAAAATGAGGTGGGGACTGCTGAATCTTGTCTGGACAAGCCACCCGATCTTGATTTGAATCCTGGAGATCACTGGCAGCCAATGGGGTTGATGAAGCAAAGAGGTTGGTCTATGGAATCACAGGACAGCAAAGTCCAACCTAGGTGCTTGAGGTTGAATGCACTGAAACTGATGAGTGAGATTTACTAATCATATGCTATAATGAAATACATTTGTCTGGTATTGATCATATATGGGATGCCACTGGCATGGGCATTAGAGTTTCCATGGATGACAAGATCATAACCGACAAAACATGTCTGATTTGCCAGAGTCTGCAGAGTGCTTCTGGGATGCAGATGTACCTAACTTTGCTCTCCAGTCCTTGAAGCACAATGCTGAGCTCACTGGTGTCATTGCTGCACAGTTTGAAAACTTTCATTTCTAATAGATTATTCTGTATGGATTGTTTGGTTCAGGATTATCTGTAAACTAGACCTATATAACACAAGCAATTCCCTGAGGTACTGGGGATGCTTAATCATCTGAACATATTAACATAGAGCTGATTTAGACATTTTGAAAAGGGAGTCCGTTGGAGATCCAGTTCAGTTGACCATCTTACTCATCTTACACTTTGTTGCATCCTACCCACATTGTGCACTGCATTTGCCATTGTGCAGCAGGGTGACTGCAGAATCTGGTCTGCGGCCAGCCCTAAAGCACAGCCTCCTACACATAGAGGCCTTGCAATGTAGTGGGCGTGGCCACAGATCTTCATATGCAACCAGGGTCTATGCTTGACCTCCTATATTCCAACAAATGTTGCACTTGGAGAAAGGTAAGGCCCTACACTCAGCATCGCTGTGCACAGCCTTTGGACACAAGCAGCAGGGGCTGTAGGCAGGGCGCACACCTAACCTCGTGGGCATCTAACTACTGAAGTATTACTTAAGAGCCATGCCTGTGTTGGGATACTCCTAGCAGAGTCTAGCTGCAAGCCCTGCACTCGCTCCCGTGATCCCATGACACAGGACTAGCATAGTGTGGCTTTCTCCAGTGCTCAGCACACTCTGGGTGCAGAGCTTGACCTCTGAATGGCACTGTACCAGATTCTGTGCCACTGAACCAGCTGTTCATGACTTTAAACTATGCTCTTTTGGCCCTGGGCATAGGGTCGGGCCCATTTCTAGACCCTAATCCAACTCTGAGGACCCGATAGCTCACTGGGCATGGTCTTTGAGATGGACAGCTGCCCTAGAATGTTTTATTTCTTGTTTGCAAACAATAATTGATTTGTTTTGATTTGCATATCTATCCACAAACATCCAGCTCCAAATCCTGAATCCAAATCCTGAATTTGAATCTGAAAATATCAGAAGAAAACATGGTTTTACTTACTTTTAGGTTTGTGTCTGCCCCTGACTCCATCCACACCCTCTCTGGGTCAGGTGATGATCCCATGATCCTCTTATACCTCTTCTGGTGGATGTTTTCACAGTGCAGGCTTTGGTACCAAGCATCCTGTAATTGCTGTGAAAACAAGCATTTTCTCTTGCTGCCACTTTCCCCACATCCTCGAATTCTCTAAGGTGTGTGAATCTCATACATTAAAAAAAGACACTAGGATGTCTTTATTTTCATAGGTGTGTCCGGAAAGTTTAATGTATCCTCATCTAATCCACTATCGAACATACACGATACAGAAAACTCTTTTCCTGATTAAAAACTTTGAAGCCCACTTGACACTTGACACCTTTTGACAATCCCTCTAGAACAATCGATCCGATCATATTTGCCCAAGAGAAAGCAAAGTCACTCCCCTGAGTACAGTTCAAGTTCCATTGAAAGCTTGGTGTAATTCAAGTGACTATTTTTTCTGCAGCAATATTCACATGACCGTAAAAAAATGGAACGCACTATTTTAAACCCTTATTTATTCCTCTCAGATGAATGTGCCAGGATCTTCACAAGCTGAAACTTAGGGCCTGTTTACGAGTTTGGCGGGCAGGGTTACTCCTTAGCAAATGTTATGGACAGACTATAACATCTGCCAAACTTGTAATCAGGCCCTTAGTCACTTATGCAATGTGACTTAAGTAGTCATGGATAAAACTTAAATTATGCCGGCATAGCTAGAGTAATTTCAGGAATTTTGCGTTAAGCTTGCTACATGAAATTCCAGAAATGATTGCACCTCAAAGCCAAATTACAGCACAGGCGCACAAACAATTCGAACATCCAGAAAGAGAGTGGATTTTGTTTGCAACACTTATGTTTTTCAGTGAATAATACATTCATGCCTCCAAAATGGACACGATAATTCATATCCTGTGATAATATTGTGCTAAAAGCTGCTAAAAGCTGGATTTGCATTCGGACAATTACATGTAATTTTTCATAATTTCCCCCAAATTTTGTGTAATTGTGGGCAAGCAAATTACATGAATTTCTCAGAAACCTTGTTATAAAAAAACAATTTCATTGTAAACCATCATCATAATCGTTATCACGATTACATAATATAAATAGCAGCAAAAACAGCTATAATTAAAACAAATCAACCTTAGATTTTGAAGTTTTGGAAAAGTGTTATTTTACTTTTCTAAAAAAACAAGTGTTTACCACTGATATGATATTTCCTTCACTTTTTCTAAAAGATTAAACACTAACTCTAACAGCCCCTGTCCCTTTGCAGAGCTATTCAATGGTTACAGAGTTCCAAATAAGATGTGGATTAATTAATCCATCTCTAATGAGACTAATAGCAATATTAAATCCTTTTAATGAGCATGCGATTGCATATATTTTTGATGTTTCATTTTCTAAGCCATTACAGATATTTTTGTTATGCTTATTAAAAAATAAAAAATGGCCATAAGGCGGTGATAAACCAATTAGCAAGATTAAAGCACTAAACATGCATGTTTCTATTAAAATATAAGTCATGGCTGTAAACTTGAATAGGAAATGGCTTCCTTTCTCAATTCAATATCACACATACTGAAAAACTGAAGTTGTTCATTTAACACGAATTGACTTTTGTTAAGTTCTCATGAACTGAAGAAAACTCAATGATATGAAAACATGGTTTGAACTCATCTAAACAGCAGAACTTTGCTAAATATTGAGAAGATTCCTGGCGTGTAACAAACACCTTATTGAAGAGCTGTGAATTTCATATTTTAGTTCCAAGCTAATATCAAAAACCTCCTATTACTAATAGTATGTTTATGGGGGCACCTAGGAAAGCACAGAGAGACCCCAAGCATGAAGCAGAGAAGAGCATTGCTTTAATGTGAGACTCATGCTGGAGAGTCTGTATGTCAGTGGTGGGCAGAATGCTGGTGCTTGTCAGTTGGGCAACTGCAACTTTAATGCAGCGCTGCTCGGGCTCAGTCCACAAATATGGAAAAACTGAGTGGGCGTGGCAAGCCGCCATGTGCAATGTTTGTTGCAGGTTGGCTTACCACTCCTCTGATCAGTGACTGTACATGTTTCCTACCAGAAGCCTGAAGAACCTTTAATAATGAACTGGCACAGGAAAGCCAAAATATTGTCTCAGTTAGATGAGTATCCTAAACGTGTATCACAATTTACCACAGTCCTTTTTGGTGGATTTTTGTGCTAGTGAAAAGTGTCTTATTCTTTGACCTCTCCCACATCTTGCTGGAATCAAGCCATCTCACTTCTAGCAGAGAGGAAAGTAGTGCTTGACTAAACTTTTCAGGAAATCGGTCCTATGTACTCTTCTTGCCCCAATACCGTCACTGATCATAAAAGTCACACGCTTGATAGTGCACAGTCCCAGGAAGACAAAGCCTCTGGCCAGTGCTCTTCAGCACTGAAAACCAAAAAAGCAGGTGTTATACTTGTGCTGGCTTTTGTTTTGTTAAGATGAGGCTGTTTTAAATTTCTATGCAGTAGTTTACTAAAAGGCTGACGATTTGTGAGAAGATGCAGCTCTAGCAATCATGTAACTTCTTGTTCAGGTGAAACACTACGACCTGTTTTTAGGTCGAACATTCAAGAACTTTTGTATATACCTTAGTACACACTTAAATGTGTATGTGCTTGTGGGGTCTGGAAATCAGCCCCAGGACTTGTCTGCTTCTGCTTGGGTACTTATTTTTCTGTTCAACTGCCTCTATTTAACTGTCTTGATAGAAAACGACCAGTAGAGGTATGTAAAATACCAGAATTACTTTCTGCTTAGGGACTTTATTTTTTTTATTTTTCTGGCAATGGTCTCTATTCAACTTTCCTGATAGAAAACGACCACCAGAGGTCAGTAAAATACCGGAATCACTTTAACATTCTCTAGGTTCCAGTCTATAGAAATGGTTTTCCATCAGCACCCGTAGACAATAATATTTTTTTCAAATCTTCTATTTTCAGTGATATGACCACCGAAGGCCCAGTTTTTTGTATTAAAAACAGAGAGTTGGACTATACCATTTCCTGCTGAACGGCAATATTTCTCTCGATGTGTTCCCATACCTGGCATGTCACGAAGTTTGGAGCTTACTTCCCCTCCATGTTAAAGAACAGTAGATGTTTCAGCACCCAGGCGAATGTGCTGCATAGCTAAATACATCTAAGGTCCCAAAGGCGAGACCAATTGCATTGCAAATCCTTGTTATGCTTTGATATCAGTCTCAGAGTTTCGTTCTCGCGTGAAAAGTGAAACTAGTTGATGTAAAAGTGTCTCAACACCAAGAGGGAAATGACGGATTTTCAGTAGAAGACAACATAACAAGAGACTTAGGACTTTATTTAGTGTTAGATGGCTAAGATACTCCATCAAAATGTGGCATATATGTCTATCATATTACAAGTACTTGTAATATGGCGGATGACACATCCTCCGCTTTGTGACCGAGTATCTCATCTGCCAAACTCTAAATCAGGCCCAGAGGGACCGATCTAGAGTTTAGTGAACAGGTTACTCAAACATGGTGGCCCTCATGTCTTCCTTCCTACAAGTGCCTTATATCCTATGAAACTTGTAATGAGGCAGAAGGGATATCCATCATACTTGTGATGGAGTATCTCGTTGCAATCTTTAATAGAGAGGGCCACAGAGCAGGAAAATAGGAGAGGAAGAAAAAAAAGTGTTTGCAAATGTTAAAAAGTAGGAAAAATGTAAATGAGATGTGAAAGAATAAGAGTTTTAAGACAGGAGTCAGAAGTAGTGTTTGTGAAAGGGCATTAAGAAGGAGAGTTGAAGGAAAAAGTGGATGTGAAGCAGCGAGATAAGACAGAGAGAAAGGGAGAGAGAGACTAAATGGAAGGAAAGGGAACAGTGTATGTCTGTAGAGTTGGGGAGAGAGAATGAGAGACAGAGAATGAGAGAAATGAAATGTCAAAGGGGTAGATTTTGTTATTTTTAGAACAATGCAGTGCCGCAAGCAAAGAATTGCACAAGGGGGTAAGTAAAATGGCCGACTGCTGTTGTCATCCTCAGCACTGCGGGAGAAACAGGCTAGCTAATGCCATGCTCAACATTTGAACCATGGTGCAGAGATGTGTGCACTATAGCTGCGTGAAATGTGCAATTTTCTTTCATGAGCTTGTGCTATGTTTTGAGAATATTACCAGAAATTATGCATAATGATGCTAAGTGCACATCCATCATTTAGCATGCATTGTGTCCTCATATCAAGTTTTGGCATTAGGACGCATTTCGTGCAAAACAAGCACGATAACCCAAGAACCATAGCCACTTACATTCCAGTTGTTTGCATTGTTCCTGCACAATAACTTTGCTGCAACTGTGGCATAATGGTGTAATTTCTGAAAATTGGCATACCATGCTTAATGCAAAATCCTAGAACTATCGCAAATTTCACCAGCATAGTTAAGGTTTTGCCTGAACTTAGTGTGCCTGCTGTCAAGCATAGGATTTATATTGAAAGCATACCCATCAGTACAAATTATATACATGTATGTTCGAGATGACTAGGCTTTGCATCTACCACCCCAGATTTTCACGTTTTGCTGGCTTTGGAACTCTGCACACATTAACCCAGCAATCCAATGGAACAGTGCTTGTGTTCTTTAATCATGGATGTACTGGCACACCTCTATTTGGCACATTTTATTGACTTATAAGACCCTAGCATATGGTACTATTTGTATCCAGGGCCACTAAATTAAATGCTTCTAATGGGCTGCAGCAGTACATGTGCCACCCATTGCAGTAGCCATGTAAAGTATATCTCCTGGTCTGCTACTCCAGTCTGGGTGTTCAGTATAAACTGCTATATCAACTAGGCAAAATAAACTTTTTGCGAGGCCTACACTCTCCTTTTTAGAACTTATAAGCCACTCAAAGGTAAGCCTTAAAAAGCACATAGGGGAGGGTATGTGGAATTTAAAAGTAGGACATGTATATTTGATTTTTATATGTCGGGGCAGTGGAAAACCTCCAAAGTAATTTTTCACTGTGACAAAGCCTCCTCTTGCATAGGTTTACACCGCTTTACACTATTATGTTTGATAAGCGCTATATTCAGTTTGGGAATAGCTAGAAAATATTTCAAGGACTCATTTTCTCAGTCATTTAAAATCCAACTTAATGGTCAAGTCGTATTTTATATTACTATTTTGGAAATAACATTGTAGGAAGGTTGTCATTTCTCTACCTAAAACCAAAAGGCTTCCTTGCCAGTGTCCATCTGTCATGTGCCCCCTGATCGATCCCATGTGGTGAGATGTGTATGGCTCTCAGGCAGTGTGCAAAAGGCTCTGGCTGTGGAGAGGGGTGGGAAGCTCCTCCCTTGGCAGGATGGCCTTGGGCTGTGCTTAGCTCCTTCCTGAGCTTCAAAGGATGCATAACCTGTCCTTTGCCGATAAGCTCACAACTAGGTCTGCCTCTCTTTTGTCTCCATATTCAGACTGGCTCCTACCGAGTGAAGAGGAAGCAATTGACCAGAAGTGGTTTAGGAGGTGAACAGAAACAGCCACAGGCTGGCTTTCTGAATAAATGTGCAACCCACTGACGTCTTATAAACCATGGGTGTTTGACAAAAGAGAAGTAGGACTGCTCTGCTGGTTTGAAGAACATAAAGGAAGACTGGTTTTGCTTGCCTTGAAACAAGAACCCCAGAAGTGACTCAAAGGGTCAGTTGGCTGACCTTCCATTTGAGCTACAGAGAAACAACATGCTTCTAGAGCCTTCTCTCTCTGCAATTATCCAGCTGACCAGTTCCAACTGGACTTGACCTGGACCCTGCTTCTGGCCTCTATTGTAGTGTGTCCTAACCCCAAAGTCGTGCCCCCACCCCAGAGTCTGTACCTTTGCCTTGTGTTGGGGGGATTTAGAAACCTTTCACCAACTTTCAGCCTGAAGAACTGACGGAGCCTGGGGTTGTAGTCAAAGCAGTAGCCATTGATGTTGAATTGCCAGTCAGTCTCAACTTGCCAGTTTGCCCTGCTGAAGGAGGTCTAATTTCTAGAAAAGTAAAAAAGTATTGGGCTTCATCAGGACCAATGTAGAGTAGCATTAAATTAATGTGAAGGCCTCCTTGGGCATGGACTTCAAACCACCCACTTAGAGCTTTTCTGCCTTAGTCAAAAACCACACTGGGACCACACTCTTTAGCAGCATGCCATCATCTAACCACATCTCAGATCTAGCTTGCAGCTTGAAACACTGACAACTTGTAGACAAACACATTCTTCTCCATGAAAGTTTCTAAGTCAGAAGGTAAACTTTCCACCCGGACAAACTTGGTCCCTGTATCACTAGCCTTACAGACCAAAAAACTAAGCGCGGATCTAGCGGATCTCGCGTACGCGAAATTGCGGATTTACGGATTCGCAATCCGCGAAGATCCGCGAACTCTAGCGGATTTGCGGATTTTTCCGTTTTTTGTGTTGGCGCGTGTTCGCGCCGATTTTGGGACAAGTTCGCAATTGCGAACTTACTTTTCGGCTTGCAACGGCCGCGACTATGTTGTTTCTACGTCTGGTTTATCATCACAGGTTCACAGCACCCTCTGTTTCACCACTGCCACCCTCTGGGACACCCATGCCACCCTCTAGTACATCCTCACTGGCACCTATTAGGTTTATTTATCACTGTAGATTATGGTGGTTGAAAAAAGCAAGCACACCTGCCCTTCTTCAACTGCCATCAATTAATTTGTGTTTCATTAATGTGTCAGTAATTTTGAAAGTTCCAGTCTGGCTGGCACCTGCTTCCTTCCTTATCTGTAATTTGCTTTTTGTTGCAGTGAAATTTTTTTTTTACAGGACCTTTATGGTGCTATTCTATGAGCCTGCTGTTTGGGTCATAGCAGGGTCATAGAATTGTTGCAAACTCTGGAGGGGCCCATCAGGAAGCACTACCTTGAATGTTACTAATGTTAAGTTTGAACTTTTGCACCTGCTCATTGCTTTCATTTTAGCTAAAATCGTTTTTTTTGCAATTTCGCGCGTTTTTTGGGGCGCGAATCCGTGCGAGATCGATTTCGGAAGCCGCGAATACGTGCGAATACAAAATTGTTTTTGTTGCGACGTGTATGTTCGCGTGATCTTGCGCGTGTTCGCGAGGCGCTTCTAGCTATTCGTTTGCCAAGTTACCCTATCGGTCGTACACGGGCGCGGCCATCTTGTTGGCGTGACGTAATTCCGTTTCCGCCCGCTATGTGTAATCTCGCAAAGTGTGCTGCTCGCTAGTACAATTTCGCGCGTACTCGCAAGGAAAATCTCGCGCGAACTTACCCACGCGGTCGTGAACGGGCGCGGCCATCTTGTTTCTCATTCATTGCTATGGTTCTGGGCATGCTTTCTGTATCCTCTCTCAATCTCTGCCATCCTTTGCTTGTTTGAAGTTTTTTTGATCTAATTTTACTTATTATCTAACCCTCTATTTTTCTAGCTCTATATTTTTGTGTTTTCTGCAGCTTTTATTTACTTTTAAACTACTTTTTTAAACTCTTTTCTTTTCTTCTTCACTATTCTATTTCTTCTTTATCATTTAAGTTTATTTCTGCCCAGACCATGGTAAAGGGAGCCGGGAAGCACCCTGAGAAGGGGAAGGGTCCCGCACCCCGTGCCCGGCTCCCGTGCGGGCGTTTAAGGGGGGAGCAAGTGGTCCCGAGGGAGATCTTCAGCGCGGAGGAAGTGGCGGCACTGATCTTCCACGTCCAGCGCCGCCTCCCCAAGACGATCCTGGGAGGCGGCAAGATCGCGACCGGCTATGGCATCCGGGAGCGCCGCCAGCGGTGGGAGAAGGTGTGCCGGGCCATGTACAAGATCTCTGGGGTCCGGCGCACATATAACCAGGCCACCCACCGCTGGACCGATGTCATGGACCGGGAGCGGGACTTGCTGGACGCGCTCGGCGTAGAGGTCCCCGGGCTTGGTGAGTAGTAGTAGTAGTACATTTACTACTCTGTTTTATCCTGCTCTGTTATTTGCAAATCTTTGTTCTTTACCAAGAGCAATAATGCTGCCGATTACATTGAGGTAAATTATATTTCAAAATCTTCTATGCATTTCATTTTCAGGTGCACTGCTCTCCTTCTCAGTAGCCTTGCTTGCTACTATGCTTCTTTGTTTTGTATGTTGTGTTCAGAAGCATTTCATTGGCCTGAGAAATTATGTATGAGTGTACTGTAAAGAAAAGAACTGCGTAATGCTAGACAGTAAGGGTCATATTTTCAATTACCGGCGCATCCCTGCAAAGTAGCAGGGATGCGGCAGTAATTGTGTGCCATGCCACCACCACCCATTGGCCCAAAACGTCACAGAAGCCTTACGCATCTGTGCCGTAAAGGCAGCGCATTGCTGGAGTTGCGTGCCAACGATGGCGCAGCTCCAGCAATGCTCTGGGGTACCCTATCTCCCCAATGCTGCATCAAGCCGTACGTCGGCTTCAAGCGCGCAGGGTTTGAGTCATGCATCATTGTCCTAAAAATGACTGATTGACATCTTGTAGATTTCCCTCAGCCACTTTTAGGATTCGTTCCTGCGCAGGTACGCCCTCCCTTGCGCCGGAACGCCCCCTGATGGCGCAGGGCTTTACAACGTGATGCATCGCCCATATGCCCATATGTGTTTTTTTTTTTAATATATACGCCGCACCAACACCATGGCGAGTCTTTTGTTCTGCCGCTGCGTCAGAAAAGGCACGCAACAATGGAGGAAAATCAGCCGCAACTTCCGCAAGGGACTTATAAATCAGCCCCAACAGACTGAAGTCCAGTCCTTCCTTTAGACAGTCACATGGCTATCAGAAGAAATAGTGGCGGTGGTGGCGGGTGGATTGATAGTTTGAGTATTCACTGATCTGCAAGCAGGATGGACTTTGTCTGTCACGTGTTGCGCACTGCTGCCTGCAGTGCCAGGCCTAGGCAAACCTCTTTAGTAGTCTGTTTATTGAGTTACATAGGAACTTTCTAAGTCAACGTTCCGCAAATCAGGCAATACGAATAACGTAGTATACCACATGAGATAGATCCCGTGGAATAGTTGTCTATCTATTTGCTATTTTTCCAAAATATGTTGTTATTGTTCTTTTGAAATGTTTGATTTGGTTGAAAAATCTCATCCATGTTTTCTGGTTTTTCTTTCTTTCATGTTGTACATCAGCTCCCCCCAAGGGCAAGAGGACACAGGAGGAGGGTGCTGAGGATGCAGGCCAGGATCGGGCAGGCGAGGGCTCCTTTGCTGGCCCCAGTAAGTTTACAT
Source organism: Lissotriton helveticus (assembly GCF_964261635.1). NCBI lineage: Eukaryota > Metazoa > Chordata > Amphibia > Caudata > Salamandridae > Lissotriton > Lissotriton helveticus. Next base: position 509,310,028 of record NC_136073.1, read on the forward strand.
TTTAATAAACAGTACCTATTTTTTCCTAGCGTTCCTCATTCGATTTTTTCTAAATCGTCTTTGATCTTCTTGTAGACTGGATATAAATTCTTATCCTGCCTCGAATATGACTCCCTGTGGTATTACTAGACTATTCTTATTAGTCTGTCTGTGTAGCTAACTAAGATTGGACATTTGGCAATTCCATTGGACTCCCATTATATTCAGCAATACCTCTATGCACTGTCTCCTTACTGACTAGATAGTGTGGCAGAGTCATTCAGCTCCCGAAGTCACCGATTATAGATCCCCAATGATCTCTAGATTATCGTACGCAGGACAAGAGAGTAGTACGGAGTCACAGCACAGTCAAGAAGTGTCAGAGGCACTCATGCTTGCAAAAATTCCAAAACCTTTAGCTCATCCACTCTAGTCTAGAGGAACAAAAACCACAGAGTCTATTTAAGTGTAAAAGCTTTATTAAAAGTAAACACATTTATTAAAATCTACTTTGTCATAAAACTATTTAACTGTAAACGGAAAAGTGGTTAGTGCTGACGATTAATTGGACACATTTCTTGTGGTCGAGCCGAACTCTCACCTAGTTTGAACTTGATCCTGGTCGTGTTCTTAGGACTCAGGAGTCAAGCTTCTGTCTGTTAGGAGAAAAAGTGGTGCGTGTTAAAAATCAAAAGCAAGCATTCATCAGTTGTGCATAAAAGTGCAGCAAGACAACAGCCTTCCCTGGAAAATGGGACATTTTTACTATGGAGTAGACAGTCACAAATTATTACATTGTATTCTGTTTTTTTAACATTTCTCCTAGACCAAATATTATATAGTAGTGAGTGGTGTATTCTAACATTCTTAAATGTACTTTGTAGGTGTAACATCTGGTGACGGGGCCAGCGCGGAGGTGGCTGTGTTGGACTTGGACTCGGAGGCCTCTGGGGAGGAGGCGACGTTAGAAGAGCTGGTGGCCGTTCCTGTGGGGGATCAAACGGTGGTGGCGGAAACAGGTAAGCTATATATTCCTTACTTATTGAGATTGAAGACTGCATAGTGTGCTTTCTGCACGGGTGTATTACAATTACAAATCAACCAGGTAGTAGCCTCCTCGAAATGTACTTCGACTTAGCTGTGAAGTTTTTGGTGAGAAGAATCCCAATAAGTTCTTAGACGAACGTGATGGATGGGATGAACGAAAAGCGAAAGAAGGGTGTAAGTAAGTGGGACGCGAACTTGTATGATGGCTGGCAAAGAAGAACGATATGTGTTTGCTTGGACCCAGAGGTGGCTGGGAAGGAAAGAATATGGTATGGTGCATGGCTGGGTCAATGATGAAGCAAGGATGGGTGGAAGGACAGCAGCCTGGGTGGGTGAAACAGAAACTGTATGTGTGCGTATACTTTGACTGAATGGATGCCTGGAGCATGGTATTCTCTGACTCTTACATAGCACATGTGTATCTAGAGAGAGTAGATGGTCGCCAGGTGAAGTAAGTGTTACCTTGAAGAGCATGTACCACCGCACCCGCACGTCCGTCCCAGTGCAGGGAAGGCAAGGAAAAGAAATTGTAAATGTGTCCAATACTACCATGAATAGTAGCAGTACTTTGTATTGCGTTTGCATTCACAGCATATATCTGGTTATTACGGTGGACACTCCGTACCTCTCTTAATACCTTTAGTTTACTTGTAGTACATCATTCATGTGTGGGTGTATCACTGTTCACTCAATATTAAGCAAAGCACCTAAAGTCATCTCATCTGTCATTAAATACGTCCCATGTGAAGTGATAGATAATCAAATTAGTTAGCTTCTTCAGTTTCCTTTTCTAGTACTCATTTGCACTGTAGGGTGAAAGGTAAATTAATTAAGCAGTAGCCCTTGTAACAGAGTATTCTCAGTGCCACCCGTAATAGAAAAGTAATAGCTTCACCACCTGCATGTACTGGACCGGTACAGTAACGCAAGTCTGTCTCCATCATCATGGTGTGCAACTTTTTTTCTCGGGTGCAACTTCACTGTGCTGTGTCCATGTCATTCTGCCGGCTTGCATAAGATAACGTACCCATTTCCCTAAACAAGAGAGAAGAAGAAGAATAAGACTGGTGTACTGTCATAGTCGACTGTAATGGAAGTCCATAGTGGTCGTAGAATTAGTTCATTAAACTACCACTACTGTTAGAGCAAGGATGCAGAAGTGGGAGGTTACATAGATACTGTCCTCAATAGTTATGTACTGTGCTTTCAATTTGCTACTTGTACTCTGTGACCCAACTTTCGGCTCAATCACTTTGTGTTATTAATAAGGAGCATTGGTTACAGACTATGTCTTTCTTTCTTCATATAGTTGCTCCTTCCAAATCAACAACAAGGAGGGAGCAGGCTAGATTGGCCCGGCAACGGAGGCTGGAGGCCACAGTCGCCGAGTATCGGCGGCTGGTGGCCCTGGAGGAGGAGGAGGACACGCAGTCGAGCGGGGCAACATCTTCGACTGTGACCACTGCATCCTCCTCCGTGACTAAGCCAGCGGGACCGAGCCGGGATAAGAAAGCCGACCGCCACCGCCAAGCAACCGAAATACCAGCTGCCCCCCACAGGAGCTGCAAGGAACGCCAACGCCGCCTACGAGTCCGCATGTCCAACCTGGAGCAGGAGGTCCTGAGGTATAAGACCTTGGTTAAGGGCCTCCGCTCCGAGCTTGCCACCCTCCGCAAGGAGTATGATGCCCATGCCGCATCATGCACCAGCACCAGCACCCTCCAGTAGTGGAGTGTCCCTTGCCCTTTTTTTATAGACTTTTGGGGGGTGGGATTTGGGAGTTGGGATCGTTTTGGGACGTTTCAGAGACAATCGTTGGGGTTAGGGTGGGTGAGGGAGATTATTTTGTTAGGGATAAATAAATATATTTTTCAACTTTATCTGACCATACCTGTTTTTTACTGCTTTTCAGTCTGGTGGGTGGGGGGCGGGGGTGTAACAGTAACTTTGTTTTCCTGAACAGTCGTAGGACTTTAGTAGTACAACCGTCAATCTCTTGTCTACTCCGAAATAATACTCCATTATACTACCTCCCACCAAACGCTTATTTTACCTGTAATTTGTGTTAGAAATTAGGGCTAGGCCCAGGGCTGGCTCCAGGTGAAATGGGGATTAACGTTGTCATTCCTGGGCGGGTGACATTTCCTCATTGCGGTGGTACTAGTGGTGTGACACAGTGGCAGTTGCATGCCTATGGAAAAAAAGAAAACGAAACCTTGTTTGTACTCCTTACTGTAGCATTACAACGGTTACGGTACGATCGAGAAAATAGCAGGTGACAGTACACTAGAACAGTGCCATAATGTAGCCTAACAAATGGTAAAGTATTGCAAGTTTAACTAGTACTTGCGTTGAATTTATTTGACATTGGCTACTACTACTAGAAGATATAGTACTGAAGCTGAGTAAGTCTAGAAGATATCCTCGTATTCCTTCACCAGCCTGTTGCTGCTATCACCTTATCCTCCCCAGCAAGTGTGTGGAATTATTGATGTCATTTTAGTCAGACATCAAGCAAAACAACACAGCCCGGGGGAAGAGGGTTAGGGTTTGTAAAATGGATGGGAATGGGGGTTTCTTTTTGGGTAGGTTTTGTTGAGAGAAGAAAAAAAAAGCAGAGCATGGACAAACAATAATTGAAGATACAGAGTTTACAGACAATCTTTGGTTACAAACTAAAGGTAAGCACATGCAGTCACACTCATAGAATAAAAGACAACAATGGATACTGTATCTGTATTGCGTATGTTGTTGGAGTTGTCCTGTTGAAATTGGTAAGTAAGTTGCATGCAGCAAACAATTCCTCTTATTGGCGGCACTCCTCCATTCCAGCTGACGCTTCGTCCATCAATGTGGTGGTGACCACTGACAGAAGAGACACCCTGTCCACTGCCTGCCTGGCGGATGTTGACTGAAACCCGGCCTGTAATTATTGAACGGAAAACAGGAAGTGCTATTACAATACCACTGATAAATAAATAAAAGGTATGTACGCTGTGTGGTTCAAAAAGTGACACTTTGATTTCCCTAATAGACAGTACAATATTTTTGAAATTGCGTGCTCTGTCTGAGTCACCTTTTTAAGGATCAATAAGTATGGCCAAAATATTATAGCGGATCTTTCCCCTCAAGGTGGGTGTACTACTGTGTTTTAGAACAAAATTTGACCTTCCCAGCAATGCTCCCACCAAGACCCTTACTAAAGCCAGTCGCAAAAATGTAGAAGAACCCAATCATATCTCCAAAAACGATGCCTAGCAAAAAAATGGTTACAAAACGTACTTTGAAAGTAACAGTAGACCCAAATACAGACCGTGGATTGTATTCAAACCACTTGCCTGCAAGCAAAAGTATCCATAGCCAGCATCGCTCCAACAGTGCTCTACAACAACAGAACCGCGTTGCAATAGAACCCCCCTAAACACATGCAATCCTGCTGCTAGGGCTAACCCTAACGAACCCTAACTTACAAAAAGTGCCAAAACTGGTGTTTCCTTATGGATTTTGTTCAACAAACTTCTAGCCGGTATTAGACCTTCCCAGGAATGCCCCAGGCAAGACCCGCCAACCCACCCGCAAAAAAACACCCGACACAACACCACCAAACAGCGAAAAAGCTAAATCTCATACTTACAATGTCTCTCGGCCTTCGGTCCAAACGCGGCGCTGTGCAGCTAGGTCGTCATCATCATCAATCATCATAACTCCTGTTTTCCACCACGGATTTCCTGAAAAGCAAATGCAATCAAGATTAGACTGTCGCAGCAGTGCTTCGACAGAGACCCCGGCCGCAACCCACCCACGAACAGCAGGAAGCCCCCCAAAACGCTACATTGAGCAAGATGTCTGAAGAAATGGCAAAAAAAATGCTTTTCCTTAAGGATTTTGTCCAAAACACTTCTATCCGGCATTAGACCTTCCCAGGAATGCCCCAGCCAAGACCCGCCAACCCACCCGCAAAAAAACACGCGACAACACCCCCAAACAGCGAAAAAGCTAAATCTCATACTTACAATATCTCTCGGCCTTCGGTCCAAAGTAACGCGCTGTGCAGCTAGGTCATCATCAATCATCATAACGCCTGTTTTCCACCACGGATTTCCTGAAAAGCAAATGCAATCAAGATTAGACTGTCGCAGCAGTGCTTCGACAGAGACCCCGGCCGCAACCCACCCACGAACAGCAGGAAGCCCCCCAAAACGCTACATTGAGCAAGATGTCTGAAGAAATGGCAAAAAAAAGGCTTTTCCTTAAGGATTTTGTCCAAAACACTTCTATCCGGCATTAGACCTTCCCAGGAATGCCCCAGCCAAGACCCGCCAACCCACCCGCAAAAAAACACGCGACAACACCCCCAAACAGCGAAAAAGCTAAATCTCATACTTACAATATCTCTCGGCCTTCGGTCCAAAGTAACGCGCTGTGCAGCTAGGTCATCATCAATCATCATAACTCCTGTTTTCCACCACGGATTTCCTGAAAAGCAAATGCAATCAAGATTAGACTGTCGCAGCAGTGCTTCGACAGAGACCCCGGCCGCAACCCACCCACGAACAGCAGGAAGCCCCCCAAAACGCTACATTGAGCAAGATGTCTGAAGAAATGGCAAAAAAAAGGCTTTTCCTTAAGGATTTTGTCCAAAACACTTCTATCCGGCATTAGACCTTCCCAGGAATGCCCCAGCCAAGACCCGCCAACCCACCCGCAAAAAAACACGCAACAACACCCCCAAACAGCGAAAAAGCTAAATCTCATACTTACAATATCTCTCGGCCTTCGGTCCAAAGTAACGCGCTGTGCAGCTAGGTCATCATCAATCATCATAACTCCTGTTTTCCACCACGGATTTCCTGAAAAGCAAATGCAATCAAGATTAGACTGTCGCAGCAGTGCTTCGACAGAGACCCCGGCCGCAACCCACCCACGAACAGCAGGAAGCCCCCCAAAACGCTACATTGAGCAAGATGTCTGAAGAAATGGCAAAAAAAAGGCTGTTCCTTATGGATTTTGTCCAAAACACTTGTATCCGGTATTAGACCTTCCCAGGAATGCCCCAGGCAAGACCCGCCAACCCACCCGCAAAAAAACACCCGACACAACACCCCCAAACAGCGGAAAAGCTAAATCTCATACTTACAATGTCTCTCGGCCTTCGGTCCAAACGCGGCGCTGTGCAGCTAGGTCGTCATCATCATCAATCATCATAACTCCTGTTTTCCACCACGGATTTCCTGAAAAGCAAATGCAATCAAGATTAGACTGTCGCAGCAGTGCTTCGACAGACACCAAAAATTACACACAAACCCCCGGAACCCCGCCAAAGAGCACCTCAAAGGCAAGCAAGTCAGCAAAAACGGCAAGAAATTTCCACCTCATATTTGGTCCAAAACACTTTTGTCCATTATTAGAGCTTCACAGCAATGGGCCCAAAACCGTCAACTCACCCGCAAAGAAGTACAACACCCCCACAAGTGCTGAGTCTTTCTTCATTGTGCGTAATCCAGCACTCTGCTTGGAGGGAAATCGCAGTCTGGAGGAGGAGGATAGAGGAGCATGTTCTTCAGAACTTGTGAACCTGAGGAATGTAGACTGCGGCACCTTCAAATCAATAAGCAAACAAGTGAAGACAGTTCTGATGATGGTCTTGTTTTTGGGATTAGGTGATTAAAGTTTGAATTAAATTAACTGTGCAAAACAAAGAAAGAGAGACACAAAGCACACAGGAATAAAAGTGAATAAGGACGAAAAAGAAAGTTCTTGATTAATTGTCTCATTTTCAGGGCTCGGTGTCAGGGAATAAGAACAAGATTTCGTCATCATACTCTGCGAATTCAGGCTGGATGAGGTCAGTGGCACCGAACAGAGAAAAAATCCCCTCATCTACGTTGCTGTCCTCCTCGTCTTCGTGCGGCGTGCTTTCTCGTACTTTGTAATCTGGTGGTATGAGGTGCTGATTCATCTTGATCATTGTCAGCCGCTCCGGCGAGAGGCGGCTCCGTTTGGGAGTTACAATGCCACCAGCAGCACTGAAAACACGTTCAGAAGACACACTTGCGAGTGGGCAAGACAAATAGTTTATAGCCAGGTTGTAGAGCTGTGGCCACAATTGTTTTTTGCCATGCCAATACTGCAATGGCTCCTCATTAAGAAAGACCACTGTTGAGTCATTCAGATAGTCCTGCACCATCGACTCAAGGTCATCAACTGTTCCTCCACTTTGCTTACTTTTTGCTGTGCTGGCTGTGACTTTTTTTCGAGAACCATACCCCATCAAACTTAGCCAATCCTCCTCCCCAGCCACTGTTAGTGTTGTCATTGTGTGTGGTGCAGATGATCCAGTTGCCGGTGTCTTTAACGGCTGAGAGGTCACTTGTGCCCCAGCCACAGGTGCAGAAGTGGATTCTTGTGACTGCGGATGGCCTGCTGATGCTGATGCTGATGTACTGGCTTCTCCTTCAATAACCTGCCGTTCTTTTTCAAACCTCTTGGCTGACCAGGCTAACCAATGTTTGTACTTTTGAACATCTGCATCAGCGAAAGGAAAGAATGCGTTGTCTGCCAGCGCCTTTTTGTAGCGTGGATCCAGAATAGTAGCACAAATGTAATGCTGATCTGAGTTGATGTTTTTAAGACGTTCATCACCACGTAGGCGATGTAATAATTTCTCAGACAAAATGAAATGGGTTTTTTTTTTTTCATCTTTTTGAAACTCAGAAGAAACCGCCATCAGTTGGTGCTCCAGTATGCACAACAATGGGATAGCTTTTCCCAAATTACAGTCCTCCTGGCTGACTGCACGCGTGAAGAACTCAAAAGGACGAAGCATGTCTGTCAGGCTTTTAACTATGGCCCATTGCGCCTTACTCATCCGCAGGTCCTCCTTCTGAGATGTAGCCTCTGTCAAGAAATAGTGATCGAGTACCGTATACTGCTCATACAGACGCTCAAGCATGTAGAAGGTTGAGTTCCAACGTGTTGCCACCTCCTGGATGAGTGCTTTCACTGGCATTCCACGTTCAAGTAGCAGTCTCCGCAGATGCTTCCGGGCCTTAAAAGAATGGCTGAAATGGTTGCACATTTTGCGGCAGGTGGCCATTACCTCGAACGCTGGACTCTCTTTATCACTCAAGAATTTTTGAACTACCAGGTTGATACAGTGCGCCAAACACGGTACTCTAACATGGTCACCCTTCAACATGGCCTTAACTACATTGGCGCCATTATCCGTGGAAACATAACCAATCTTGCGTTTTAGGGGGGATAGCATTGTCAAGACCTTTTTGTCAAACTCTTCCAAAAGGTTTTCTGCTGTGTGACTTTTCTCCAAGCCAAACATGGCTAGTGTTGCATGTTTCCGAGCAGCTTTGAAAACTTGGTCCGGGTCAACACCTGCATTTAGCTTTGCTATAACACCTGAAAAAGAGACCCAGTGTGCAGTGATGCACATGTAATCATCGCCTGGGCCACTGGTCCACATGTCTGTTGTCAGATGTATTGTGTGAACAGCACTCTTCTGCAAAGCTGCCCCAATCGCCTGCAGCACATCTTCATGTAGTGCTGGAACCGCAACTCTGGCAAAATAGAACCGGCTCGGAACCTTCCATTTAGGGCAGAGCGTTGCCACTAATTCAAGAAAACCTACCGCTTCTACAAAAGAAAAAGGTAGAAGGTCCACAGCTAGCATTTTAGCCAGCTTAGTGTTATACAGACGCGTCAGTGGGTGGTTGCGTTCATATGGCACGTCTGAAGTAAGCATTGTTCTAATGTTGCCCTGGACCAAGCATTTACGGGCTGATAATGACTTCGTTGACCCAATTTTGCTCGCTGGTGAACTTTTGTGCGTTGGTGTCTCACTCGCTCCAACACTCTTAGTGTGCCTCACATTGGGTGTGCTGCTGACAGGGGTACTGGGTGTAAGGGAAGTGTTTGACACGTCTTCTTCCTGCTCGTCATCATCAGATGAAACATCAACGTTTCCTTGAATTTGGCCTTTCTTGATCGCATCTAGGTGCGCAAACCATTTGACAGTGTGCTGTCTCCTAAGATGACCTCTCTGGCCTCCGGTACCATAGTTGGTACCTGGCTTACCACGACTAACTGCTTGCTTACAAATGGTACAAATGGCAAACTTTGGATTTTTTGGACAAACAGTGAAGAAGTCCCAAACTGGGGACTTGAAGTGTCTGTGGGACATGGAGGAGGCGGCGATACTGGTGGTGGTGGTCATGAAGCTAATGCCAGATGAAGTGGAGGATGTGGATTGCCCAACTTTTGTACGTTTTGCACTTTCACCGCCACTAATTAAGGTCGAGATTGACGGAGGTCTCTTCTTGCCAGAAAGAAATATGGAAGCGGGACGAGTTGGTGTACTACTTAACTCCAATGATTGTGGTGTTTCCACTGCCTCCTCATCGACAACATCATCATCACGCTCAGCAGCTCTTCGGGCTAGGGTCAAAATGTCTGTTTGCTGCATGCCCGCTGGGGCTGCAGTGACCTTTATGATGACTGGGTCGTCGTTGGCAGAGTCTTCATCAGCAGCAGTATCCGCCACTTCTTGTTGACACTCATCACACTCCATAACTCTGAGACTTTGGACGAGCTTCCTTTTACGCTTAACTACCTTTGTTTGTTCCCAAGTTTGATCCGTATCATCAGAAGGAGGTGTGCTTGAAGAGGATGTAGACACCACCCTTGATCTCTTCCTTGCTAGGGGTGTGGAAGACAATGAAGGATCATCAGGAGGAGTGGCTTCCTCAAATGATACCTCGCCTTGATTGTCGATTTCCTGATGTGCCCCTACTTCGGGAGGAACAACTATTGTGGGCACTTGTTGTGACCCTCCATGCACCTCTGCTTGCGCATCTCCTTGCGCTGCCTCTCCTTCCACATGTACTTGGGCTTGTACTTGCACATGTGATTGTTGTTGCCGCTGTGGTTGTTCAACACTCGTCAGATGAGCTACAACAACCTGTGTTGATTGAGGGACATTGCTGCTGCTTTCTTGCGATGAGCCAACATCACTGGTCGATGGTGATTGAAGAAGTATACTGGCTGCCTCTGCAGCACTCAAGGGCTTGGACTTAAGTTGGCGTGGTGGTGGTGGTGGCACTGAGCCCAATGGAGCGGGGGTGCTGCTGCCAGCTTGGTCCCCAGCAGATCCCGCTGCAGCTGCTGCAGGCATACTTTTTTTTTTACTCCCAAAAAAAGGGGCGGGCGGCACACCAGTGTCCTTGGTAACTTGCTTCTTCTGCTCCTTACTGGCACCTTTCTTGCTAGAGGAGCTACGGGTTACTTTTTTTGGGGCCATCTTCTTCAGAGGAGGTCAGCAGGCAGCAGTTGCACGAGTTGCAGAGGGTTCTGTGTCCAGACGTGACGTCGCGTGACGTTATGCTGCACACACCGCTGCAGGACTTCTTCCTGGCACTGGTGGTTCTATTGAGTCTTCTTGTGCACCTAAAAGCAATGGAAGACAGAGGAACATCAGTTCAGTAATACACCCCAAAAAATCGACAAAACACAGAAAAATGAGCACAATCCCATGCCATCCATGATGTTTACATTGAAGACACCCCACAGAAAGACTAGGGACATGCAAGTATGCAACACTCACTACCCCTGGGCATAAGGGATGAAAAGTAGGCAAAATAAGTGCAGGCCTCAGACACTGCCTCTCCTCAAAATGGCCCCCTTACACCCCAAGCACATGTTGCCTGTACCAGCCAGCACTCAAGATGGCCACCACCACCACCCACATGGCCAGTCCACATCAACAGTACACCCCCAAAAAACAGAAAAACAGCCAGAAATCACCACAATCCAATGCCATCCATGATGTTTACATCAAAGAGAGTGAGACAACACCACAGGCACACTCAGTCCATGCACCACCACCACCCCTGGGCAAGCAAAAGGCCACACCAGCAGCCCCCCAAAAACGACAAAAAACAATAAAATAAGCACAATCCCAGCCCATCCATGGCCTCAATTATGTTTAAATTCAAGAAGACACCCCACAGAAAGACTAGGCCCATGCAACACTCACCACCCCTGGGCAAAGGGCCACACCAGCAGGCCCAAAAAACGACAAAAACCAATAAAATCTGCACAATCCCAGCCCATCCATGGCCTCAATGGTGTTTAAATTCAAGAAGACACCCCACAGAAAGACTAGGCCCATGCAACACTCACCACCCCTGGGCAAAGGGCCACACCAGCAGGCCCAAAAAAATGACAAAAAACAATAAAATCTGCACAATCCCAGCCCATCCATGGCCTCAATGGTGTTTAAATTCAAGAAGACACCCCTCAGAAACACTAGGCCCATGCAACACTCACTACCCCTGGGCATAAGGGATGAAAAGTAGGCAAAATAAGTGCAGGCCTCAGACACTGCCTCTCCTCAAAATGGCCCCCTTACACCCCAAGCACATGTTGCCTGTACCAGCCAGCACTCAAGATGGCCACCACCACCACCCACATGGCCAGTCCACATCAACAGTACACCCCCAAAAAACAGAAAAACAGCCAGAAATCACCACAATCCAATGCCATCCATGATGTTTACATCAAAGAGAGTGAGACCACACCACAGGCACACTCAGTCCATGCACCCCACCCCTGGGCAAGCAAAAGGCCACACCAGCAGCCCCCCAAAAACGACAAAAAACAATAAAATAAGCACAATCCCAACCCATCCATGGCCTCAATTATGTTTAAATTCAAGAAGACACCCCACAGAAAGACTAGGCCCATGCAACACTCACCACCCCTGGGCAAAGGGCCACACCAGCAGGCCCAGAAAAACGACAAAAAACAATAAAATCTGCACAATCCCAGCCCATCCATGGCCTCAATGGTGTTTAAATTCAAGAAGACACCCCTCAGAAACACTAGGCCCATGCAACACTCACTACCCCTGGGCATAAGGGATGAAAAGTAGGCAAAATAAGTGCAGGCCTCAGACACTGCCTCTCCTCAAAATGGCCCCCTTACACCCCAAGCACATGTTGCCTGTACCAGCCAGCACTCAAGATGGCCACCACCACCACCCACATGGCCAGTCCACATCAACAGTACACCCCCAAAAAACAGAAAAACAGCCAGAAATCACCACAATCCAATGCCATCCATGATGTTTACATCAAAGAGGGTGAGACCACACCACAGGCACACTCAGTCCATGCACCACCACCACCCCTGGGCAAGCAAAAGGCCACACCAGCAGCCCCCCAAAAACGACAAAAAACAATAAAATAAGCACAATCCCAGCCCATCCATGGCCTCAATTATGTTTAAATTCAAGAAGACACCCCACAGAAAGACTAGGCCCATGCAACACTCACCACCCCTGGGCAAAGGGCCACACCAGCAGGCCCAAAAAAACGACAAAAACCAATAAAATCTGCACAATCCCAGCCCATCCATGGCCTCAATGGTGTTTAAATTCAAGAAGACACCCCACAGAAAGACTAGGCCCATGCAACACTCACCACCCCTGGGCAAAGGGCCACACCAGCAGGCCCAAAAAAACGACAAAAAACAATAAAATCTGCACAATCCCAGCCCATCCATGGCCTCAATGGTGTTTAAATTCAAGAAGACACCCCTCAGAAACACTAGGCCCATGCAACACTCACCACCCCTGGGCAAAGGGCCACACCAGCAGGCCCAAAAAAACGACAAAAAACAATAAAATCTGCACAATCCCAGCCCATCCATGGCCTCAATGGTGTTTAAATTCAAGAAGACACCCCACAGAAAGACTAGGCCCATGCAACACTCACCACCCCTGGGCAAAGGGCCACACCAGCAGGCCCAAAAAAACGACAAAAACCAATAAAATCTGCACATTCCCAGTCCATCCATGACCTCAATGGTGTTTAAATTCAAGAAGACACCCCTCAGAAACACTAGGCCCATGCAACACTCACTACCCCTGGGCATAAGGGATGAAAAGTAGGCAAAATAAGTGCAGGCCTCAGACACTGCCTCTCCTCAAAATGGCCCCCTTACACCCCAAGCACATGTTGCCTGTACCAACCAGCACTCAAGATGGCCACCACCACCACCCACATGGCCAGACCACATCAACAGTACACCCCCAAAAAACAGAAAAACAGCCAGAAATCACCACAATCCAATGCCATCCATGATGTTTACATCAAAGAGAGTGAGACCACACCACAGGCACACTCAGTCCATGCACCACCACCACCCCATGGCAAGCAAAAGGCCACACCAGCAGCCCCCCAAAAACGACAAAAAACAATAAAATAAGCACAATCCCAGCCCATCCATGGCCTCAATTATGTTTAAATTCAAGAAGACACCCCACAGAAAGACTAGGCCCATGCAACACTCACCACCCCTGGGCAAAGGGCCACACCAGCAGGCCCCAAAAAACGACAAAAAACAATAAAATCTGCACAATCCCAGCCCATCCATGGCCTCAATGGTGTTTAAATTCAACAAAACAGTTGTATCATGCACCCATAACCAACCCTGGTCCTACTGGATACTGTGGCTACCCACAATATAATTTATTGAATTTTCTGAAAAAGTTCCAAAATTGTACTTGCAGCAACTGTAATGCCCCAAACAAACTTACTTGTGAAAGTTGATTTCTAATCCAAAAGTGATCCAAAGACAGTCAAAAAGGCCTCAAATCCAAATATCCAGCAGCACCCACAAAAAGTAATCCTTCCAGCTCCAGATCCAAATGAAAGTGACCAGGAGATGGACAAAGCACTGGGAGGAGCCTGCTGGACAGGAACAGGAAGTTGGAGACTGTGGGGCACTTCCTTCCTCCCCCCCCCCAAAATGGACTCCTTGCAAAAAAAAAGGCCATGCAAATGTCAACCTGAGGAGTGATTCTGATAAAAATCATAATTTTCTGAAGGTTTATCCTGTTTGCTGGTGATTTTCTTGTGCGAAATTGCAAAATCTCTATTTCGCAAGTGCGAGATTGTTCCTTTCCGCCGCAACTACGTGTTCGCAATTGCGAACTCTCGCGAGGTGTGCTGTGCAAGGTGGCAAGCCGCGAGTACGTATTCGCGGGCGACAAACTCCCGCGGGAACACGCAGCAAGATCTAAAATGGCGCGTCACTCGCAAAGAAAAACAACTCGGCAAACGCTAAAATGACGGAAAGTGAACGCCGTGCACCACGCCGCGCGCCGCAACCAAGCAAAAAATCCGCCGCGAGCGGATTCACGGATTTTCGACAAATTCGCGAGAGTTCGCGGATTGCGAATTTGCCGAAAATCCGAAAAATCCGCCATCGGAGCGGATTTTACGCCCATGCTTACAAAAAACCCAGGTTGGCACATTGTGCTTTTTGGTATTATTTTTAATTGAAACTTTAAAAATTCATATTTTTGGTTCTACTTATTGGATTTTTTTTAATGTATTTTTATTTTTAAATTTGTTATTCCTTATATGACCTCCATAAAAAAAGATTTTTTTTAAAATATATATATGACCTCCATAGCTACTACCGCCTCTCGGCCTGTCCCACCTCTGGCGCAGATAACTTTGGTGGTTCTTAGTCTCAGCTTGTATTTTCTTTACGGGGAGTGCCCGTTTATACTAACCTTGAGCTGACCCAAAGGTTTCAATCATTGGAACTTATCCTGTACCCTGATCTATCATAAAGTAACCTCCAATAATCTCAAAGAGGGTCATCCAGTCAATTCCAAAACAACCCAGTGTCAGACCTCCCCCTACGACATTTACCCTTTGGTCCACAGCTCGAAAGTACTTGACGGAATTCCACCAGGCATTCCAACTGGGAGGGGTTTCCTGGCACCACAGCATACAAATCTCTCTCCTTGCCAACAAAATCTGGTAAAACACCACTTTATATTGGGGCCTGGTCTGATCTCATTCCCCACCCAACATAGGTACCATACCAAATAAGATGAGAGTTGGTCTTACCTCCACATCTGCACCCATGACCCTGGAGATAGTCTTACCAACGTCAGTCCAAAATTTGTGTATCTGGGGCAAGAAGCGAATATATGAACATCATCAGCTTTCTGGAATCCACACCTCCAGAATATAGCTTCTTCATTTTAGAGACTTTAAGAGGGGCCCTGTATATCCTATGGAGTGTGAAAAGGTGGTTTCTTCTTAGTGCAGCAGATTTAATCACAGGCTAAAGCAGGTCTTTAGATACTTGCCATACGTATTTCCGTTCTTCACTCGACAAGTAGTTCTCACAGACCCAGTAGGTCTTATCCATCCTTCTTTCTGCTGCAGCCAGAACCATAGGTCAGCTTCTTTCTTTCTTGTGGCCTGGTTTTGCAAATCATTTTCCATATGATTGTCCTCGCGGAGAGACCAGCTTTGAGACTTACACCATTATGTAAGCTGGTAGAATTGAAATCTAGACAAGGGTCCAGTCGTTGTATGATTCCAAAATTCCCAGGGATGACATTTGTTACGCACTACCACATCCCCCCAATGCAAGACTCCGGCCTCTTTTAGTGGCTGAGGCAGAGCATCCAGAAGGCACTCCAGCGTTCCTGGTGAGTACCACACCGGTGCCCTTTAGCTATAATAGGAAAGCCCCAAGCAGTCTTGACAGTCGGACCAAAGCTTGGCCGCCATGCCCAGCGTCTTCAAACTGACATTTTAAAAAATGTAGGAAAGCCAAATTTGTACATGAAGCCATACTCCATTACCACCTCCAACATGGCTTTAAACATATTACCAGTCAGTGAATTATCTGGGTTATGCAATAGCATCCTAGCCTTTTTTAATTAGTAAGCCCAACAATAGAGCTGAAGATCTGGTAAACCCATGCCTCCTTAGGTTAATTTGCGCCTGAGTTTTTTCCAGGACAACCTAATCCCTTTTCCAGCCAGATAAAAGAGGAACTCCTAAGACTCTCAGCTTTTGCGAATTCTATTGGTATATTATTAAAAAGATAAATATATTTGGGGAGGACACATATTTTAATCAAATTGACCCGGCCATAGTGAGATAGTGGTATGTTCTGCCCTCTTTTTAAAAGAAGCTCAACTTCCTTTGAAACTCTATCTCATTTAACGTTTGGAATTTTCCTAGGATCTTGGGTATTGTAATTCCAAGGTATCTAAGATCTGTAGCATAAGAACCCTCCTGATTGGCAATGTTCCATACCATGATCTTAGTCTTATCTTTATTTATTTCATAACCAGACCATTTTCCAAAAGTTTGAGTTTCAAATAGAAGTTCCTGTTCTGTGATGTCCAAATTAGATGAAAATACAACTAAATTGTCGGCGTATAGAGCTATTTTTCTAACGAACCCACCCATTTTAAAAGGAGCAATCTTTTTATTTAATCTTAGACTCTGAACCAGGGGCTCTGTGTAAATATCAAATAGAATAGGGGACAGTGGGTAACCTTGCCTAGTGCCACGTTCTATGTTAACAACAGAAGAGAGGTTTCCATTAACTAGAAACCGAGCCTGTGGTGAACTATAACATTTTTTAATAACTTCTCTACATCCGAAGGTAAAGCCCAAGATATTCAAGGTCCTATCTGAAAATGGCCAATTCACACAATCAAAGGTTTTAGCCGCATTGACCGTAATAATTGACAAAGGGAGGCCCGCGATGACGCCATATCCACTGTACCGACTAAATTATATACCAAATCTGATATCTGCCTGCCTGGAAGAAAACCCTTTTGATCTTCATGGATTATTGGGCCTATGATCTTACAAAGCCGATTATTCAAAATCCCTGCAAAGATCTTATAGTCGATGTTTACAAAGGAAATTGGTCGATATGAGTGACACTGAAGAGGATCCTTACTGGGATTCAAGATCATGGTAATAACTGCATCACACCATGAGTCCGGCAGGGGTGATATACCCTTTAGTATTTCATTAAACAGTTTCAGCCAAACCGGAATGATTTCTTCCTTCAACATAGAATAGTCTTTAACCGGGATTGCATCTGGGCCTGCAGCTTTTACTTTTTTAGCAGAATCTAACACATCTAATATCTCGCTCCCTGATATTTCTAAGGAGAGAAATTCTTGACTGGCCTCAGTTAATCTTGGAAGTTGTTTCTCTTTCAGCCACATATCCATATGCTCCTCCACCCCCTGGAGATCTTCATTACATAATTCTTGGAAGAACACTGAAAAGATCTGTTCTATTTTATCTTTCTCCTCTATAAGTTGTGTACCCACTTTGATCTTACTTAAGTACTTATTAGCTCTGTTGATCCTGGTCTTCATGACAAGGAGCTTACCACAATTCTTCCTTTGGTCAAACTCCCTCATTTTACTTATCTCCCATTTTTGATGTCAAATCTCTTATGACTTAAGTTTGAATTTTAACTGACGCTCCTCCACTCTCTTTACCCATCTGTCGTTCTAAGTTGGCCAGTTCTTCTCTCTCTGACCTGGCCCATCCAACTACCGCCCCTTTTAGTGTCCCCCTATGCCAAGCCTTGAAGGCATTCCAGACGATATGTAGGGGGCCAGATCCTAAGTTAATATGAAAGAAAGTATCAGTTTCAAGCTTCAATAAGCCCGGAGTAGAAGATAGCAGGAGGAACCTCCTTTTTAATGTCCATCTCCTCGTAGAGAGATCTGGGGGGAAATCCAATTTAAAAACCATAGCTCCATGATCCGATAAATGGATAGGCAGATATTTAATTAGGCTAACCTTATGGCTTTCCGAGTGCTCCGTGAATACATAGTCAATTCTAGAGTACTCCATGACCTTTCCATGTTTTTTACTCCACACATCACATAGGTTAAAAAAAATTAAGATATTCAAAAGTTGTGCTTTGACATGAGGAGCTGCTATCTGTGTACGAGGAGAAGACCTACCTAGCTTATTGTCAAGGAGCACATTAAAATCCCCAGCCAGAATCAGAGGGGCCTCAAAGTCTGCGAGGGCAAGAAAAATATTATTCCAAGGTGAAATATCATCTTCATTAGACCCATAGTAACTAACTAGAGTATATTTGATCCCTTTAAATTTGATTTCCATGATAACCTAACGTCCTTTAGTACCTACCTGCGACTTAGTAATCTCAACTCCCAAATTCAATTTTAATATTATCGCAACCCCTCTTGAGCAGCATTGCTGATCAGAGGCTATCATTTTATCAACCTATTTTTGTTTGCGAAATAATGCCTTGCACTCTGCCTGTAAAAGATGGGTCTCCTGAATCAAAAGAATTCTGGATGAACTGTTTCTTAAGTATTGAAAATTCAGGCACTGTCTACTTTTAACTCTCAAACCATTAACAGTCCGACTTAAAAATTCAAGGTATTGATTCCCTCCCCGGGCATGCCTAATCCCAATCCTAATTTATAAAAAAACAAATTTCAAAAAGGATTACCTGGCCACCAGTTTTGGAACTGCTAATTACTGATGCAGATTTGGAAATACAACGCATCAGGTCATTGCATTTTACTTTCACAGTTGTATTGATTCAACTTGATTTCAAACATCCTTTCATTTTTTTAAAAGCATGAAAAGAATACACATTTCATTCATTTATACATTCCTCATGAATAAATGTTAATAAACACGTAAAAAATTGGACAATTCAAAAACGTAAACATGACGACAATCAATTCAAATCTAACGATTAATTCAAACAATTACACCAGTCGGTGATTCAAACAATGCCTGTAAGTGCTATGACATTAAGTATTGTTCAGTTCGTTAAGCGCTTCAAACAGGTATACTGCGGGGACAACTTTCTCTGGAAGTGATTTGCTCTCGGGGTATATTTCATGTAGTGGCACCCTCTCTAGAGCTTCAATTAATGTGGATCCCTCGTAGGCAAAATATTAGCGTGCCAACGTGTTTCCAATCCCCCTCTGCCTCAGGGGATTATCATCAGGGCTTAGACCTTGGTGTAATCTTATCTTCTTTGCTGAAATTCAATCTCCTAATAGTATCCTCTTAGACACTGGAGTCTTCGTGTTTACTTGCGATAACTCCCACCTTGTATCCTTATTTGCGATTTAAATTGAGCCAAAACACTTCATTGAGGGCTTTACATTCCACCTTTTGAATATTGTAATCCTTTTTCAGGGGATTTCTGGCTCTTCTTAACGGGTTATGACTTCCTGATGGAAATGTAGGTGATATTCTTCAAGCTTCACTTGGCAAATGGCATCTCTCCACAAACATTCACCACCATCTCCATCTCTTTGTGGAGAGATGCCATTTGCCAAGTGAAGCTTGAAGATTATCGCCTAAATTTTGGAATGTAGTGGACAATGGATGCAACAAACTCACCCCAGCCAGTGTGGAAGAACGCGGAAATGTAGCTTGTTGCAACACCCTGTAAGCATGAGCTGAGTCGGCTGGCCCGGTGTACAGTAGGCCAGTGTAGAGGTGTGAATAAAAGGCACGGAACTCTGGGCATGGTCCTCTTCCAGAATTCCCAATGTCTCTGCCAGGGCAGCGCCCCTCACCCCGCCACAAGGCCGATGCTGTTGCCGTGAGTGGGGCTGCCTGCGATCCTGTGCTTCTGCTGCATCCCGGGACGCTGGTCCCTGAACCAGTCATGCCCGCCCCTGCGCAACCAGGTCTCAATGCCCACCTGCCAACACTGGCCTGTGTCAAGGAGGGACCACCACAAGCCGATGCATGCTCCTAGCCCGAGGCCCGCGACCTTGGCAGCCTCCTCAGACCATCACAGCCTCCGTAACACAGGTCCACAGTATTCCTTTCTCGTTGATGTACTCCACCAGCAGACACAGTGGACAAGTAGGTCACACATTTAGAACTGAGTCTTGATTACACCATGGCAGAAAACATTAATTACGGCTGAGTTTATATCACTATACTCCCTTCGATGTGGTGCCACCAAGTCTGTGCATAGCATCACAACCACACGTGTCTGTGGGCCCACGCAGACTACTTCCTTTGGCCTATGCTGCGCTCAAGTAGGTCACACAATTGGAACTGAGTATCGATTTTTTAAAGGCAGAGTACATATCATTGCACGCAAGGAGAGGTGTAAGAGGATGAAGCGTTGCAGTCAGGAGTAAAAAAGTATCATTGTTACATAGTTGACCGAACACTACCAACAACTGCCCTGGTGTCACTAACTCTGTGCATCGTGAGCCAATGACAGGTGGCTGTGGGCCACTGCTGACCACTGCCTCCAGCCTCCACTGTGGTCGAGTAGGTCACACAGTTGGGACTGAGTCTCGATTTAGCAATGGCAGAGTTCATATCAGTTTACCGGCATCATCGCAGACTGCATCCCCTCTCAGCCCCAGCGCCACTAAGTCTGTTCCCAACATTCATGGACACTTTCTTGTTGAACTTTGGTGGCATCTGAGTCTATGGACTAGGGGGTAGTCTTCATCCTCATGTAGCTGATACCGAATTGGTGGTGGTGAAAATAAGGCTGTAGCATTCCACTCCTCAATTTGCTGCTTCTGGACAGCTTCTGCCCTCTGCATCATGCCCTGGAGGACACCTTCCACTGTCCCCCATGACCCTCTGCCACAGGCCCCTTGGACATCATCGAGGACCCTCTCAGTCTGCGTGGCCCTTCCTCAGTGGACCGCAAGTCACCGTCCAGTGGTGGTATGCCTGTGCTGGCTGCTGTACATCCGGGCCACTAACTCTGTCCATCTCAAGTCAGAGACCCTGTCTGATTGAATATTGGATGGCCTCTGAGACGATGGCCTTGGGATCCTCAACGCCATGTGTCTGTGGCCCTGCGCTGTCCGCTGCCTACGTCCTCAACTGTGGTCCACCAGGGCTCACACATCCAATTGAGTCATGACCGCCCGGACATTGCATCACCACAGGAGGCACACGCCTCCTTCGCCAGGACCACCTCCAACTGCCATCTGCCAGAGTCGAAACAGTGGTACTGGCATACTAATGGAGTTGCTCACACCTGTTGTGGATTCCATCATCTGCCTGATAACCTGCTCAGCACTCCTGGTGCCACTGACACCGCAACCCATGGACCGTTACTGATTGAGTTTTGTGCTGTGGGGAGGTTGCGCAGCAATGTCACCGCAGGCTGTGTGAGAGACCTGGGACAATGATGAGGAAGATGATGCAGGTGTAACACACCCCACTGAAGCTGCATCAGGTATATCCGAAGGCACACAATACAAGACATTTTCTTCACATGAGCACGCTCAGCTCTAGTGCCCCAACCAAGTGTACAATAACTCATGGACGCTTCTGTTTGCATATTGAGCAACCTCTGTACTTGCTTCGGCTACCTCCATGTTGCTCAGCAGTTGACTCTGTTATGCTGGTGTTTTCTGTTTCCGTTTTAATGGTGTTCACTGTTCAAGTTGTTGTCAGCACCAACCAATCTGTGCGGGCTGGCTAACACTCACCCCTCACACATCCAGCACAGGTGTCACTGTACGTATGGCCCTGCCAATAAAGGGGCCGGGTGCACATGACCGTAGGGAGTTCCACATACTATCTGAATGTGTCCCTGTGGTCATGTTGTATGCATGGGGGCCCTGGGCCCTACGACATTACATTGTGCTGTGTACAGTGGATGCAGACATGTCACCGCAGGCAGCAGGTTAGAGCTTGGACATGTAGCTTTGTCGTCACCAACTCTATGCATAAGAGGAGTGGACTGGGCAGTCGTACGCAGAGCCAACGTGGGTGTGTGTCTGATAATTGTGTGCCTCTGGGCGTGGTTCTGTACTGGAAATGTGCATATGCATGTGTCTCTGTGATAGTGTGGGTCTCCTTTGTGGGATGTAGGTGGTCCCTGAAGGGTATTAGACACCCACGTATGTAATCTAGTTCATCTTCCATGGGTTCGGACCCCACCTGCACCAGTTTGGCCACCTCCTTTTGGCATTCAGGCACCTAGCATTGGAATGGCATGTGTGGCTTGTTGAAGTGTTGTGAACCAGCCGTGCTTGCTGGTGCTTTCTACTGTGTGATCTGTGCAGGGGCTGGGCTCTCCTCTATGTAGCTTGGCTGCCCTGGTGCTGGGTTGCCTGGAATGTCCATGAGCTGTTGTAGGGCATCGGTGTCGAAAGTGTGGTGGTCCGCTCCGGCCTCACTGATGAGTTGTCTGGTCTGCACTGCTGGAGCTGTTGTTTGTCTCTCTGCAGTGTGAAGGGGAGATGCATGTTGACACTGTGTTGACATGAATGTTGGCACATTTGTCTTGTTTACATGCAGACTGTATGGCAATGTACATTGTGACTGGTTGGGAGGTGCTGGATTTCGATGGTGGCCAGTGGATATTTGGACTACATGACGGATGTGTAGTTGTACGCGTACATACCCATCTCACAGTTTCCTGCTCTGTTAGATTTAGTTGGCCTGTTTCTGCGCATGTACATAGCCAGTTGTGTCCTCTGTTCTGCAGTGTCAGGGTTGTACTTAGTACCACATTATCGTTAATGTGGATGTGCTGTTCATTACTCTGAGTATAGTCTTCCTCGCCACATGACTAATGAAGTGAGCTTCAGCTCCACACCAGAACCCTCCAAAGCAAAAGTTAACCTCCCATGCCTCCCATCCCGTCCCAACATGACAACCCCTATCACCCCTGACCTCTATAAGAGGAGGGCCAGCCCAACCCTTCAGCCTGAAAATACCAAGCAGAAACATGAAGGCGTTAGCCAGACAAGGAGGGAGGGATGGGAACTCATGTGGCAAGGAAGGCTATACTCAGAGCAATTAAGATTACCGGTAAGTAAACGGGGCATTGCCTCCTTGTGAGTCTTCCTCGCCACATGACTAACAAAGTGAGCACATACCAAAGCTAAGTGGCTTCATCGAAACTCACAAGAGACCAACGGACCAGAAGGGAAAGCCAGTGAAACAGGCAAACCCAAAAGAACAGACGAGTGGAAGGACCACCCAAGAGAGAAGCAACCACAAGCAGGAAGAACCAGCCTGGGACAGAGAGACACCAGAAGGGCTGAAAACCCGGACCCCGAGACACGTAGGGCCATCAGAAAATCGGCCTGAACGAATACCCAAGGGAGGAGAGAAGGTACGGATCCAGACCGCACGGAGCCAGAAAAAGAACAAACAGGCCCCAGAACAGAAAGCAGCAAGCCGGTCCAAACACACCAAGACCGCCTAACAGACAGCCAAAGGCAAGAAGGGAGCAAAAGCCCAGCAGCGGAACCAGACGCAATCAAAACAGACAGGCAGGAGCAGCAAGAATGGATAGCCATGCAGAAGAAACGCAGCATGCCAACTGAACAACCCAAACAAAAACGAAGGTCACCACAACCCTACCCGCAAGGATATAAACAGGTCGGACAAGGACCCCAATTGCACCAAGGACCCTCCGGAAGGAAGCTCGACACCAAAGAGAACCCAGGCAGGCACATGGCAAAACATGCCAAGGAAGTCGCAGGAAATGACTCCGAAGTGACCCCGCCACCAAGGGAGACCACCGGCCAACAGCAAAAAGCAGAAAGCCCACAAGGTCGCCCACGGAGCCCGAAGAGCAGAAGGCACCAGGCCCAAGGCCAAGCCACCATAAAGGAAGCAAATGACCACCAGACGACACCATGTAGAAGAAAGCACAGAGAGCCCGGCAGGGAGGGAAATGCAGCACAGAGGAACAAGACCGCCCTGCACAGGGACCAAGCAAACTGTCCTAGTAATGACTACAAGAATGAAGCTAGCCGCCAAAGCGTCGGAGCTCGGCTATGCTTATGTGTCACCCTACCATGTACATAATGGCATCCCCATGGAGTTGCCTCCCCAGTCGGTGTTAAATGTCCCTGACACCAGATAGCTAGATGCACAGGACGAACACCAGGCAGGCCCCACAACATAAGCAGAATACGCGGAGGGAAGACTATCCATACAGTGCTTCAGCCCAACACAGCGCCCCAAGCCCCAGCAGGGACCTGGGGAAAACAGCTTCCCAGGGACCGCGAACGCCCGGGAGCAGGCAATCTGAAACCAGGAGTGCAACAACAGACAGCCAAGGTCTAATCTGCACAACAACCACCCCATGGGACGAAAGGGGCCACTAGGCAGAACCGCAGACCTCCTTGGCCAATCCCCTGTTAACCCTTGGCTCACTAAGGCAGAGCCTAACCGGCCCCAGACAGGACACTGGGGAAGGATGGGGGAGGGTCCCATTGCTTAAGGGCCCGCTAGAGCAGGGCCTCCACCCAGGAACACAAATTCCTGCTTAAGCAGGAACACACTTACCTGACAGCGCACATGGAGAATCACCGCAGGACTAAACAGGCTAAAGGGTTGGGCTGGCCCTCCTCTTAAAGAGGTCAGGGGTGATAGGGGTCGGGCATGTTGGGAAGGGATGGGAGGGATGGGAGGCTAACTTTTGCTTAGGAGGGTTCTGGTGTGAGGCTGAAGCTCACTTCGTTAATCATGTGGCGAGGAAGACTTACGAGGAGGTAATGTAGTTGCAGCGCCCCAGAAAGATAGGCTGAAAAGTGGTCCCATGAGAGAAAGAAACACTGAAAGATCCCCAGAAAGACTGGGAACCCACACAAAGAGTGTAAGAGTAACAGAGAGCCATATAAAAAGAGAAAGAAGATACCAAGGTAGAAAAACACAGAAACACAGCAAAACCAGACAAAAGAGGAAGGACAAATGTAAAACAGTATTTCACAGAAATAGAATAGGTATAAGAGACCCACAGGGAGAAATATAGTTAAAGAAGAAAACAGTGAAACTGAGAAAACGAATAAAATCTGTACATGAGTTTATTCTCAGGGTTTAGTGTATATGTACTGTTCTGGATGCCATGACGCCCGCTATTTCATAGAAAACAAGTCACACTGCTCAAAAGGGTCTGCTAATCATGATGACTAGACTAGCAGTGTGCCCGATAACTTTTATTACATTGCGTGTCACATGGATACATCTGTAATGGAGCCTGACATGTGCCACCTTGCTCGGCAACGTAAATATAGTTTGTCGATTGTTCTATTCAGAGTTAGAAAGCCTTAATTGATAAAAACATGACTGTTCGACCCTATAATTTAACAAGCTTGGTTAAGTCTGTCTAGTCTTTTATCCTAAAATAATTTAATTTAGTCCATGCTGCTTTTAGTCCACGATCATCATTGAAATAGAGCTTTTAAATATTTTACAGCACTCACAAATGTTGTGTCTATATCGGTATCCCTTAAGTGTGTTTACACTAGCCTTCTAGAGGCAACAGAGACTTCGTGTGCAATGTTATATGTTGTTTTAAATGCAATTATGCATCGTTGTCAGCAGTGGCTGGTTGGCCTTATTGTTTTTTTATTTGGGAGGGCTGAGAGAAAAAGAATGTTAATAGCTTTCTGTAGCTGAGTAGGTTGGTGTAAGAGGCAGGTCTTGGGTTTTGGCCTAATAGTTGATAAGGCAGGATTCAGGGATACAGAATATCTTCAGCACTAGCATGAAGGTGGGTAGGACGGATGCTGGTGGATGATATGTGAGTTGTTTTCTGAACGGTTGCTGGTGTAATGTGTTGTGATGCGTTTGAGGTGGGTGGGGTCAAATATTGGACTGATCAACCTTCTGTGGAGCATTTTCAAAGTGAGGTATTTGGAAGAGGGTTTACGCGTTGGAACAAAACTTCCTTTAGAGCTACCTCATCACTTCTGTCTTTGATATATAACACTGTATCTCAGTAGAAGGTTGTGTGATATGGCAGGGAGTCTAAACAGGGGAAAAGAGCAGGTTTGTTGGCACCCAAGAAGTGCAACTGTGGAAAATCAACATCCCTCTGTGCTAATGCAGGGTGACAGGCCTCTCTCCGTGTGTTGACAACCTTAGCATTGCATAGTCTGCATAATTCATTTTAGTAAGATAACGGACAACAATGGATTAGCAAACCATCAGCAGTGAGAGTCTCCAGCAGCAGATTTACTGGTGTCGTAGCTACTAGAGATTGCTAACAGAGGTACACCAGGACACCAACTGAGCTCAATAAAAATGTTCAAACCATTCCCACAGGATGCTGCGAGTAGAATGAGCCTTCATGGACTCCATCTTGCTCTGAAAGCAGTCCCCAGCCTACAGTCCACCCGGAAATAACCAATCCCGCCCTGATGTACACCACTGATATGAAAGGTATATTTCCTCTTTCAGCCCATGTGCTAACCGAATTGCAGCACGACCCATACTGATTCAGGCAGCACAGAGGGAAGAAGTGTTTTTTATTGCTCTACATTGGTTTTCCCAGAGGAGTATGAGCAGTGGGTCGGACTTGGAGCCTCTGGGGTAGGGATACTGCCCTGGGATAGCGTACAGACTTTTTTTTATTCTTTGCATTAAGGTGCACTGCAACCTTGCTTCACCACTGACTGTTGCGGCTATATATTGTTGTAGGTAATAGTTTGACATACATTACATTTTCATCAAAAATGCACAGGTGAGCCTAGATCGTAGTTCCAAATTTGTAGAGTGAAACTAATTTAAAGAAACGGAAATTAGAATTAGAAACAGAGGGGCAGATTTACGAGTTCTGGCGCATCTCTGTAAATCAGCAGGGATGCGACAGAACAGATGCAACACACAGGGGCATATTATCAAGGGGGTTTATCTCCGCTTTTTTGGCTTTAAAAGCCAAGAAAGCGGAGATAAAATTATCTCCCTATTACCTAGCTGTCTCTAACACCAGTTAGCGACAGCTAGTAGGAGATAGCGACCATCTTGGGCCCCACTTGGCATGTCAGTGATATTTATCACTAATGACATGCAAAGTGGGCGTGCCAAGATGTTAGCGACTGGAAACAGTCGCTAACATCGCTATCTCCTATTACCAACTTTTGGAGAAATTTGCGCTAAGCGCGAATATCTCCAAAAGCTAACACCTGCCCTGAGCAGTTCTTAGCCATGTTATGCAATGGGAGGTGGATAATATGGCTAAGAGCATTAGCTCGGTAAGGCATGAATATCGCTGACTTTTCAGCGATATTCATGCATTGCGGCCGTTTTTTATCGCATTTGCTACAAACCTCGGTAATACCAAGGTTTATCTGCGATAAAAAACGCCGCAGCTCAGCGGTAAAATTTTGTCTCTAACCAAGCAATAGTGATAATTATCGCTATTGCTTGGTAATATGCCCCACAATCCCTTCCCTGCACCACCACAAATGCATAGCATTTACAATGCGGTGCACCATGGCGCAAGGATAAGGCGATGTGTGTCACATCCTGTGGCCTAAGGGCAGTGCATTGCTGGAGTCGTGTCGCAAGCACGACGCGGCTCCAGCAATGCTCAGGGAGCCCTATGCCTAACATGCTGCGTCACTCCTTACGCCTGCTTCAAGCAAGCGCAGGGTTTTGATGCAGCATGGACGTAAAAGAGACTCAATGAAATCTTGTAGATTTCACTGCGTCCCTTTTACGAGGCGTTTCTGAGACGGAACGCCCACAATAAATCTAACGCAGGTTTCATGTGGCGCAGGGCTTTACAACGTGATGCATCTCCCTAGATGCGTCAGGTTGTAAATAAGGCGCAACGTGGCACATGGTTTACGCCGCCGCTGCGTCACGTAATTGACGCAACGTTGGCGTAAATTAGGCGCATGGGGCTTGTAAATCTGCCCCTGAGACTGCAGAAAGTCGGTCGTCTTAACTGTGCAGAGCTCATAGACAAACAGATCAGTACCACACACTTTCCCTAATTCATGAAGGGACACTACACAATTCTGTAAGGCATGGGCACGTTTGATTTAATACTGTTTAACTACGAGGCTGAAAGTAAATCCTTGGCAAAGAAACAGAGGTCATAAACATGACGTACAAGAAATGATTTTCTGAAAGGGCTCTAACTCTGGAGCTGTTATGCACGGTTTCCTTTTCATTGACAAATACAGCTTACTCTCTGCAAATCCCACTGCCCAGCTCACAACTGTGTCGAAGAGTGAAAACTGGCACTATTAAACAACGCACGCTCGGCTGTGCATAGTTAACAAGGGCCTCTCTCCCTTCCACGTCTGCTGATGAAAAGAGCAGCTCATTGGATAAAGGTCACCATTCTTAAAAGCTTGAATTGGTTCCAAAACCAGCATCTATAAAAAGATAATCACACAGTCCCTTTTTCAGTTCTGCTTAGCTATGCTTTGGATGGCCACAAATTAACAGGGCATCAACTAGACCTCTTTAATTTGTCTGGCCCACTTGCTACCGTTTTAAATCCAAAATGAGGTATTTTTATTCAGAGACAATGTGTAATGAGGTGTCTGCGTTCTTCCTCTAACTGAATATAGCATCAGGAAAAGTAGCATGAAGCAGAGAATTAAAAAAAGTTTGTGTAATCACAGACATCATACTGCCAATTTTTAGCTGCTTCCTACTCACATTTCGTGAATGGTAACAAGACGACAGTTTCTGCCTGATGAGCCTTTCCTTGCTTGATCAGCAAACCAGCCAGTAGCCAATGATAATGTTTGCATTATTGTATTACCAGTACCGTTTTCTTTAGGGAATCTTATCTTTACACGGCTTCATTGATTGAGGTGGCATTGTCTCTCATAAAGCAAGTTACAACTAGGTAATTAACCTAAACTTTCCAGGAAAATGGTAAAACATAAATACGTGAAAGAGGTGAAATGGTGCTTTTTTTGTAAGTTACATTTTATGAACATTTCAGCCTACATTTGAAATAAGCATTACACAAGAAATATATTGCGACTGGGCAGGACACTTTCTAAAAATCATTTTGTTGAAAGTTTTTGCTGCGGTGTTTGCTAGAGGTAGTCAGTGCCAGATTTTAAAACCAGTGTTTGCAAGTTGGGGGTGCGGGGGTGCAATAACACTCAAAATAGGTCAAGGGTGTATTTGTCAGCATCAGACTGTAACTCAGCGCAAAAGACAAAAAACATTGGCATAGCCAATAGGTCTCGCCTTTGGGACCTTATAAGTGTTTAACCATGCAACAGTTGATGTTGTTGCACAAAGGATATTGTGCGGCATAGCTCAATACTGATAAGGTTCCAAAAGCGAGACCTATTGGCTATGCATTAGGTCTCGCATTTGCAAGAGTTTAAGCTATTGCCATTGTAAATGACAAAGACTTTTATTTATCTGTTTTGATAATTAACACATAAATAAAAGGCATTGTCATTTACAATGCTCAAATGCTTGTAAATGCGAGACCTATTTCACTTCAAAGAAGCGGCTGCTTGGAAAGTGAAAGCCTGCATGGCACACCGAATGTTGCAGGAAATAATGTTGTGCCTGCAGTAGGAGAAATTCATTAAAGAAAATAGTGCTGACAGACTAATAAGGCATACCGTGTGTTAGATTTTGTGGTCTCTAGTTGGCACAGGTAGGTACTTGTGACAAATAGGGACCCTGGCCTCTAGTCAGGGTAAGGGGGATATACTCTTTAAATAACCCCTGCTCAGCCCCTTGGTAGCCTGGCACGAACAGACAGGCTTATCAAAGGCAATGTGTAAAGTATTTGTACCAACACTCACAGTAACAGTGAAAACACCACAAACGGACTCCACACCAGTATAGAAAAATAGAAGTATTTAATCTAAACTAAGCAAGACCAAAAGGACAAAAATCCAACATACACAGTTCAAGAATATGGTTTCAAAAGGGTTCTTAGGGTTGCGTTACAATAATTCACACTTGCGTCACGTTTTAGCCAAAAGTACCTTTAGATGTGACAAAAGCTCGAAGTGAACGCTGCAGCGTGAAAAACAAGCGATGCCTCACTCTTGAGACCCTGGGGAGGCGATGCGACAACCCCACTGGACGCAGCAGGCGTGTTGTGGTGACTCTGGTCTGCATGGGGAGGAATGCGATACCTTGTATGGATTCTGGTGCGCAGGTTTCGTAGGAATCATCTTGCAAAGATACGATGGACGGCGATGATCTCTGGTGCGGCGGCAATGCGCAGCGCAGCGTCGATCTCCTCTCGCGGTCACTCGATGCAATGGCTCTGCGACGACACACGCAGCATCGTGATGCGGTTTGCAAGCAAGCGGTGCGACAATCTCACCCATCAACGACAGGCTCTGCGACAATACTCACAGCGATGGTAATCCTTCCACACCAGAGTGATGCGTTCCGCAAGCAAAGGATGCTTCGGTTCTTGCAGTGGCAAGAGGCCGCTGTGAATATCTCGATCTTCGCAGCGGCGGGGATTTCCTCACACTGTCGGGGATGCGTTCCGCAAGCAAACGATGCGTGAAACTTTGCAGATTGTCTTTAGTTTCTTCTTGTCCAGCTTCCCAACAACAGGTACAACTTCCAGAGGCACCACACTTGGCCCAATCACTCTAGGAAGGACAGAACTCTCTCAGTAGAGTTCGGGGTGGAAGCTGGGGGTGTAGCCCTTTTGTTCCTGGGACTTCGTAACAGGGAGCCAGCTCTACTCAGGCCCTTGGAGATCTCTTCAAGCAAGGGGACACAGTACAAAGTAAAGACCTTCCCCTCTCCTTGGCAGCAAAGCAACTGCAGGTCAGCCCACAAACACACAGCAGGACAGTCCTCTGTCTTCAGTCTTCCAGCTTTCTCCTTGGCAGAGGTTCCTTCTTTATTCCAGGATGATCTCATTTTCTGTAGTCTGGGGTCCTATACTTATACCCCTAAAAGTCTTTGTTCCCTTTGTGCAGGAGGGCTCTGAGCCCGGTCTGAACCAGTTCTGGATGTTAATTTGGGCACTTTGTTTTCCTGGCTTCTCTTTTCCTTTCAGAGAGAGGGGCAGGGTCGTCAGCTGCCCAGCAGGAGGTGGAGCCAGCATTGTGAAAGGCAGGCACAGCCCTATTCAGGCCTATGTGCTACCCCCTCCCACCACTATAGATGCAGAAGGAGCTATTCAGCCCAGGCATGGCCCACTCAGCCTCCGGGAGCCACCCGCCCCTGTCACTCACAAACCAGACAGTTAATACACAAACAGGCCAAGGCACACAGAAAGGTCAGACAAGAGAACAGACACTTTGTAAAAGTGCTGTTCTCAAGCACAGAATTTAAAAAACGCCTTTCCTAAAAGATGTGTTATTACATTTTTAGTTCAGGGATACCAGACTTTTATGTCCTATCTTGCTCCTATGGGAAGATAAGCACGTAACCACTGTACACAACATTCCCCATTATAGCCTATGGGCAAGATAGCCTTACAGCAGTAAAAAACGAAAATAGCTGTAATTCACTACCAGAGCATGTCACCTGCACTAGCACATGCTCTACCTTTCATATACACTGCACCCTGCCCAGTGGGTACCTTGGGCCTTCCATAGGGGTGTCCAATGTGTACCGAAAGGGCAGGTGTAGGCCTGGTCAATGGGGACACTGGCAAGGTTGACATGGCAGTTCACAGACTGCACACAGGCACTGCGGTGGCAGGCCTGAGACACCATTTTAGGGCTACTCCTGTGGGTGGCACAATCAGTGCTGCAGGCCCACTAGTAGCATTTGAATCACCAGCCCTGGCACACTCAGTGCACTTTACTAGGGACTTCTTGGTAATACAAATATGCCAATCATGGATAACCAATTTACAGTAACAATTTAATTAGAGAGCACTTGCACTTTGACACTGATCAGCAGTGGCAAAGTGCCCAAAGCATCTAAACCAGCAAAAACGAAATCCAGCACAGTGTCAAAAATACAGGAGGTAGAGGCAAAAAGTCAAGGGAATCCAGACTAAAGATGCCAGGTCTAACACCATGTAACAACATAAGTTAAAGAGCCAGTCCTCATGGATGGTTACAACTGAAGACAAGGCGGACCTAAGGAGGGACATACATGCCTATTAACAAATCAGAAGCCTGCATTTACAAAGGACAATGGCACAAGCCAATAAAAAATATGGGCGGAGAGTAGTGAAGCTTCAAGTCCATATTCAAATACAGCATGCCTCGCAGAGCAGCGCATGCACTGCTCAGACTTGCCCTAAACATGGAGGACAGCTATCTGGAATATGACCCTATGTTGCAGCTAAGGTATATAAACATGCATTTAAATGCATGTAGTGTTAATACTTGCAGGTCAGAGTTTGCTTATGTAAGAGAGAGTGTGTGCAGAAGTGAATGTGCTTGTATGTGTGTGTGAAAGTAAAGATCAAATGGTGTGTGATGTCACTTCTGCTACCCTTGGCATTTTGGTGAATTGCCATCCATGAGTAATTGGTAACTCTCGGTCGGGTTCCCTCTGTAATAGCTCATGTTAGGGAAGACTTACACTGGGAGATTTTTGCTGCTCTAACATTCGGAAATCTGGTGAAAGTTAAGAGATCTGCACCATTTCTGCAGATCTCATAACCCTGATGGGGCTGGTAACTGCTGCTACCGGCCCTGTTGGAATTATGGGGGTAATCATAATGAGGGCCTTGTGCGGTTCTTTATCTCACATCAATGAGTCTCACCCCAGATCACTAGCCTGGACGCCAGACACCACCAAAGCCGGACCTGGAATGTCAAGGAGCATAGAGCGTTGTGCAGAGAGTAGTGGGCAGTGAGTAGTGTGCAGTGAGTTGTGTGCTGTGAGTAGTGGGCAGGGGGTGTGGGTAGTGAGTGCGAGCATTGAGTAGTGGGCAGTGAGTGTGGGCAGTGAGTAGTGGACAGTGAGTGCGGGCAATGAGTAGTGGGCAGTGATTTGTGTGCAGTGAGTAGTGGGCAGTGAGCATGGGTAGTGAGCGTGGGCAGTGAGTAGTGAGCAGTGAGTTGTGTGCACTGAGTAGTGGGCAGCAAGGAGTGTGCAGTGAGTAGTGGGTAGTGAGTGTGGGCAGTCAGTAGTGAGCAGTGAGTAGTGGGCAGGGATTTGGGCAATGAGTAATGAGCAGGGATTGTGGGCATTGAGTAGTGGGCAGTGAGTGTGGGCAGTGAGTAGTGTGTAGTGAGTGTGGACAGTGAGCAGTGGGCAAAGCCGAAAGGATGGAAATCAGGGGAATTAGGGCAGTGCCCATATTGAATGCTATTCCTTCCTTGTTCCTACAGCATGGGAACTCCTCATACATGTCTAGTGAGAGTATAACTCTAGTTCATGAAGGGACAGTGCAAGCCAATGTGTCGAAATGTCATCTTGTCTTTAGCTACGTCACAAAACAACACCACCATTTTTCCAACTGAGAAGTAAAGTAATAATTCCTGGTTTCTAAGTTTCACTATGCTATCGACATGGCTTGAGCAGAGAAAGTGCAAGAAATGGAGGTGAATCCCCAGTAACCTGGGCAGGACTTGACACCAATACCAGCCCTCAGATCAGGAGGCTGAGACTTGAAAGGCACCATGGTGGCTCGGCTGCTCCTGGCAATCCCCTGACCTGTAGTCTACCTGGGAAACGGGCCAGCGCAGCCCTGAACCCAATACACAATGGCCCCTGTCCTGAGTGAAAGGTCCAAAAGAGTGCACAACCAGGCAAAACCTTTCGAGTTGATCCCATTCCACTGGATACTTTTTCAATATTTTACTTTTCACTCACATTTCTGAAAATGATAGCATTAGAAAGGGCGTTGTGTGCAACCAGACAACAATATAATGGCTCTGTGTGCCCAGGCCCTTTGTCTCCTTCTGACATTTTTAATATCATGGTATACAAGCAAGAGAGATTCATGAGTCTATTAAAACTGAGATATTGCAAAATAAATAGCCCATAAAAAGGACACTGCAGTGCTGGGGAAGCGACAACAGATCAGTGGCTGAGTGTGTTTTTTAACCTGACATGACGGAATTCTCTTTGTTATGCCCTACATGGGTACTGTGAAGTTAAGGAGGTTTCGGTACTGGGGAGACAGAACAGCACGCCTCTGGCTTGTCTGAAGTGCCGTCTGAGCTGGAAGGGGGTTACAGTAACAAGCTTGGTGTCAGCTAAACACATTGACGGAGTCGTCTAGGAGTGTTCATTTGTAAGATAAGCTGGGATTAGAGCATTGACGGCATCACTACCAATCCTAGTGAGCCTTGCAAAACTTCCAATTGCTGATTGACTATGGAATACGCACGTGTGTTTGTCTGCTGCTGAGTGAGTCCTTTACAGTTGGTGGGCACAGTTTAGAAGGAAGATTGGTGTAATTGGAGTTCCGTCTGATACAAATTTGTTACCAACCGGGCGGCAACGGCCGGATTTGGGTTGTGCAGTCTACGGTGGTGCCCCTTGCTATTTTCCAATGAGAAGAAGGAAGGAGAATGGAGTAGCGCGGAATAGGGACCTAGATGAGAAGAGTGAGTTATATATAGTTGGACACTGTATGGTCTGTTCACGTCTGGGAGCTTTTTTGACAGCAGCTGTACCTTGCGTGGCTGGTACCCGGTAGTAGTCTAAAACAAATAAGTGTTTAAAAAAATAACCAACACTGGTTAGTGGATGTGAGCGAGCCTTCTGATTAACAGAGAGCCCCGAGGGAGAGCAGAGCCAGCGCCTATGCATTAGCGGTCCAGTGAACATTTTGGCAGTGGTTGAAGTAGGGATCTTAGGGCACGACGTGCCCATACTTTAAGAACAAGAGCGCCCGCCTCACGCTAATGAGGAGAAGAGGAGGCAGCAGGGGGAGGGGAGAGAGGAGGGGGCCTGCACCGGTTTCCATTGCGGAAGTGAGCAGGAATCATCTGTTTTTTATTAACAGATGGTTTGAAAGCTCGCTCCCGCAAGGGAATCACCAAAGGGGCACACGTTGCCATGCAAAGCAATGCAATGCGTGCAAGTTTTTGGCAGCAAACCTGAATCGATTTCTAAAGTTCCTTCCCTATTCAGCGCATGTGCGCCACATAGGCAAGACCTAAAAAGGCAGAAAAAGAAAAAGGAAGATAATGATGAAAACATAAAAAAAAATGGAGAAGGCATGGATAAAAATAATCAGCAAGAGTGGGATAAATGGTGTAGAATGATAGAAGAAAGAGGCTTGAGAAGGAATAAAAATAAGGCAGCTAGGTCCTTGCAACCCTGGCATTCAGTGCCATGGGTGGCAGGATTCTAAGAAAAAAGATTGACTCCAGTATTTGTCTTAGTTTACAAATGAATCACTGGAAAGAGCGTGGAGGCCAGTGAGAACTAGCATATGCAACCACAGCCAACACAATGTATTCTAAGCTAGTGGTCTGTCTTGTTTGGAAATCTGGGGTACTGTGAAGGCTGACAACTGACAGTTGATTTACTACAGAATCTGACATAGGGATTGATGCAAGGCCAAGAGTTCCTTCATAAATCTAGGCCAAATCCATTTCTCTATAAGAATTAGGGTTGGGAGCACACTGCCTCACAGCCCAGCACAGTTCACATCTTTGCATCCTGGTAAATGCACTACACAACTAATGCTTACTTCAAAATTCAAAGTTTGTTCAGATATTGCTGTATATCTCTAGACACGTGTTTCTAGGTTTAGCCCTACATCAGAACGGAGCAGCAGTATTAGAGCACAAAGAAAGATCATCTGGGCTTGCTGGAAATGCGGCCAAGTTACTCTTAGGCCACAGTACCACTCACAGACACACAGGTGCATCTCCAAATCTCATTAGCTTGCTGGCTCAAGGGAGCCTTTTAAACAGAATTGGGGTTGGATGCAGACTGCCTCACATCCCAGCACAGTTACCCCCATTGCATCCCGGTAAATGCAGTACACAGCTCATGATTACTTCAAAAGTAGCTAGAGTTTTTCACCAAAGTTGGTGCAGCAACCCCAGATAAAATTCGTTTTTATCTCTACTGACGACGGATAATATCCAGAAACACTTGTGTCTAGAAATTCACAGCACTGACCTGCACCAACTTTGGTTAAACAGTCCAACAAAAATTCAAGTAAGCATTTAAAGTGAACTGCATTTATAATAATGCTAAGGGGTAAATTGTGCTGGGAGGTGAAACAGTGTGCTCCCATCCCCAATCATTTTTCTATAAACCTGCCCAGAGGGAACACATCTCTACATGATAAAATGCTTGTTGGACCTCAATATTTGTGATCAAAATTAGGAGTAGCTGTCCTTTAGGTGAGTCACTACAGAAACTGGATTAGCAAGGCTTGTTTAATATGTTGCATTGAATTCAGTAAGCACTGAATCATTTTCTTATTTTAGAAATATAACTATTGTAGGATCTGCCCAAGCTGGAGGACCAGAGTCTGTTTCAAAAGTAGTCATATGTCATGATTCCTCGTACTGTCTTAATTCCTCTGCAAATCACCGAGTTATTTCTGTAAACAAATCCACTCCTATCCCGTGCAACCAGCATGACTGGTGATATATATTCAGGCGTATTGTTTTCAATGTAACTATGATCTTGTGTTCAAATTACGATATGTTTAATGTAAACCTTCACATTGTCTTTAATAGTCAAGCACAAGTGTTTTTTACAAATTGTTCATATAGAACAATATGTAAAATTTAACTGTAATATAACAGATCATGCACAGAGATCTGGTTTCAAATTGCAGAAGCAGCAACTCTTAACCTCTTCAGTGCTGCGTGAATTTCGCTGCAGTGCTGAAGGGTAATAAATCATATTGGCTCATGACGGAAATATTCCGTCATCAGCACCGGAGCACCGACGCTGATGACGGAACCGTTCCGTCATGAGCATGGAAGGGGTTAAACTGCAGTTCTAACTGGAAATCATAATCAGATACTAATGGAGCACAATGCAGGGCACTGCATTACGGACATTGACAATAATTATAACAGTTAAATCAGGATATTTTTTTTTACTTATCTGTTTTTACCTCAGTCAATTCGATAAAACGTATAACTAACATTTCTCTTACTGTAACGTATATTGAAACTCTTTTAACAAATGTATTGGTATATGTGACCTAATTTTTAATGTACGATTTTGAAAAGATTTTAATTAATCATGCAATAAAGACTTACTCACTTACTTACTTACTTCATATAGAAAAATATGTACGAGCAAAGTAAGGAGATATCTGAGTTCTGAATGCTGGAAATATCAGAATTCGGAATGTTGTATGTCCAACATTTTGCCAAAAGTAAAAGACTAAATCATAGCACCTATTTGAAAAAGTGACGCCAACTTGATCCAAGTCAGCTTCATGACTGTTGCACAGGACAGAACAAGAGAAAGACCTGAGCAACGCCGCACGCCGCATCACACGGAGCATACGTCGACGTGGTGGCCATCTTGGGTGTGGCATTATGCCACACCCATCTTCTGGAAGGTGCTTAGCCTTCTGTCTGTTGCCTAGGAGAGAGCTGTGTCCTGGTCGCTTACCTGGATATTGACGCAGCTTCCCTTCGGCTTCAGTTTTTCTTCCGGTGACATCGCAGCTTCTTGACTGCATTTCGGCTTCAATATTAAGCTGTAACTTGTGGAGAAAGAAAACAGAAATTTAAGTAACTAGACTCTATTTACGGGACCCATCGCAAGAAAGCAATGTTTATTAGAGCTTCACAGTGATCTTTCAAAATTCTTTTTGGACCATTTTTCTATCCAAGAAAGAATAATTATTTGGACATTTAAAGGACACACTGTATCAAGATAAAGACTTTTAGCGCTAAACCCTTCTTGTTACAATTGAGCTACTAGAGAACATTGGAGAATGTTTGTTTGTTTGTCTGTTTAAAAAAAAAAAATTATAGTGATGGAACATATCGGAGGCAACAACGAAAAGTAAGTGTATAAAAAGAAAAGGTTTATCTGAATACTGTAATAAGGATATCTTCCAGTAACTAGTTAAAAGAAGTAATTGCTGTTTTATTTCTTCAATAAAGAAGAATGAGAATTTACTTACGCGCCCCTCCACAAAATCTCAAAACACAGTGGAAATCAACCCATCATAAGACTACTATGACGCAGTGCCCATCAGCTCAAGTTCACAGGTAGGAAAAGCACTTGATATTTTTTATACAAATTAGGAAGGGAAAAAATTAACAAATTTGTACTGAAAGACAACATATACACCTTGGTTCATCACTTCTTATTGCCTCGCAGGTCAACAACAAGAGCCCACTAGCATCCAGCATCCGGCCCTCCTCCCTGAACCCTATTGAGTAGCTCCAGTGGACATAAAATACACTTGTTAAAAGGTAGGGTGCTGGGAAGTGGGTCCATAGTGCCTCTGCGAAACTCAACTACAAACAGTAAAGGTAAGAGTGCATAGTTGGTCTGATGGAAGGCTAGGCCCACACAAAAAGTTTCACCCAGACGTTATGGACCAAGCTTATCAAATATCACTGCAGGATATTGCCTTCATCTTAGCTGACATTAAGTCAGAAAATGCAGCATTATGCAGGGATCTCTCTGCTTTACAGAGTAACATACAAGATCATTCAGCATGGAACTTTCCCTCAATTCAAAAAACACTTCTTAAGTCACCTAGCTTTCAGCCAGTAACACAAGCATTACATAGCGCTACTGCCACTGAACCTACACAAATAAAAGTGGGAACGCCGGTCTCTGTTCCATTGGCCCCCCAGAACGATTTCATAGGGAAAGAAACAAGTTTACCATCTTTTTAAATCAGTGTCATTTACATGTTATACAAAACCCACAGCTTTTCCTGATGATTCCTCTAAAGTGGTGTTTAATCTATATTATTTAGGAGGTGACGCTGCGCTGTGGTCAGTCCCTTTAGTAGAACGAGATGATCCACTCCTTTATGATTGCAGATGATTCAAAGTTATCATGAAACAATTGTTTGCCAAACGTGTTTGTGCAATCTACAGGCAATGAGTTACTCAATCTGAAACAAGGCTCTTCTGACCTACTTCATTATATTTCTGTGTTCAATAGGCTAATTATAGAATCTGAATGGCCTGAAGAAAAAAGGGTATGCCTCTTCTATAGAGGGTTGTGAGATGACCGTAAGGATATGGTAACTCAAATATTGGATCCACCAGATGATTGCAGTGATTTCTTTGATCTGGTAGTTAAATTAAATCACTGATTATCAGAACGTAAGGGCGAATGAGGTGGAACTGACCATAAAATGTTACTGTTTGAGGAAAGGAATACTAGTAAAGTTGATTCCTCTAGTAAAATAGATATGGGGGAACCAATGCAAAATGAAACAATTAGAGGCCCCCTCACAAAGGAAGAAAAGGCTAAATGTTGTAAATTAAATCAATGCCTTCATTGTGGAAAGACTGGACATTTTGTAAAGTAATCTACTACCCGTCTTATAAAAGTAAACCAAAGAAAACGGAAGTGAGTGCAGTACAACAATCAGAAAACTAAAAAACCTGACGAAACACGAGGTCAGTTTGTCGAGTACCCTCTCTAGTTTGGCCTCCACAGCTCCTGAAACTTCCCTTCATCATCCTAGTGTTCACATAACATTAAAATCAGTAGACAGCGGTGCAGGATTCATGGTCCGTAGATGCCTTAATAGATTGAGGGGCCACCAGTAATTTTATCGACACACAATTTTTGCAGAATTTAGGATTTAAACACTTTACCAAAATCTGTACCAGAAATTGTACAAGCTGTAGATGGTAAGGAACTAACATCAGGCTTAATACAACATCATACCGAGGAACTCGTCAAGATGTGTTCTTTGAATCATAGTGAACTTATCACTTTCGATGTTATTGATGCACCCCAATTTCGCCTCATTTTAGGAGTCCCATGGTTGATTCATCATAACCCTAGGATTTATTGGCTAAAGAAAACAATATTGTTTGATTCTGAACATTGTCGTAAAATTTGTTTTCAACACAAGGCAAAGAAACATCTTGTTCAACGTTACAACTTCCTAAAATACTCACAGCGTGTATTACTCCTTGATGATGTGCCCAAAGAATATTCAGATCTCTTGGATGTTTTTGATCAAAAGAAGGCAAACACCTTACAGCCCCATAGAGATTATGATTGTTGCATAGATTTGGTGCCTGGGGTAACCTGGCCATGTACTCGTATTTATGTCCTCACTGAAAATGAAAATGAGTATTTAAGAACTTACCTCGATAAATACCTGGCCAGCGGTTTTATTAAACATTCTAAATCCCAGTCTCCTCCCCTTTTTTTATACCAAAAAAGGGGGAGAATTATGTATTAGTATTGATTACCACACTTTGAATAATGTAACAATAAAAAATCAATACCCACTTCCTTTAATGGCAACTATATTAGACCAAAATAAGAATGCAACCATTTATAGAAAACTTGATTTGCGTGAAGCATACCATCTTGTATGAGTTTGTGAGGGTGATAAGTGGAAAATGGCGTTTCGCACAAAATCAGGCCTTTTTGAATATCAGGTCATGCCCTTTGGACTCTGTAACGCTCCAGCTGCATTTCAATTTTTTATAAATTAAGTCTGCGAGATTTTCTAGACATCTGTTGTGTGGTATACATTGACGATATACTCATTTATTCAAAGCCAATAATCGATCATGTACAACAAGTGCGAGACATTGTTCAATAGTTTTAAAAAAATTTGTTATGTGTTAAATTAGACAAAAGCTTGCTTCATACTTCCCCGGTTGTTTTTTTGGGTTACATCATTAGTCCCTCAGGAATAGAAATGGCCCCAAAAAAGATTGAATCAGTGTTTACCTGGCCCAGTCCTTCATCAGTTAAACAAGTCCAACGATTCTGTGGATTCACCAATTTTTACAGGCGATTTATCCGCAATTTTTCTCATATTATA
The DNA here is from genome assembly GCF_964261635.1 of Lissotriton helveticus. Taxonomy (NCBI): domain Eukaryota; kingdom Metazoa; phylum Chordata; class Amphibia; order Caudata; family Salamandridae; genus Lissotriton; species Lissotriton helveticus. Next base: position 509,350,522 of record NC_136073.1, read on the forward strand.
ACTCCCAGCCTTAAACTTCTTCGCAAAGGAGTCAAATTTGAATGGAATAACTTAGCAGAAAATCCCTTTCAAGACTTAAAAAGACGATTTAATGCAACACCTATATTAATGCATCCTGAGGCAGATGCTTCACAATTTGCTTTAGGAGGAATTTTGTTGCAAAGACATAAAGACACTGGAAAAATGCATCCCATAGCATATTATTCTAGAAAATTGTGCCCCGCTGGACAAAATTATGCAATTGCTGATAGAGAACTATTGGCTATAAACGCTGTCTTTGAGGAATGGCGTCACTATTTGTTAGGTGTCAGACATCTGATCACAATTTATACCGAACATCGTAACCTCCAAACTTTGCCATTTGTTGAAGCTCTCTCTGCTCATCAACTGCATTAGAGGTTGGTTTTTAATGATTACAATTTTATCATCACATATCGGCCAGGAAAAGAAAATAACAAAGCGGATGCTTTATCACGCCTGGGCATAGAGAATGATATTTGTAAACTAATAGAAGAAACACAAGCAATTTTACCCAGACATTGTTTTCAAGCCAGCATCATTAATTTTGATGTATTATTGGAAATACACAAAAAATTACAAAACAAAAACATTACTGGAATGGCAAGCATGATATCAATCAATCAATCAGACAATTTGTAAAGCGCGCTACTCACCCGTGAGGGTCTCAAGGCGCTGAAGGGAGGGGGGGTGCCACTACTGCTCAAATAGCCAGGTCTTGAGGTGTTTCCTAAAGGTGAGATGGTCCTGGATCAGCCGTAGGTGTGTGGGGAGGGAGTTCCATGTCTTGGCTGCCAGGTAGGAGAATGATGTTCCTCCGGTGGTGGTTCTGCGAATCCGAGGGACGGTGGCGAGGGCGAGGCTGGTGGAGCGGAGCTGGCAGGTGGGACAGTAGAAAGAGAGGCGGTTGTTGAGGTATTCCGGGCCCATGTTGTGGCACGCCTTGTGTGCATGGGTGAGCAGCCTGAACGTGATCCTCTTGCTGACGGGGAGCTAGTGCAGGTTTCTCAGGTGGGTAGATATGTGGCTGTGGCAAGCGATGTCGAAGAAGAGTCTTGCGGAGGTGTTCTGTATGCGTTGCAGGCGTTTCTGAAGTTTGGCTGTGGTTCCTGAGTACAGGGCGTTTCCGTAGTCCAGTCGGCTGGTGACGAGGGCCTGGGTGACAGTCTTCCTGGTTTCGGTGGGGATCCACCGGAAGATCCTTCGGAGCATGCGCAGGGTGTTGAAGCATGAGGACGAGACTGCGTTGACTTGCTTGGTCATCGATGAAGCCTAGGATGCGTGCGTGGTCCGTAGGTGTCGGTGCAGTGCCCAGCGACGTGGGCCACCAGGAGTCGTCCCAGGTGGATGGGGATTGTCCGAGGATGAGGACCTCTGTCTTGTCCGAGTTGAGCTTCAGACGGCTGAGCTTCATCCAGTCTGCGACATCTTTCATTCCGTCCTGGAAGTTGGCTTTGGCGGTGAGGGGGTCTGTGGTGAGGGAGAGTATCAGTTGGGTGTCGTCGGCGTAAGAGATGATGTTGATGTTGTGTTTGTGTGTGATGGCGGTGAGGGGGCTCATGTAGATGTTGAAGAGGGTAGGGCTGAGTGAGGAGCCCTGGGGAATGCCGCAGATGATCTTGGTGGCCTCGGAGCGGAAGGGTGGGAGGCGGACTCTTTGGGTTCTGTCGGAGAGGAACGATGTGATCCAGTCCAGGGCCTTTCCTTGGATCCCAGTGTTGTAGAGGCGGGTTATTAGGGTGCGGTGGCAGACGGTGTCAAAGGCTGCCGAGAGGTCAAGGAGGATGAGGGCGGCTGTCTCCCCGTTGTCCATCAGGGTCCTGATGTCATCGGTGGCTGCGATGAGTCTGGTCTCGTTGCTGTGGTTGGCTCGGAATCTGGACTGGGATGGGTCGAGCGAGTTGGTTTCTTCGAGGAATGCCGTCAGCTGTTTGTTGACGGTCTTCTCGATGGCTTTAGCCGGGAAGGGGAGGAGAGAGATGGGGCAGAAGTTCTTGAGGTCTTTGGGGTCCGCTGCTGGTTTCTTCAGTAGGGCATTGATTTCTGTGTGTTTCCAGCTTTCAGGGAATGTGGCTGACGTGAAGGAGCTGTTAAGGACGTTCCGGAGGTGGGGTGCAATGATGGTGTTGGCTTTGTTGAAGATATGATGAGGGCATGGGTCGGTGGGGGAGCCGGAGTGGATGCTGTTCATGACGCGGGTGGTGTCTTCGGTGCTGATGGGGGTCCATGTGTTGAGGCTGGAGGTTGTTGGTTTGGTGGTTGGAGGCGGGGTCTGGGGTCCGAAGCTGTCGTGTATGTCTGTGATCTTGCGGTGGAAGAATATGTCGAGGGAGTTGCAGAAGTCTTGTGACGGTGAGATGTCGTTGTTGCTGGCGCTGGGATTGGAGAGCTCTTTGACGATGCTGAAGAGTTCCTTGCTGTTTTGGGCTTTGTTGTCCAGCCGCTCTTTGAACGATGTCTTTTTGGTGGTGTGGATCATCTGGTGGTATTCGCGGGTGGCGTTTTTGAGGGTAGTCATGTTTTCTTGTGTCCGCTTGTGGCGCCAGGCTTTTTCGAGGGTTAGGCATGATTTCTTTGTGATTTTGAGGGTGTCTGTGAACCATGCGGTTTTTCTGTTGCTAGTCTTGCCTGGCGGTTTCTTCAGAGGAGCGAGGTCATTGGCGCAGTTGGTGATCCACTGTGTGAGGTTGTGTGCTGCGTCGTTGGTGTCGGGGGTGTCGGCAGGTGGGTTCTGGCTCAGCGATGTGGTTAGTTGGTCTGTGGTGACTTTGCTCCAGCATCTGCGGGGGATCTGTGGTTTTTGGTGGTGGGAGGTGGTCTTTTTGAAGGTGAAGTGGATGCAGCTGTGGTCGGTCCAGTGTAGTCCAGAGGAGTGGCTGAAGGAGACGTGGTTGCTGGCAGAGAAGATGGGGTCGAGTGTGTGGCCGGCGAGGTGGGTGGGCATGTCCACCAGTTGCTTGAGTCCGAGGTTGGCGAGGTTGGCGAGCAGGGTGGTGGAGTTGCTGTCGTTGTTTTTCTCCAGGTGGAAGTGCAGGTACCCTAGGAGGATGTACTCTGGAGAGGCTAGGGCGTGCGGGCTGATGAAGTCGGCGATGGTCTCGCTGAATTGTGTTTGTGGGTCCGGGGGTCTGTAAATGAGGGTTCCTCTAAGGATGGTCTGGGGGTCGGTGTGGATCTGGAAGTGTAGGTGTTCAGCGGCGGCAAGTGTGTCTTCAGCGTTGGTCGTGACGCTGATGGTGTTCTTGTAGATGATGGCGATTCCTCCTCCAGTTTTGTTGACGCCACGAATACCAGGGGCGGACCGGCGGCGCAGGGGGCAGTGACTCGGGCAGTCAGGAGGAGCCGTGCGGCATGGGGGGTGGCCTGGGGTCAGATATCCTTCACTTCAGTGGAAAAATTATGTGTTACTTATGAATGACCAAATGTTCGTACCATCAAAAACATTACAAGATCAGGTTCTACAATTGCACCATGATACCCCTTTGTCCGCACATCCTGGAAACACAAAGACTTACCAACGATTTAAACTGAGATTTTGGTGGCCTTCCATGTTTAATGATATCCAAGAATATGTTGATACTTGTGGCATATGTAATACAACTAAATCATTACATCAAGTCCCTAGTGGTTTGTTATATCCTTTACCAATACCCCCACAACCATGGCATACTGTCTCCCTTGATTTTATTATGGAACTTCCTCCTATCAGAACTGGCTACACTACCATTTTAACGGTAATTGATCAGTTTACACGAATGGCTCATTTTATACCTTTAAAAAAACTCCCTTCAGCAGCAACAATGGCTCAGATATTTCTGCAAGAAATCATGTGTTTAAATGGAGCCCCATCTATTGTTATATCAGACAGAGGCTCTCAATTCCTTTCCCATTTTTGGCAAAATTTAAGTAAATCATTAAACATGGTACCTATCTCTCAAGTTATCATCCTGAAACGGACAGTTTAACTGAATGCACTAATCAAACCATAGAACAATATTTGCGTTGTATGTTAGCAACTTGTAACCAGGAATGGTCAGACATTTTGTGGGCATTGGAATTTGCTTATAATGATATGGAACATTCAGCCATTGGTATGTCACCGTTCTTTTGTGCACACCATCCATCCCAAAAATATTCCAGGACAATGTCCATCTTCTTTGGTGATTCCATCCATATGTGATTATTTTACTAATTTGATATCTATTCAACAACAAGCCCAATATCATTTGGCAAAAGAAAGTCAAAAGCACTCTGCAGACTTGCATCGTACTTCACAACCATGATATGCCATAGGCGACAAAGTGTGGTTGTCCACAAAACTTTTACGCATTAAGAGTAATAAAAAGTTTGTCCTCAATTTATTGGACCATTTCTCATTGAAAAAATTATCAACCCAGTGACTATGAAATGAACGCTCTCACCAAAATATTGTTTCCATCCTGTTTTCCATGTGTCTCTTTTGAATGCTTACAATCCCATAACTTGTTTAAAAACACCATCTCCTCCTATTAATGTTGAGGGAGTACCTGAATTTGAAGTGAGATCTGTGCTTGATGCTAAAAGAGTATGTGTGAAATTATATAATTTGGTCGATTGGAAGGGGTATGGGCCAGACGAACGGACTTGGGAACCTCTCACTCATTTGAAAAATGCCTACGTGTATTAAAAGTTTTTCATACATGATATCCGGACAAACCAAAACCGGTTCCTTAAGTCTTAGGGTGGATTTTGAGAGGGGGTACTGTCATGATTCCTCGTACTGTCTTAATTCCTCTGCCAATCACAGAGTTATTTCTTTATTGAAAAAACACCCCTATTCCGTGCAACCAGCACGACCAGTGATATGTTTTATGTGTATTGTTTTCAATGTAACTATGATTGTGTGTTCAAAGTACGATAAGTAAACCTTCACGTAATGTTTAATAGTCAAGCACAAGTGTTTTCTACTGATTTTTTAAACATTTTTTTTTATAATGATGGGACATATTGGAGGCAACTAGGAAAGGTAAGTGTTTAAAAGAAAAAGGCATATCTGAATACTATAATAAGGATGTCTTGCAGTAACTAGTTCAAAGAAGTAATTGCCATTTTATTTTTTTAATAGAGAAGATTGAGAATTTGCTTCACTAACTGACACACCCCTCCACAAAACCTCAAAACACAGTGGAAATACCCCCCCCCCCCATTAAGACTACTAGAACGCAGTGCCCATCAGCTCAAGTTTGCAGGTAGGAAAAGCACCTGATATTTTATACAAATTGGGAAGGGGAAAAAATAAACTTATTTGTACTGAACATACACAGCTTGGTTCATCACTTCTTGTTGCCTTGTAGGTCAACAACAAGAGCCCACCAGCGTCCAGCATCCGGCCATCCAACCTGAACCCTATTGAGTAGCTCTAGAGGACGTATAATACACTGGTTAAATGTTAGGGTGCTGGGAAGTTGATCCATAGCGCCTCTGCGAAACTCAACTACGCACAGTAAAGGTAAGAGGGCATAGTTGGTCTGATATCATATAAGCTCAGAAAAACAAATAATCACTCAAATTGAAGACTTTAAAAATCCAATAGGTAAAGCCCTTAGAACGTATAGTATTCTATTGTGATTCGGATTTCAAATTGAACTACCTATTCATCGACTACCTAACACAATATATGCACAATTTACTTTGCTATTAAACTGATTGTCTCGAAATATTCCGCTTTCCAATGGGGAGGCATATCCTATAAATGTGCTGTGGTAAATTTATCATAGAGCACTGGAAAGACACCCATTTCACTACAGTGTGAACTGTGGACACATGAGACATTAGATGCACTTAAGGGCATCATACCAAAGTACAGGTGTGCACCGTATCTCCATTGTTACACCTGTACACAGTAACAAACATTTGAATCATTCTACATATGAACAGCCGCGGGCCGTGGAGGGAGTTACGGTGGGGCAGGGAGGCGGGGAGGGGGAGGGGCAGGGTGGAGAGGGCTAAAAACTGGCACCTGGATAATTACAGGTAAGTAAACAATTTAAATAATAAAACTAATTTCGTAGCGCGCACTGCATCGCAAAATGCGATGCAGTGCGCGCTACGAAATTCGTTTTATTAATCAAATTGTTTACTTACCTGTAATTATCCAGGTGCCGTTTTTTAGCCCTCTCCACCCTGCCCCTCCCCCTCCCCGCCTCCCTGCCCCACCGTAACTCCCTCCACGGCCCGCGGCTGCATATGAATAGGGTACTGTGAGATACAAACTGTGTTACATTTGGAGCATTCATTAATATGAAGGGGCGCATTATGGCACTTGAGAATATGTAATGTAACACATGAGTACAATTTTCCTTCTGATGCTAGCGCCTTTCAGCACTTCATTTCAGTGCGTATTTGGAGCATCTATTGCAGAGTGGGGATGCATAATGGTATTTGAGTATATAAAAAATTGTAACACATATGTACATTTTGCATTGTTTTGCTATCTCTATTCAGTTCAGTACATCATTATTCCAGTGCCACACGAGCAGGTAATTTATTCATTTATCAATTTGCTATGGCGGATGATGTGCACTATTTGTTGCTTAATATTACTTAGCCTGTTCATTTGCTCTGCATTTTTCTGTCGATATACATGTTTAAAGATTATGACCATCACAATCCCCTTTTGAATTTGTTGATTACAAATATATGTAAATGCCATTGTCAGCGTCACTCTCTAACCCTGACCAAGGCTACAGTGGAGAGGGAGAGAGAGGGATACATAGATATTAAACTTTTAAACTTTGATTATGATTTAATGTAATGTTTTTTATTGTTTTTTCTAAAAACTATTTTTTATTTGTTATGTAAATATATTTATTTTGCAAACATTTTCTTTTCTATATGTTTCATTATGTTTATTTATTGCATTTTTTTATTATATTTGTTATTAAATAATTTTGATGTAATTTATTCATATTAATCGTTCTAGTAATGTTTATATTTGTATAATGGTATGTATATATTTTTAAATATTTATTTTTGTTATTTATTTTTACATATGTTATTATTTAAAACTTGAATATCTATATGTAATTACACAAAGTGATATGTATGTTAAAATCAAGCTACTTACCTCTTTTTTTAACCAATATTCTTATCCTCGATATTTTTATTTCCAGATTTTTATAATTACATTTCAAATTATTCAAAAAAATGTTTTCCCAATAGTTATGCATTGGGTTTTTTTAGTTAATGATATTTTGTCATAAAAGTGGTTTTAGATAAGCACTTATATTCATTTCATTAACCAGAAAAAATGTCAAAACTAAAATGAAGGTAATATATTTTACAGAACCATGGGTTCTGCAGGATAAGCCTCAGATTTTCAGTGAAACTAGTAATCAGATTGAAAGAAAAACATAGTAGATTTGATTTATCCCACATAACGGTTCCCTAACTAAGCCATCAAGAAGTAGGGCAGGCTGTGCTGTTCCTGTAAGGAGTATGCTTTCAATATTTTGAGATACATCAATGGAATGCCAACACCATGACAGAATTTGGTCCACCGCAGATCAAAAGAAAAAAAAGAAAGTAGGGGGGACAAAAAGTAGATAGATTTTTATATAATGTATCATGTTCCATAGTTTTTGGATCTTGAGTAAACATACAAAGTGACTGAGTGAAATCTTGTAGATTTCACTCAGCCACTTTTAGAAGGCGTTCCTGCGCCGGAACGCCCCTCCCTGCGCAGGAACGCCTCCTTCTGGCGCAGGGCTTTACAATGTGACGCATCTCCCAGATGCGTCACGTTGTAAATACCCGCACCATGGTGCATCTTTTGCGCCGCCGCTGCGTCACAAAAGTGACGCAACGGCAGCGTAAATGAGGCACAAGGGGCTTGTAAATCTGCCCCAATGTTTGTCACATACACACTAGCGAGTAAGCCGAATTACTACGCATTCCTTTTCCAGTCAATTAAAAATGCCATTCGCAATTACTAATTTTTCAAATAATTCTTCACAAATCAAGGTATGCCATCATTTATTAGTCCATCATAAGAAAAAAAAAACTTGCAAACTTTAACATGTAACATCAAGGCTCATGACTTTTTAAACTGATTTAAATAATATCCACACAATATTAGTTTTAATGTTTGCTTTGTGCTAAATTAAACAAAAATATTGCTTAACACCAAAAACCAAATCAGTACCCTCGACTACCCAATTGCAAAGAATTAGAGTGGAAAGTAGGATTTAATACTTAACTCATAAACATTGCAGTGGATGTCAACAAATAAAATATTAATTTCGTGGTGAAGTAATTGAATATTCTTTGAAAATAAGTAAATATCGGATCCTTCATATATCCAGTATTATGTGAGTGTGGTTTTAAATTGAATCAGTATTCATTTTTTATTCAGAAAACCTGTCAGGATTCTGCCAAAATCTAAATAGGTGTGTGGCCTTTGAAAGGCCTGCAAATGAATGGAGTTGGCAGAACAATTAGCATTTAAAAGCCGGAATGACCTTTAGTCTGTGCATCACTGTGATTAGTTTGGACTTTAATATCAGGTGTAGGACCGAAAGCGGCCTTAGTTGCCGAGATAAAAAGCTTGCAGCTCCAGCAAAAGGACATTGGGTAATAGGGTGAAGCATGTGCAGTGAGACATAAAGGACAAACTTGTATGATTATGTTTGATTTGTGTTGACTTAGCAACGAAGCAGAAGTGATTTCTTGAACAATGTGCACGAGTTAGGTTAGAGAGTGGCGACTGACTGCAATTGTAACACCTCACGATGAAATAATTTTTATTTACAGCCGAACAGTAATTCTCGCAACAACATAGTCTCTTTTCTAAATACATTAGCATTCTATGAATAGAATCTCTCGTCTTGTCATTATGCAAATGGCATTCACCATAAAAAAAAATCTCTGGCCTTTTAAGATTTTGTGTCATAAGTAAGGCAGGCGGTGAACATTAAAAAGATGATTTTTGCGTGCAGTATACCAAAAGTGAAAATATCTACTTAGCAGCTGAAGATCCAAATCTCCACGCAAAGCCATGTCTATTTTGTGTCATCTTATTCATTACACTGGCACAGCATATCATTTGAAATCTCTTCAGTGTGTGAGAAGACTTTCAATAGGTAGCGTCTTGTGCGTGGCGCACGATTTGCATAAATCACTTTTACAGCATAATCATGTTCTTTGAATTTGAGTAGCAACGTGAAAAACAGCCTTACGGCGCTCGCGCTCATCAATGCAAGTTTTCCCCGTTCAAGAATCTCGCTGTCATCAATCGACCAGGACAATTACAGCAAATAACAGATTTAATTGGATCATTGCTGTTTACAGTGCTATAAACAGAATTGTATTTTTTGCTGCGTACACGAAAGCTTTTAAATATATACATTTTGAAGCTATAAAAGTTGAGCGGTATGTTCTTTATTTGCATGTGCCACGTGTTTGAAAATATATATATTGTAAGTGACAGACCCAGGTTCTTCTTTATTGAAAGACTCGCATCTTGTCAAGCTATACAACTACCCCTTCACCATCAGATTGCAGTGCTGAAACCACAGCTGGGCTTCATTACCTCCTCGTCCGTTTTCCTCCGCCCAGTAATAAGCACATGAGCTTCAGGTTCCTACAGATACTCCAAGCAAAAAAGTTATCCTTGTAGTCTCCCAACCCTCCAATATGGCCCCCAACTCTATCCTTCCAATGGGATAAAAGGAGGCACCATCTTCCCCCAAAACCGGTTTTTGAGTTTCCTCACTGCTCAGAGTGTGGTTTTCTGTTCTAAGTGGGGTTGAGGTCCTGCTCTACCAGACTCTAATATCCCTGGGGTCAAGGTGTGCTGAGCATGCTGGGGCAACCTCATTTTTGCTTTATTTTCTGCTTTATTTTTGACTTTGTGGTCCCTACAATGGGCGGTCCTGCTTTAGCGGACTGCTGGTGTTTGGACTGCCTGCTATACTGTGTTTCACATACTTGCCTGGCATGGTGCGGCTGTGAGCGGCCTTGCCAGTGAGTCACGTTCATTCTTTTATGGCCCAAACCACCCTGACTGCATCTGCTCTCGTCGGTTTGCAGAAGTGCAGCGTTGTCGACTATTTTTTTTAGCTGCATCAGTATGCTGGGTGCTGTAAGTGGGACCCGCCTGTGGGTTCCTTACCTTCTGGATTTCCTGGGCTTGCAGCATTTGAGAACCAGGTTGTCCTCGTCCTCTGGTTGTTGCTCGATATGTGTATAGTTGTAGCTCTGCTCCGGGCAGCAGTTCTCATTCGCGGGGGTCCCAGGAGGTTTAGTTCTAGCTTCCTGTAGGCATGCATGCTCGCAGGACATGCCTCCCCTTTGTATTGTGGGTGTGTTTCTATTGGCAACCAGTGCGTTTTAGAGCCCTGAGTTTGCCGGTTCATTTGGTTGTGTTTTTCCTGAGAAGGAACCACCAGAAACTGACAACCTTGGGAGAGATTCACTTTGTTCAGCCACCACCCTAGGTCCCTCTGACTTGTGCAGTCACTGGCACTCCCTGACCGAAATCCTGACCACTGTGGAGCCAATGGAACAAAATATGATTCACCACAGGGTACATATGCAAGGAAATAGAATTTGAAAAACCTTAAAAATTCACTTAAAAACCACAGGAGAAGAGAAGAGTCTGCAATGGTTTCTTAATTAATCAGCGAACGCCGATGAGTACGATTAGGTAGCGCCAAGTACCTGCCTAGAAGAAACTGGCTAATGTAATAATAATATTAAAATGTAAACTAAGCGTAACTTACTTCTGAGTGTGAGCAGCAGAAAAATAATGTTAGCTCTGTATAACACAAACACAAAAAATAAGTGATAGTCACCAATCCCCAGTATCTCGACACTGAGCAGTTTGAGCAGGTCCTGCTCCCAGTCAAGGATATCTGCCCAATAGATCATGGACTGGACGGTTCACTGAATCTGGCTGGTGTGCTGCAAAAACCGGGGCACCCTCCCCTAGCATAGCCAATGCTCCTGCATGGGGTACCCACTACCAGGCCTGCTGCTAGCTGCCTGCATGGAGGGGAGGTGGCCTTGGACATAAAAAGAGCACTGTCACCTCCACCTCACTGAAGATAGTCCGGGTCAGCACACCTAGGTGGCGCTGCTGTCCGCAGGGTAGGCAGGTAGTTAGGGGTCTGGTGCTGCCGCTCCCCTGTTCTGACATGGCGCAGGATAAATGGGGAGAAAGAAAAACAGGGAAGGAAGGAAGGAAGATACAAAGGAAGTAAAGGAAAAAATTAAAATGTAAAAAGTGCACAAAAATCACATGAAAAATTTAAAGAAATACGAAATGCAAAGAAACAAAAACACACAGTATTATATAAAAAAAAATAGGGCAGATGAAGAAGGAGGGCGGTGGATTCAAAGGATTAACAGGGGATTAAAAAATCATGCACAGAACAGAGAAAAGATGATGGCCATGCCCATGCGAACCGTGTGGTGCCATTTGTGTGCAATTTAGAAAGAGAGGAAACACTATGGGGTCGATTCCGATCCGGTAAAATGCGCTCCGAATCGTCGTACGGAGCGTTTTTTCCCCGTACGAATCGTACCCGTAAACGTCCCTTACGTACGACGAAGTACGATCCGTACCAGGAGCCGAACTCCGTACGAGTCGTACAGGTCTCCGTACGACTCAAATCTCCGTACGAGTCTCACTCGGAACCCGCTGTACACGACATCACTACTGTTCGCGGCTGGTTTTTACGACCCAGCAAGTACGATTCGTGTCGGGTACGCACCGTACGACCCTTTTCCTACGGGAGCCGAAAACAGTCGTAAACGCAGAGTTCGCGCCGAAACAGGTACGGAACGCCCCCCCGGGTACGGCACGTACCCCGCATGATCGCAGGGGTACGCGCCGTACCCCTGTGATCATGCGGGGTACGTGCCGTACACCCAGCGTACATGGGGTACGCACCGTACCCCATGTACGCTGGCCGTACGGTGTGTAGGTGATCGTGCGCTTTTCCGTACGAATCGACGTGTACCGTACGAATCGCGGCCGGGTCGGACGATCGGGATCGGAATCGTCCGGTCGTACGGCGTCCGTACGAGTCGTACGGAAACGGCTCCGGATACGAATCGTACGGACGGGGATTTTACTGGATCGGAATCGACACCTATGTGTTGGGTTTGACACAAAAACGCGACATGAGCAGGCGTACCAGGAAACTCTGCCTGATCGGGCTGATGGAGCAAGGTTTCACATATACAGAAACGTGCTTGTACTCAGCCCTCTCTAAATAACCTGGAATATATTAACCAACAAGTTTGTTCACTAACATTTGCACTACATGACATTTCTCGTATCTAGGGGAAGCTCGCCTATGTGCTTTTACTAACAGTAACTCAAATGCATCAACATGGCCGCCGAAAACGCGGGAAACCTTCTGCACATGCGTCTGTCACACCTACGTGGCATGACGTACCTTTTGCTTGGTGGGAAATCTTTGCTTCTGCGCACTAGTGCCAGAAATGACTGCTTTAAATCTCACATGCTAATGCTTATGCTGCAGCTTATACTAAGCTTGTTCGTTCTGCTTAACTATTAATGCACAATTTATAAAAAAGTAATGGGGTTAGAGTAGAGATAAGTGGTATACAGTGCATTCATTTATTTTTGTATTCTAATATGTTTCTTTTTGACTTTGCTACTAGCTCGTACTTTGGGCCTGAATACTGTCACATCCTCCATCCTGGACGATGCCGTGCACGTGCACTTTGACTCTGAAATTGCTGAAGCATTGGCATTGAATGGTTGCCAACAACCTTCTTACCCACGATGTTCCTGGGAACCTGCTCTACTGACCTCTAAAGAGGAAGCAAGAAGACTTAAATAAATACAATGTATATGATTTGTATGCCAATATTGTTGGGCGGAATAAAGTCATGGGGAAGTAAATTGTGGGTAGGGATTCAATCAATATGAATCGAACTGAAATTACATCATCTTAGTATGGTGTGATGACCTCTCCTCATCTTTCCAACCAGTCACTGAAGGGGAACACATAGATTAGCAGCACTTAGGGGTGGTACATTGCCCTCAAAATGGTATAACTAAGGTAGGTTTAGATAGAGAACTTGTCCGACTTATCCGAATAGCTGACCTGTCACTGACCCAACGCACTCAATAGGAGATCGAGAACAGAGGTGCTGGTGGAGCACTCTGTCAGAAGAATCGATTACCCAATGGGGGGACTAATTGGCTTTTCCTAGAGAGAGGGGTGTGACGCTGGTGTTGCACTTAGCTGAGGTCATCGTCCTGATCTGCATCTGATAAGTCGGGAGCCTGGTCCTGGTCTTTTTTGCCCCAGCCTGTGACAAGGATTGGTCATTGCATCATTCTAGGTAAATATAATCCATGTGGTATGTCCTTATACTATTTCCCTTTCTCACCTTTCCCAGGTACTAATGTCCAAAGGTGTTGCTGTGATTTCTTTTTTTTTTTTTTTTTTTGTCCTCATTTGCCATGACCTCAGTATGGGAAAATACCAACCACCTAGCTAGTCCTTGCCTTAGGGTTCACACAGAGGTCCCCTCCATCCATTTACCAGGACTCGAGTAATTTAGTGGGTGGGAGATAAAACCCAGTGACACAAGGCATACAGAGTGACTCCATCTAGGTGCATTACCACCTGTAGGACCACAATCGGAACGAGGCAATACCCAGTCCATGGAGTTTTATCAGCATAATCACAGGACCCGGGGAAAAAAAAACCAAAAAAAAAAAAACCCGGATTCTATCTCCACTCGATGAGCAGCTCCCAAAATGCCAAGTTACGCTTACTGCCTGATCTATGAAGGTCGAATCTAGATGTTTCATATAGTGAAGTAAGCCATGCAGAATGTAAAGGGGCTGCTTTCTCCGTCCAGTGTATACAGATTTGCCTTCTAGCCAGCAAGATAGCATAGAAGAGGAATGATCTTGTTTTACCTGTGATGTTGCCATCCAGACCAAAGATGATGAGTGGTAGTGTAATTGAGAGTGGTGTATTCATGATGGATTTTAGAGTTGCCTCCACTTCTAGCCAAAAACTAGTTATGTCAGGGCATTCCAAAAACATGTGTACATCTGAAGCTCCCGTGAGATTACATTTGTTACATTTTTTGTCCGGGAGAAATTTGGAAAGTTTGAGTGGGGTGATATATGCTCGATGCGCTGTAAAAAGGTGGTTTCTTCTTAGCCATGATGGTTTCACAGTCTTGTATAAGAGGGCAAAAGAAGTCAACCACATCTCCTCACATTGGGAGCCAATTACTGCGCCCCACAGTTGGACTGGGAGAGAGAAATCTCCATCAATTTCTTCAAGCAGCTGCCAATACCAAAATGCTACCTCTCTTCTTCCCACTGGCTTCTCCACTAGCTGTTCTTCTAGGGGGCTTACTTTCCCCAAGTGTTTATCTTTTCTACGCTGGCCCCTTGTCCAGCTATCCAGCTGGATGTATTTAAATCTGGACATTCCGGGACCAACGTGGTCTTTTAACTCGTCCCATGCAATTAATAATCCGTCCTTAACTAGTTGACCCCATCTTGTAATCCCTGCTTGCTCAAGTACACCTGACAAACTGTCTCTCATGTATAGTGGAAGCCCGGGAGATTCCCATATTGGGGCAAAGTTTGAGTAGTATGACAGCCCGAGTTTTTTCCTTATGATGAGCCAGGTCTTAGACCACGATTGTAGTATTTTAAGTTTGATTTTTTTGAAGAATTTCTGGCTGGCAAACTTGAACATAAACCCATCCACTGATAGGTTTGCCCCAATTAACATAGCTTTGTAGATTGATCCATTCAGCAAATTAGTTGGCGTTTTTAGAAGCATCCTCGAGTGAGTCAGCTGAAATGCCCACGCGTAGTATAGTAGGTCAGGCAGAGCCAGACCTCCCTTCTCCCTTCTTCTCCTCAGCTTCTTCCAAGCGATTCTTGTTGACTTATAGTTCCATATGAAGGAGTTAATTTCTTGTTGACTTTTTTCGATTGCCTTGGGATCAAAAGCCAAAGGGATAGTACTAAATATAAAGGTATATTTGGGGAGGATGCACATTTTTATTAGGTTTACTCGTCCTGATACAGAAAGCGGCAAGTGTGTCCATGTTTTCAACAGCTTTTTACTCTCTTTGTGGATTCTGTCTAGGTTGATTTGACAAATATTGCCCACATCCTGGGTAACTCGGATTCCTAGGTACCGCATGGACGATGAAACATTTATTCCCAGATGTTGTTCTGGGATATTCCAAGTCATTATTTCTGTTTTACTCGAGTTGATGTCATACCCTGAGATAAGCCCAAATTCTTTTGCTCGCTGTATGACTACGGGTAGTGTAGTTTTTGGATCCGATGTTAAGATCAAAATGTCATCAGCGTATAGTGCAACCCGCCTCTCCCACTCCCCAAAGCAAAACGATGGAATATTTGTTTCTGCCCGCAGGACCTGGGCAAATGGCTCAATATATAAATTAAAGAGGAGTGGGGAGAGCGGGCATCCTTGTCTTGTGCCCCTGGTAATTTGAAATGCCTCAGTCAAGATGCCGTTAACCAATAGCTTGGCTGAGGGGGCACTATATAGCTGAAATATTGCTTTGCGGAATGTACTTCCAAAGTTGAATTTTGCGAGGACATCCTCTAAATAGGGCCAATTAACCCTGTCAAACGCCTTAGTTGCGTCTAGCGTGAGTGTGGCCAAGGGTAGGGAAAAGGCTGATGCAATATCTATGGCTCCTATCAGATCGTGTGTTAATTCTGACAGTTGTCGCCCTTTGATGAAGCCCTTTTGATCTTGGTGTATTAGGCTAGATATTACGCCGCTCAGTCTTGTTGATAATATAGTGGTGAAGATTTTGTAATCGTTATTTAGAAGCGATATGGGTCGATAAGATCCACATTCCCGGGGCGATTTGCCTAATTTTGGGATGAGCACAATTATTGCCTCCCCCCATGATTTCGGTGTTGGATTTCCTTCTATTATGATGTCGTTAAATAAACCACACAGAACAGGGGCAATGACTTCTTCCAGAGCTCTGTATATCTCTCCTGGGAGACCATCTGGGCCTGCCGCCTTTCCTTTTTTGGAGTGCCGTATTGCTGACCTTACCTCTTCCTCTGTAATCTGACTCTCTAAAGCTTTATTCTGTGACATTGAGAGAGCAGGAAGCACAATTTCTTTGAGCCAATTTTCCCTAGCCCCTTGATTGTTGGGAAGATCTTCTTTATATATTAGTTCAAAGAAATCGTGGAAGGCATTACCTATGTCTGAGTTAGATGTTCTTACTGTTACTTCTCCCTCTACCTGTATCTCTTTGATATGTTTGAGAGCTTGGTCTGATTTTATTTTCCAAGCCAGAACTCTGCCGGCAGCTTCTCCAAACTCAAACTGGGATATCTTACTTGCTTCCCATCTCTTGTTAATCCTTTCTTGTAAGATCCCTTCCAGTTGTGCCTTCTTTTCAGCTAGCCTTGTCTGTTCTTGTGGTGTTGCCAGACGTTTGTCAACGTCTTGCTCTAATAGTCTCATTTCCTCCTCAAGATTGGCTATTTTTTCTCTATACATTTTGCGCCTGTACGAGGTCCTGTTGGTAATCTGTCCTCTCAAAAAGGCTTTAAATGTCTCCCAGACTACCATCAGATTTGCGGAACCTAAGTTTAAGTAAAAAAAAGTTGAAGACTCTTCTACTAGAAACTTGACCTCCTCTTCCTCGAGCAAGAGTGTCCGGTCAAATGACCAAGATGTTGATATGGTCTTGTTGTCTAATCTCATAGTAAAAGAAAGTGCAGAGTGGTCTGAAAGATGTGAAGGAAGGTAATCTATTGTTATCAGGGTGTCCTTCAAAGAATAACTAAAAAAAGCATAATCTATTCTTGACTTATGCTTAAACCGGCCATTTATAAAGGAAACCCCCATTTTATTGCCAGCTTTTTCTCTCCACAAATCTACCATGCCAAGATGTTTCATTATTGCAATAAGTGTTTGCCTCGATTTAGGTGAACTAGGAATTTTGGAGCTTGTGGATTTATCCAACTTAAGGTTGAGTACGATGTTAAAATCTCCCATCCAGATCACTGGGTCCTGCACTACTGTTAAATGATTCCTAACTGCATCTAAGTGAGATGGGTCGTCTGAATTGGGCCATAATAGCCCACCAAAGTGCGAACTTGGCCTTCCAGTAATACTCTAACTATTAGCCATCTCCCTGTATAGTCCTCTTTATATTCCAGAATTTGTGCACTGGCTGATTTCTTAAAGATAAATATTATCCCCCTGGTATTTGCGTTATGATCTGTAGAACAGAATTTGTCTATCCATTTATATTTCTTTAATATCTGTTCGGCCTCTGACTTAATTAAGTGTGTCTCCTGGAGGACAATGATCTGTGCCTGGGAGTCTCTTAAATATTGGAAGATGCGCTCCCTTCTACCCTTCACCCGCAGACCATTAACATTCCAGGATAGAAATCGGTGCAAAGTCATTTTATTGATCCCACCTCACCCTCCTTCATGGTCAGTTTTTGACTTCTGGTGACTACTACGCTTGGCTTTATTGTAGTCAGTCAGACTTAAATGCTGTGATTTCTTACAAACTTTATGTCCTGCTGGTTATATTCTTGCTTATAAAATGTATGGTCACGAGATTGTGGCCCTTTTCATTTTGACTCAGAAAATCTCTCATAGATAAAGGTTTTAAAACTTTCCCCGAGTCTCTGGTTATTATAAGAAAGTAAAATGTAGTTAAAAATTGTCTGCTTATTCTAACTCCCTGATTCACAGGACTTAGAGTAAGGTGACGAGGATTGGTAAGTCATGGTCTACAGGTATACGTCCTAAATTGGACCTCTGGGCAACTGATAGTGTGACTAAATCAGTAATTAGTTAGGCAGGACTGCTAGTTCAAAGTGTGAATGTTATATGGGCCCAAGGAGAGTATGGTGAAACTGAGCTAGTAGGTCCCTGCGCGCTCTATCAGTGCAACTCTGCATAGCACTGCAGAGTTCTTCAGCCACTTGGGGGAGTTGCGCATAGCTCAACTCCATGAACTCCACCCAGGCCTAGAAAGCATCTGGGGGGACTCCTAAAAGGGTGGTCAGTTTTCCCACCAGAAGAAGGAGGGGTGTGTTGGCCCCAAAACAACACCCAGGGAAAAGGGTCACATTTTCACTCCCAATCTTGACACTAGAAGAAATACTAACCTAACAAAAGTCAGCAGCTCAAGCTTGTTCAGCGCTGTGAGTGATACAAGTATGGGCACTACAAGGGGGACCCCAAGTGTCAAAAAAGAGCACAACCTCCCACTGGAGGAAAGGTTACAGGGGTAGTGAGTGCAGAGCTGGGGGACTAGTTTGTCTCAGTTAATGTGGGGAGTTTAGTGAGGTTACCATAGTGTCCCTGGGTAACAGTGAGATGGATCCAAAGATCCATGTGACCACTAATACTGCCAAGTATAGGCAATGGGTCACCATCAATAAGCAAGGTGTGGAGGCTCTAAGGGATACAGGAGCCACTTTGACTATGGTAAGGAGTCCGCTGGTGTTTCCCCAGAGCAGGTAATTTGAAATGCATTCCACCAGTTTGTGGTGGCTGACACAAGAGTGGATCACTATCCTGTGGTCCTGGTTTCATTTGAGTGGGAGGGATTCACTTTTTCTGAAAGGTGGTGTGAATTCTGCCATGCCGGTGGGCTGTCTGTTAGGTAATAACCAGGAGCACACTACCTTGAAGGCATTAGAGCCCAAGGCTAATATGGAGATGTTAGGATCACCCAATTAGATCTGTGCTCCGACAAGGTCCATGGCTGCCCAGGATGCAAGTTAAAAAGGGCTGGATCCTAAGACACAAACAAGCCAGCTGCTAAAAAGGCAGAGGGGACACCTTCTAACATCCACATGATACTACTTTTTTTCAAGGTTCATATTTAACAGTGAATTGTCCTTTTTCATGATACTCTACCAACACTGGTTAGGCACACTGATGGTTACTCCAGATTTGTGTCATGCTGTCTCTTGCCATATAGCACCTCTCTTCTTGGAGTTCTGCTTGATGGACTATGAAGATCCACCTCAATTGGAAGATACATATGAAGTGTAACTAGTTCATGCAGTTTGAGATGAATCTTTTAAATGGGCCATCCAGTGAATCACAGTACTCCTTAAACAATAGCAGATGTCAACCAACCAAACGAAATTCTAGAATGCCTATGTGTGGTGAACATTAATAACGTGAAACTGGGTAACAAACATTTGTTTTCTCTCCAATAGATGGCCCCTTTTAAGGCTACTGCCACATCACTATTTACTAACATATTCATATATCTGTCTGTCCTCTCTGCAGGTGCAATTCTGTTATCCCTGTCCAGCAAATTAAAGGTACTTGCAACTCTCTGGCCTTTTTCCAGGTTCCCACTCAAACAGAAAACATATGTGAGACTACTATTTGAACCTAATTGTAATAAATTGGGTTATTATTTGAGAGAGGTGGAAGCCCCCTCAAGTAATAAACACAATTCTTGTGAGGGTGAACAACGAAAGTCACTCAAATAAATCTGTGCTTTACCCTCTGGTAACTAGGCACAAAAGCAGTCAAGCTTAACCTGGAGGCAACTTGTATAGTATTAATGCATCAATCAAACAGCAATAAAGTGAAAACACACCACAAATAAAATCCCATACCAGTTTGGAAAAATAAAGTTAATTTTAATAAATAAAATGGCACCAAAATGATAACAATTCAATCAATAGAAACAGAGTTATACATTTCTAAATCTTCCAGTGAAAACTGTGCCAAAAAGCACAAAGTGCTGATTACAGTTATCTAGTTGCGCTATACTGGGTAAAAGGTACAAGTATTATTACAGAACATATGATACACCTCAGTGACTGCCATAAATTTATACACCAGTAGAAGACTAATAAATAGTTTCATAGTGAAAGAGATTGGTGTTATTGGACAATTCCACTAGTCAAAAGCAAATAACAGAACAGAGCCCAACAGAAACAGCAACAATTTCAATCATTATGTAACCCTTCAGCTTAGTGAAATACAATCATTATGATACGCAAAAAGTAAAATAGCTTATCAACTACATTATAGAAAAAATATACAAAATGACATGAGGAAATCATATAACCGCAGACCACCAGATAGATAAAAACATCATAATCCTAACATATTACAAAATGCTGCACTAAAAACAATAAACCACGACCAACATAGTAACTACAAAAAATCACCACATTACAACAAAACAATAACTCAGCACAAAACATAGCACAATCTTACACACAAATATATGAAAAACTTATTTTTATTGGTTTGTCGGTTTATTATTTCATTACTGGTCTATTTGTTTGTACCCTGTTGTTAAGTGTTGTGTTGGGCTATTGACGTTGTGCTGTGATGTTTGTTTGGTTGGTTGATGGGTTGCTATAGCGTTACCCAGTCATTTTGTTGAGTAGTGCTATCTCATGGTAATCACACTATGATAGTTTGTTGTGAGTTTTGTGGTGCACTAT
The DNA here is from genome assembly GCF_964261635.1 of Lissotriton helveticus. Lineage (NCBI taxonomy): Eukaryota > Metazoa > Chordata > Amphibia > Caudata > Salamandridae > Lissotriton > Lissotriton helveticus. The sequence continues at coordinate 509,371,051 of NC_136073.1, forward strand.
TTTGTTCTTTTTTGTCATCGTGTTGTATTATGATGTGTGACAGCTGTATTAGTATGATATTGTGTGTTTTATGTGTTCGTGTGTTATTGTTAAAGAGTATTGTCTTGTACTATTTTTGGTATGTTTATGTGACATTTTACAATCACTACAAATTCACTAGTATAGTAGACCAGCAAAAGGTGCTTGCACCAAGAGATATAATCAGAACATGTTTTATGACTTGGAATAAAGAGATGCAGATGTGGGATATTATTACCTTTGGAAGTGTTTTATTCTATTTGCTTTTCTTTGTACTGGAAATGTTGCAGCATTTGCTGAAGTCTGAAAATAAACTGCGTATCACTGCAGAACACACCAGTAACACAAAAAAACAAAAAAGAACTACACGACAACATTTGCACAATATTTTACTAGCCCAATACAACACGATGCTAATACAAATGTACAAGAAAGTAAATACATAATAACAAGGCAACAGCATAATAGACCAATGATCCACACTACAATGAAGCAACATAGTACAAAAACATACCAACAACACCAAATCACACTATCCACATAGTGCAAGAAACCACCCCAAAAACATAATAAAGATCAAAACAATAACACATCACAACTAAGAAATACAAGGAAACACACACAGATACACAATGAACACAACATTACATCAAAAAATAATACAAACATTTCTTTATGTTGTTATGTGGGAAAGTTGTGTTGTCATTTAGTTGTTATATTGTGCTGACATGCTATTTGTGTTATTTAGTGCAGTTGTATCACTGCATTGTTGTGTTGTTGTTGTGTTTGCCTTGCTGCCTAATTGTGTTGGTATGTATCTGTGCTGTTTTATTATGTCTTGCATTGTTTTTTGGTGTTGTTTTATTTCATTGGTAGCTTATTGTTTTGTATTTATGTGTTGTTGTTTTGTTACATTTGTATATTGTTTTTGGTATTGTGGATGTGTTGAGTTATATTGCTGTTCTGTGATTCTGATAATTGTGTGTTTCTGTGGTGGTGTTATTCTGTTTATGAAGCTAAATTACAGCTGTCTGTTTATATTCACTAATTACTATGACATATGATCATTGCAACAAAGCCTTAGTTTAATGGTAAACCTAAGTAGGCCAAAAGTCAACCAATCTCGTCTAACTCAAGATAAGAGAACTTTACAGAGACATTGCCACATGCACATTTCTTTAACTACTGACTGTTATACCTGACACCCTTGGGTGGTAGTCTCCCAACCTTTTTGCCTTCGCCCGCCTGTTTTGTTTAATTCTTTTTTGTTAGCTTTAGGTCTTTGTGCACTTTACCACTGTGAACCAGTGCTAATGTGCTTGTACTCAGTCCCTAAATCATGGTAAAGTTGGCTTACACCTGACTGACATAATTAATTTACTTCTACGTCCAAAGTAAAGTGGCATACCATATATCCAGGGCTGGTAATTTAAATCCTACTAGTGGGCCTGCAGCACTTATTGTGCCACCCACTTAAGTAGCCATTTGAAACATGTCTCAGGCCTGCCATTGCAGCCTGTATGCAGGTTTAAACTGTCAGTTTAACCTGGCCAAATAAACCCCCAGCCAGGTCTAAAACTATTTTTTATTACCCATAAAATAAGTCACTCCTAGGGTAGGCCCTTAAGAGCCTTTGGGCAGGGTGCAAGTATTTAAAGAGTTGGACATGTACCTTCAAGTTTTACATGTCCTGGTACTGAAAAACTCACAAATTCATTTTTTACTTCTGAGAGGCATAAAATTGTAATGTAATAACATTGGGTTACCTTATTACATTTAATGTCATTACTTTTGCTTGGATGGAGGAAGGAATCTCATGTTTGGTGTCTAAATAAGTGTAATGTAAAATCCTCTTTAATGGAAAAGTCAGATTTTAAGTCGTAATTCTGAAATTGACACTTTTGGAAATGTTGCCGTTTTTGGCCTATTATTTGGTGCTGTTCCTGTTCTTGTTTCTGGGTCACATGAATAGGTGCATTCGGCAGCTGACATTTGTATATTTCTCCCAGACAGCTACCCAATAGAGGACTTGATGTATTGGCAGGATAGGCCATCCAAGCAGGATGTGTGGCCAGAAATGTGCACAGTCCCGCATGCACTTCAAAGGAAACGCCTCAGAACACATACAAAGACCTTCACACTTGCCTATTGTGTTCCCATACCTCCTGGGACCAGGGTAGGGAGGCAGGAAATTCCAGAAATGTCTGTGGGGAGAGACCTCCGGATGTTTCTTCCACTTCAAAGCTGACAAAAGGTATAAATCTAGAACCCCAAGACCTGCAATTCAGTAAACTACTGGATCTGTGGACACTACAAAGAAAAGGCTACATTGCTGTCAGAAGAGTGCCCAGCTGCTTGAGGCCTGCCCTGCTTTCTTGGAAGGAAGACTCGACCTGCACCCTTCATCCCAGGCAGCCTGAGTGACTGCAAGGGCTTGTTAGCAGGTCTCATGGTCTGAGCTAAAGGTACAAAACAAGCTCCAGAAGCCTATCTACAGCTGCCCAGCTGATCTGTTGCAACATGACTTGCCTGGATCTGCAACTGGACCTGCCTGACCCCTTCTATACTCTGTCGGAGTGAGTTCCTGATCCCTAAGATGTGCCTCTCCATGCCCTTGACCCTTGGCTGAGTGTCTTTTGTTAAAAAGGAGAAATCCTGAAGTTTTGGAAACTTTGCAACCACAAACTAGCCCATTCGCAAAAGATATTGCAGCCCACACTGATCACCAATACAAATATCTGGGGAACCTGACTCTTTGCACTACAGCGCCCGCCAGCAATGTGAGAACTGCACTTCATGCTACAACATCGACAGCCAATGCGAATCTCCAGCAATGACTGTCAGCAATATCTCACAGTGATTGTTTTGTAGTATCCACCAATCAGTAGGAATTGTTATTTGCGAACAACATAAACTTTGTGCAAGAAACCACCCCAAAAACATAATAAAGATCAAAACAATAACACATCACAACTAAGAAATACAAGGAAACACACACAGATACACAATGAACACAACATTACAGCAAAAAAATAATACAAACATGTCTTTATGTTGTTATGTGGGAAAGTTGTGTTGGCATTTAGTTGTTATATTGTGCTGACATGCTATTTGTGTTATTTTGTGCAATTGTATCACTGCATTGTTGTGTTGTTGTTGTGTTTGCTTTGCTGCCTAATTGTGTTGGTATGTATCTGTGCTGTTTTATTATTTCTTGCTTTGTTTTTTGGTGTTGTTTTATTTCATTGGTAGCTTATTGTTTTGTATTTATGTGTTGTTGTTTTGTTACATTTATATATTGGTTTTGGTATTGTGGATGTGTTGAGTTCTATTGCTGTTCTGTGATTCTGATCACAGATCAATCAGTAGGAATTGTTATTTGCGAACAACATAAACTTAGGATGGTGCCAGACATGCACCCCAATAGGACCAGCTATCTCAAAGTGCCACTGTTAACCGCCCTAAACCTGAACAGGGAACAAACAGTTTTGACAACCATTGAACATGACATCTCTGTTCCCTCAGGAACCATGCTTACAGACTTCAAGCTTTCACTTAGTCACTTGTTGTTTCGTTTGCACTGAGAAATATACAAACAATTACAAAGGGGTGTTTTCAATATTTAATGAACCAGAGTTATTATTGTGTAGCATATATGGGCTGTGATGATTAATGGAAGCAGATACAAGTTATAATGGGTGTCAACACAGAGACTAAAGCAAAGAGTTCCACTATCTTGTTAAGACAAAATATATATGCATACATATAAAAACTTATAACAATCAAACATACCCCTACAATGCTAACCCTAACCTCTGTCTCTATAGTTTGAATGTATGGTCTGGCAAGAAAATCCCCATCTGGATAATCTAACCCCTGTACCTGGTGGGTAAGAGTGCATGACCCCCGCTTGGTCACAAACTGGACCCCCCTCACGGAGATTTCAGTGAGCTGCTAGGCGAAAGCTTCAGCATTTAGGGACCTCTCAAGATCAGCAGAAGTGTCTCCACCGATTATGTTAGGAAACAAAAGGCTATATATAGAAAATGGCATCCGGCAACCAATGTTTGTGTTCTACAGATAGCTGTGTCAGCATATGGATGTAATAATAAAAGACATTTGTATTATGCACATGGGATGCGTAGCAGCAAATGCCAACACAGTGTGATTGGATTCTCACAAAGTGTTCTGTGTGGGCAAGGTCGGGGTATCTGCGAAAGGAATCCAAGTTTCACAAATGCAAATGTGTGTCAAACGTTAATGTGGCAAAGAGAAGGGAACTTAAGGAAAAAGGATGTGTGTGCCTGCAAGAATGATACTAATTCCTACCTGGCCTAACTCTAGCACATGACAGCCACTCCTCGTACATATGTCGTGAAAAGCTACTAAAAGCAAATGAATCACACAAAAGCCTAAAAGAAGATGCTAAAACTATGTATAGTAAAATCGCTTATTAAAATCACATAAAAAATAGGCACTCATGCTATTTGGAAGCCCAAAGCTTAAAGAAAGCCAAACGTACATAAAAATTTCAAATCACTTAAAACAAAGGCGGTTAAAAACAAATTTGAAGCAAAAATAGGCCGAATAAAAAGTTCCCACCACACGGAAAGTCAAATGTTTTCGTGTTCGGCGTGGTAGGCAAAACATTGCAGTTCCCAGCGTCCTCAGAAGAAGTTCTAAGATGCAACCCTCAGAATAAATTGATAAAGCAAATATTTTCCCATCCAGCACCCAGAGCAGCTGCTGGGGGAGGAAACACAGTCATCTGATGTTCCACTGAAACAGAGCATAGATGCAAACCACTATGGTACAGAGGCAATCCAGGGGAGCTCATAGAACGTGACCTGGAGAAGATGTATTCATAGGGCACAGCTGTACAGATGGGCCTTCAGCAGGTCCACCAGCATGTTTATTTTACAAGGTTCAAACAATTGTGATCGCAAGCACAGGTCCAGGGTACACTCATAAATGCACAAGAGGCAGTGGAGCTAAGGCTTTACACAATCAAGCCATACAGGACAAAAAAGACAGAAACCAATGCTCATCCAGTTCTTGAAGCAGAGGTATGCAAAAGAAATGTACAATGCATTAATGGCACAGCAGGACATGAGGCAATGCCAGCTGCAGATGTTCACGAACTGGGACATCCATTGCAAAAAAAAAATAATATAAGCAGTAGCCCGGCAACTAGGATCCGCGGATGAAGTGGATGAAGGATGGAATAATTCCAAACACCGTCGGAATGTTCCTGATCGACCCAGAGCCTATTCTCATGAAACACCCTTTCAGCAGCTTCTCGTTTAGATATGTTCCATATCTCAGTATAGACAGCATAAGGGAAGTGCTTTTGACATGGTTTCCGAGGACCCACTAAAAAGTCTCGTAAATCCAGGTCATCAGATATATGGAACAAATGATGTTTTACCTGGGACAGTGACACGGATTTTAGCCAATCAATGCACAACTTCCCAACACTGTAAGTGGTTACCAACCCCGATTGTTCACTCTGCACATATTGCATGTCAGACCTGTTTGCTGTAAATCTCTCTGTGTTGCACAATAATCTATCCTGACAATTGTTAGTGTCTAGTGGCCACACTAACTATCCCTTCCAATTGGGATCAAAAGAGTTATATCTACGCTTACACAGCATGGTTGGTATCAATATTGTGTTCATCATATGGTATTATTTGCTGCCAGTTGTTAAATCCTTTAAGAGTGGAAACCTGTGGTGTGCTCAAGTTTTTATCTTGGCAAGGCCAATACATGTAGTCTGTAGCACAGTTTTGTTCAGGAAAATCATGTGCTGCGACAACAAGCAGGCCCTGAATAAAGCCTCAGTTCCCTGAACATGCCAATCTTTAGTCCCCCAGATAGATTTTACCTTTACTGTGTCGCTCCAAAAGTCAAAACCTTGTACAGGGACCTGGAAATGAAAAGAAGCAGAATATATCAGTGTAGTGTCAGTAAACATATTTTCTTTGCAGGTGATGGTGCAAGCCTATAATTAAGAGGCTGGGTCAGATGTGTCAAAACCAGAAAAATAGTGACATTTCTGTACAAATGCATTTGAACTACCCCTTGGTGGTGTAGGGAAATGTTCTGATTGTGTAAAGTTAAACACTTCACGAGGTGTACTAGTTTTGTGCAGAAAATGATGACCGTAAACATGATAACAGAACATCTTATCAAAATTAGCTGAACCATCATAAAACTCATTGGAAGAAAACACAGTTGAGGGGGAGCAGATGGTGCCAGCGTAATTCTCGGCCTCAACGCGGCCCGCGCCACTGGTGAACTTGGCCATCCATGATGCTGCCTAGTTCGAGAATGCTGCTGTGCTGGGCTCTGTGTGTGCAGGACATAATCCACCACGGCCATCTCCCACGAAAAAAAAAACGACCGGCTTTCAGATTAGAAGAGGACAGAGCATCGATATACTGACATCTACCTTTACAGCTCTGTTTTCTAACGATTTCTTTGTTCACCGTTTGGGCCGGTCCAATGTTCTTCACTGGGCAAAGTGAGCAAGGGACTCACGTCTGAGCATACCCTGCCACACTTATGGCGGCCAAAGCGGTACAAAAGGGGGTGGTGATGGACGGAGCATCTGAACTAATCAAACACTCACACCCAGTCAAAGGATCTGGGTTTGATCCATCACCGTTCTTTAGCCCACTCTGACACCCCAGTTCAGACATGGCTATATGCAAATCAGTCTGACCCTGTGCCTCATGGGAACAGTCCAGCCCGAACTGCCAAGCCATGCCTTCCCTGGACCGGAAACAAGCTTCCGAGGACCGGTTTCTGGCATTGCAGCCGTCTTCAGCCCGGCTTGCTTGAATCCAGTGGCAAAGTGAGCAAGGGACTCACGTCTGAGCATACCCTGCCACACTTATGGCGGCCAAAGCGGTACAAAAGGGGGTGGTGATGGACGGAGCATCTGAACCAATCAAACACTCACACCCAGTCAAAGGATCTGGGTATGATCCATCACCGTTCTTTAGCCCACCCTGCCACCCCAGTTCAGACATGGCTGTATGCAAATCAGTCTGACCCTGTGCCTCATGGGACCAGTCCAGCCCGAACTACCAAGCCATGCCTTCCCTGGACCGGAAACAAGCTTCCGAGGACCGGTTTCTGGCATTGCAGCCGTCTTCATCCCCGCTTGCTTGAATCAAGTGGCAAAGTGAGCAAGGGACTCACTTCTGAGCATACCCTGCCACACTTATGGCGGCCAAAGCGGTACATAAGGGGGTGGTGATGGACGGAGCATCTGAACCAATCAAACACTCAGTCAAAGGATCTGGGTTTGATCCATCACCGTTCTTTAGCCCACTCTGCCACCCCAGTTCAGACATGGCTATATGCAAATGAGTCTGACCCTGTGCCTCATGGGAACAGTCCAGCCCGAACTGCCAAGCCATGCCTTCCCTGGACCGGAAACAAGCTTTCGAGGACCGGTTTCTGGCATTACAGCCGTCTTCAGCCCGGCTTGCTTGAATCCAGTGACAAAGTGAGCAAGGGACTCACGTCTGAGCATACCCTGCCACAGTTATGGCAGCCAAAGCGGTACAAAAGGGGGTGGTGATGGATGGAGCATCTGAACCAATCAAACACTCACACCCAGTCAAAGGATCTGGGTTTGATCCATCACCGTTCTTTAGCCCACTCTGCCACCCCAGTTCAGACATGGCTATATGCAAATCAGTCTGACCCCGTGCCTCATGGGAACAGTCCAGCCCGAACTGCCAAGCCATGCCTTCCCTGGACCGGAAACAAGCTTCCGAGGACCGGTTTCTGGCATTACAGCCGTCTTCAGCCCGGCTTGCTTGAATCCAGTGGCAAAGTGAGCAAGGGACTTACGTCTGAGCATACCCTGCCACACTTATGGCGGCCAAAGCGGTACAAAAGGGGGTGGTGATGGACGGAGCATCTGAACCAATCAAACACTCACAGCCAGTCAAAGGATCTGGATTTGATCCATCACTGTCTTTAGCCCACTCTGCCACCCCAGTTCATGCATGGCTATATGCAAATCAGTCTGACCCTGTGCCTCATGGGAACAGTCCAGCCCGAACTGCCAAGCCATGCCTACCCTGGACCGGAAACAAGCTTCCGAGTACCGGTTTCTGGCATTACAGCCGTCTTCAGTCCGGCTTGCTTGAATCCAGTGGCAAAGTGAGCAAGGGACTCACTCTGCCAAGAACGGTGATGGATCAAACCCAGATCCTTTGACTGGGTGTGAGTGTTTGATTGGTTCAGATGCTCCATCCATCACCACCCCCTTTTGTACTGCTTTGGCCCCCATAAGTGTGGCAGAGTATGCTCAGACGTGAGTCCCTTGCTCACTTTGCCACTGGATTCAAGCAAGCCGGGCTGAAGACGGCTGCAATGCCAGAAACCGGTTCTCGTAAGCTTGTTTCCAGTCCAGGTAAGGCATGGCTTGGCAGTTCGGGCTGAACTGTTCCCATGAGGCACAGGGTCACACTGATTTGTATATAGCCATGTCTGAACTGGGGTGGCAGAGTGGGCTAAAGAACGGTGATGGATCAAACCCAGATCCTTTGACTGGGTGTGAGTGTTTGATTGGTTCAGATGCTCCGTCCATCACTACCCCCTTTTGTATCGTGAAAAAATTACAAGCGGGACTTAGGAAACTAAACAAGACCTGTTCCGACATTGGGGAGTAAGTTACTATGATTGAGGGCCGTATCAATAGCCTGGAAACTAAGATGCTCTCCCTGACAAATCAATGCTCCACCCAAAGCGACTGCATGATGGATATTATGGGGAAAATAGAGGAGCAGGAGAACAGGCAGCACTGAAATAACCTTCACCTTCTATGGATTCCCAAAGGGGTGGAGGGGAAGATCTCTGGTGCTACATTGCGAAACTTCTGAAGGTGGTATTCCCGGAGCACATGGAATGGAACTGGGAACATGAGGTCCAATGGGCCCACTGCTTCCCCTTCACAAAGAAAAAAACAACACACCAACGCCAAAGAGGGTGAGAAACCCAGAGCCTTCCTGGTTTTGTATGGAAACTTCCTATTCAGGCAAATGGTTTTGGAACTCCCAGAAGTGCTTCGAAGGGGTATATTTTTTTGCAAAACCTGACTTTTGCCACACTACAGTGGAACGTGGATGGCGCCTTTGCCAGCTAATTACCCCATTCAGCAACTAGGACACCAAGTTTTCCTTATGATCCTGCCAAATTGAAAGTCATACTGAACGGTTCCACACAAACTTTTTTGTCTAAGATTAAAACTCAGTAATATCTTTCTGAAGCCAAGGCCAAAAAGGGGGATAGCTAATGATCAATGTGGACAATAGCTCTGGATGGCTGAACATTAGTTTTTCTTAGTCTTTTTACTCCCCTTGTCTTCTCTTTTTTCTCTGGGGTAGAGGCTAGAAGCAGGGCAGACTTTGAAATGCTCATTAAAAGACCAGCACTGTCAAAACATAGTATGTGCAGGCTTCTGGAAGTGGGATATCAGAAATCTAAATCAAAGCTGTTTAATACCATATTCTTTTTTCTTTATTTTTTTCTCTCTTTTTTCTCCCTCCTGCCCAAATCTCCTTTCGGCTATTACCTTGTCTTTCTATATCTATTGGCCTTCCAAATTTGTATACACTGGTTTTTTTTTACACGGCGGGGGACGGGTGGTGGGGTGTTATTGCAGGTATCCATCATTCAGGTGTTACCTGATTGCGTACTTTTGAGAGGGGGTGGAGGTGTGGTATTGGGTTTCGTCAGGTCTACATACTCTGCAAAAACTCTCGAACACCATAGAATAGAAGTTGGCACGGAAACTGGAAAATGCAAAAGACAAGTTTATTAAGACCCCATGGGGTGGTGGTACATTCCTACAGCACCCTTCGGCAATGCAAGAAGTATCACACCGAACATCGGTGTGCGACCTCTTTTATACAAATTTAACAGTAATAAAAAGGTAGGCGGTATACTCTTTTCACAGTTTTAGGTACATATAAGGGCATTTTTGGAACACAGCCAACATGTGGGAGGAGTTTAGTACCACTGGTCAGTTTGGAGAACATTCCTGAGAAGTGACCGCTCATTAATCCAAATGTTCGAGTAGGCATGCGTGGGCTTGACCAGGCTAAAAATAGCCTTTTGCTGGGCAAGGTAAATGGTCATTGGCATGGAGGAAGGACGAAAGGGCACGCTGACCACGAGGCCGCATGTTCATACAAAATGGAAGCCAGGGAATACAAAATGGCCTCCGCTCATTTGGTCAAGTTAACGATGAAAAGTTTGTGTAGCTGAGCTAAAAGCTAATTCGTACGCTGCCAAATTACGACAGACGGCCCTTTTAGCATTTAGCTGAAGCTACCTCATAATGGAAGTAGTCAGGATGTTCGTCATCAATATTGATCATCATTATCTTCATCACTTCTATATTACTCATTTGCTCATTTTTGGCAATAGCTCGTCTGGATGGGATACAAGCCGTAATTCATACAGAGCATAGGGTAGGGCCACATTGGATACATAGACAAAGGAAAAATAGTATTCCAATAATCATACATATAATAGTCAGTAATTTCCAACCCCAGGTACTAAGCAAAGTCCAGAACCAATTTGAAAATGTCCATGTACCATTTTCGGGGTGAATTTCAGCAGCAATTTTGTTCAATTTGGAAATGGCATCGTACACAGAAGGCGAATTGTCTGGAACGTAAACACAACAACTACTTCAGATAATGTGGCATGCACCCCCATGATCAGCCAATACTACATCAAGAACCATTCGGTTCTGAAGTGTTACAATTCTGGTAATTTGGAGCTCCTCAGTTAAGTTCCCCAAAGCAGAGGCAGTTTCATTAGCAACAGCTTCCACAACACGTGTTAGCCGTCTTATTTTCCTGCTGTTTAAGGCAGCACCAACAAAGGAGAACAGGCCTAAATTAAAATCTACATATTGTTGTAAGGAGGTGTCAGTTTGGTCCACATTTTCAATCTCTATTGTTCTCTTAACCCTCTTTAATATAAAATCATGATACAATACAAAATCATTATGATACATAGGCGGAGCAATAAATACAGGGGGTAGTACAAAAGATATATAGCAAGTTCCTAACCATCCAAGGGGAAGACGATGATATCCTTTATTACCACAGATAAAATAAGTATTTCGTGAGGCTACAAACGCAATACCACTCGGTGTGTCAAATGTGAGAGTAGTATTACATTCACTTCTCCCTACCGGAATTGTTCCCTTGTTTCTTACACAAAGATCAGCCTTAGTATCAATAACTGTAATCACATGTAAACTGGACATATTTATAAGTCTTTGATTAGTGAAAATACGAGGTGTAGATACATTGTCCGGTCGATATTCTTCCCACTCAAATCTAGTCCCTTCTGCTTGTGGATAACCATCTCTATCATGGTAACATTCCTTGTTTAATTGAAAAAGTAGTCCACCTTTTGTTGGCCATCTTAGGGTAAAAAGAAGAGTGCACCAAGCATTACAAGAACCATTATGTGAGAACGGAAGAGGAATGAGTGGAGTTCCTCCTTTCTTTTGATGTCCAGGCAACATTCCACATACCCAACAGTTCGAAGTGTTCGTCATGTTGTGGGTATGGTGCAGAATTTGTATGAAACTATTATTCAAGTAAGTCTGTCTATGTCTCTCTTCATAATAAGGCAGAGTAAAATGGAAATGTTCAGATGTAATTGGAATGGTAGGCAGTAAATATTCTCGAGCAGGAAGCAATCGTTCTATAGTCCAAGCTATTACTGCTATCACCACTATAGTCGTAAGGAAAAGAACTGCACCCAGAATTCTTCTGTTTCTCATTGTCGTAGGTGCCATAGCACAAAGAACAAAGTTTCAAAAACCAAACTAAAAAATAAAAATTGAGTGCTAAGATCCGAGGTAGCCGCTGGTTTCTTCTCCGAGATTCAAGACGGGTGTCGCTACACTAGCCAGAACTGATCCCCCCCTTGATATTCTCGGCTTCCTTTTTCACAAACCTCAGAACAGTAACTCAACCAGTCTTGAAAAAATGAAAAAAAAAACTCTATTTCCTTGGCCGTAGATTATACTTCGCTCCACCAGAAACTGTGTGGTCCGGGAAGGCTCCCTCCGACTCGTGAGGCGTAACAGCTGGGCTCTTCTCTGCATCCAAGATGTCTTGATAATCAGACAGCACAGCAGGATTTACCAGATCCGGAGAAACACGACGGCAGTGAGTTGAATGTATCCACCGCTTCTTGTTCGTGACTCGCACAGCCGTCCGAGTTGCCAGCAATACCTGTTCAGGGCCACGCCACCTCGGCTCCAAACTGCTGGCTCGCTCAAACACGCGGACCATCACGTGGTCCCCAGGACGAAGATCATGAGCCTCTCCAATAGAATTGTCGGGGAGCGCTTCTCGAACCTGTTGATGAATAGAAAGTAAATCATTTGTTAATCCTGCCAAATAATCGTTCATCATTATACAAGGCACATCATGTATCAAACGAGGCTTTGGAACTCCCCAAATATTCATGGGCCTTCCGAACACCACTTCATAGGGTGTGAGGCCAGATCGGGAATGTGGCACTGATCTAATAGACAGTAATGCCAAAGGCAAAGCGTCCGGCCATTTCAAAGACGTGGATGCCACGATCTTTGCTAGCTTCAGCTTCAGAGTCGCATTATACCGTTCTACTAGACCTGCTGACTGCAGGTGAAATACAGCGTGGAACCTCTGTTTAATTCCCAATCCTTTCAGGACACGCTCCACTACTTTCCCAACAAAATGAGGACCATTGTCATTCCAAAAAAATTTGCAAACACCATAGCGTGGGAAGTACTCTTTGAGTAACACCTTAGCTGTTGTCAATGCTGTATTATCCTTCGTGGGGTAAGCCTCAACCCATTTGCTGAAGGCACACACCACCACTAGGACATATTTGAGGTTATTACAGCACTCAAGCTGGATGTAATCCATTTGCAGTACTTCGAATGGTGCAGTAGGTGGAACAAACCCTCCTTTAGGAGTATAAGTACCTTTAGCAGGATTGTACTGTAGGCATATCAGACAGGGCTGCACTACTCTCTTAGCCGTGCTAGCAATCTCAGGATGCTCCCAAACACGAGTGAGCAATTTAGTGATTGCAAGAGCTCCAACATGTGCCAGCCCATGCTTCGTTTGAACCATTGCTTGCAAGTAAGCGGCAGGCAATTTCCATCTCTCCATGTCTTTACTACGCCAGCAACCCTCATCATCCAACACTCCCTCTGTTGCCCAGGTTGCAAGTTCTGCTTCAGATGCTGATTTTTGTATGTCTAAAATTTCCTCTCTAGCATCATGCCATCGCTCAGCTTGTGATCTCACCACATACATAGGAGAGGTGTTTTGTAACATGGCAGTCTCTCTCGCTATGCGATCTGAAAAAGCGTTTCCTTGTCCTATTTTGTCTGTCACCTTCTTGTGTGCACTACATTTGATTATCGCTACTTTCTTTGGACATAACAGTGCATTCAGGAGGTCATGTACCAGCTCTCCATGCATGATGTGTACTCCATGCGAGGTCAGAAACCCTCGTTCCTTCCAGAGTAGGCCAAAATCGTGCAGTACTCCAAAAGCGTAATGGCTATCAGTGTAGATATTCACACATAATCCAGCACTTAACTCGCATGCTTTCATTAAGGCTATCAATTCAGCTGCTTGGGCCGATTTTTGCGGTATTCGTGCCGTTTCTACCACTGTCTTAAGTGTCGTGATCGCATAGGCTGCGGAAGTCGTACCATCTGGCAACTTTATACATGATGCATCAACCCACAGTTCCCCATCTACATCTGGAAGTGGCGTATCCTGTAAATCAATACGACCCTTTGTTTGTTCTTCGGTCAGAAAAACACAATCATGATGTTCTTCCTTCTGGGTCTCAGCAACAGGATAGGGCAATAAAGTAGCAGGGTTCAAAGTGGCACACCTCTTCAGTGTAATGTGTGGCGCCAACAGTGTTAGCTCATGTCCTGTTAAACGGGCGCTAGTTAGATGCTGTGTTTTCGTTTGATTCAGTAAAGCATCTACAGCATGGGGAACTAACACCAACAATTTGTGTGACAGAACTATACCCTCACTCTGTCGTATAGCTACTGCTGTTGCTGCAACTGCTCAAAAACATCCAGGCAATCCTCGAGCCACAGGATCGAGTACTGCTGAAAAGTATGCGCAAGGTCTCTGTTTATCTCCGTGTGTTTGCACTAAGACTGACAATGCGCACCCATCCTTCTCGTGTACATACAATGTAAAGAGCTTCGTATAATCTGGTGTACCTAACACTGGTGCAGAGCAAAGAGCTTGTCTCAATTGCTCAAAAGCATTCTGACATTCATCTGTCCATTCAAGGGGAATTGGTGTAGCTTTGGACAACAACGCTAACAAGGGTTTTACAATGTGCGAAAATCCTAGTATCCATTGCCTACAAAAGGACGTTAAACCTATAAAGGCACGAACATCTTTCTGAGGGCAAGGGACTGGCGTATCTAAAATTGCTTGAATTCGGTCTGATGTCAATGCACGTCCCTCCTTAGACAAAAGATGACCGAGGCAGGTCACCTTTGGTCTACAATATTGCAACTTCTTCCGTGAGACCTTGTGATGATGGTTAGCAAGAAAAGAAAGGAGGGAGAGAGTACTCTCCTCACATTGTTCCTGTGTGTCTGCGGCAAGCAAAATGTCATTGACATATTGAATAGGAACCACCCCAGACCGTAAATTGAAAGAATCAAGCTGTCTTTTCAAAGCCTGACTGTAAATACTAGGGCTTTCTGTGTAACCTTGAGGAACTCGACAAAATCTATATGATTTGTTATTTAATGTGAAGCCGAACAAATATCGACTATCAGGATGAATGGGAATCGAAAAGAAAGCATTTTTCAAGTCGATTACCGTGAAGGTAGTGGCTGTGGGTGGAATCAAATTGAGTAAGGTGGTAATATCAGACACCACCGGATACTGCGGCACAACTATCTTATTAATTTCCCTCAAATCAATAATGAAACGATAAATCTTAGTGTCTGTGTCTTTCTTTAGGATCGGAAGAATCGGGCTGTTACAAACATTATAGGGAACTTCCTCCACCACCCCTGCCATAATCAAGTCATTCACAATGTGTGTCAAAGCCACTTCACCTTCTCTGGAGATCTTGTATTGAGGTACACGGGGCAAAGACACTCCCTCCTTCACAGTAATACGCACAGGAGGAATAGTCATTTGACCCACATCGGCATCAGAAGTGGCCCATAAAGTACTTGGAAGAGAAGCTAATGCATCGGCCTCTTGCATGAGGCACGATCTCTCAACCTCTGGGTAGTTCTCATTCAGGATAACCCGCACCCCTTCAGGGGCACAACGTATGGTTGCTCGAAAATGTTTTAGCATATCAAGTCCCACAATATTATCTGGTGTGTTTGGAGATAACAAAAACGGACATGGGGCAGTACATTTGTCAATGTGAAATATAAGGGGTTGAGACAATGGGCTAAGAGAAGGTGTTCCATCGAACCCTATTGAAGTAATTGTTTCGGCAGACAGGGGAGCCCTTGGAACCAAGCGTTTGGACAGAGCGCTACGAGTAGCTCCTGTATCGACCAGAAACTGATCAGTAGACCCCAAAACATGTGCTGATATATATGGACCCCTTTGATCGACTGGTACTTCAACCGATTCCACACCCCATCCTACGCAATCCTATGCATAATTGTTATCCTGAGACTCGGTAAACTCTCCTTCAGCTATCTGATACTGATTCCGTCGATCAAAAGTGTTATAATCAGTCTTACCACGACCCCTTGCCTCAAACCTACCACGATCATTCGCTCCACCTCTCGGTCCTGCATAACAATTCCGTGACCTTCCACTCCCTCGTCCACGCTGAGCACACTGTTCACGAAGCACCGGACAATCCGAAGCCCAATGTCCAAACTGTTTACAGTATGCACACTGATCCTCAGAAATATCAGTACGAGTAGAAGACGTACCATACGATCCTCGTCTACCCCTATCGTTCCCTCTCGACTGTGTCGCATAAACCTGAGCCAACATCACCTTCGTCTTTAAATCCTTCGCTTTCTTATCACTACTTTCTTTAGCCTCCAATTCCTGTCGTTCGTAATACTGAGCCATAGTTAGTAAAGAAGCAGGGGTCGCTGTGGTCCATGAACTTTCACTAGTTTTTAAACGTTTAGCAATCTCCGGTAGGAGATTAGCCACGTACTTATCAACGAACAAATGCCTGCCTGTATCCTCTGTTAATGATTGCCCACTGTAATCATGGAACGATTCCTCAAAACGTGAAAAGAAATCAGAGACCGATTCATCCGGCTTCTGTTTGCAAGATGCCAGCATCGTCCAGTCAATTTTCTTAGGAGGAACAAGCGTTTTTAATTTATTCAAAATAGCCGCCGGAAGATCTAGAATCAATTGACACGGCTTGCATGCAGATTCTCTATCTAAATCTGCTCGGACTAATTCCTTCCAATCAGCACCTAGAATCGTTCGATCATCAAACTTACGAATTGCCCTCCACATATCGGGAGGCAATATCAACCCAAAGAAAAGGTCAATATCGACTAATGTCATAACACACGAAGAAATAGCACCTTCCACACCTTCATAAAAAGCTGCTGGATTTTTACGGGGGTCAGGTAAAGCATTCTTAAGCGCCATAACGTGCGTTCTATTCCATGGCGTATAAACCCAATTATGCACAAAATAACCCTTCGCATCTTTAGGCCTCTTATCGTCATCTGTGCCTTGCCCTTTAGGAGGGACATACAAAGGTGCAGCTTCTCGCATAGGCATAACATTAATTGCAGCGCTCTTATCTATGTCAAAGATAGGGCACTCGTTGGATACTTCCGTTGATCCAGATGCCGGCTAACCCGATGCCTTTTTCGCCGCTCGCAGCCGTGTCGCCTCATCCCGTAGTTGTACCAAACGCTGGAAAAACTCATCCACATCTGCAAGAACAAAAAGACCTTTACGGAAATTCTCACGACCAACTGATATAACTTTAGGTTCCAACTCAGGAGAATGCTTCCTAAACCGTTCAACAACTTCATCTGCAAAATGATCTAGAAAATACAATTGTTCCTTATCAGACCACGTACTCATAAGACCATTAACCTCTGAAACAGTTATAGAATTTCTATTAAGTTTACGAGCAACCGAGCGTAATTCCGTAGCTCGATCAGCAGTTAACCTGGTACGCTGACTTTCCTGATCTTCCTCGCTCGAGTCCTCATCCGGGGCCGTAGGCGGAACATACGGAGGCGGGCAACGGTCTAATAATGAAAAATCATCTGATTCGTTAGTAAGGACAGGATAAAGAGGTCGTCGAATAGGAAACTGACCATTAACCTGCAAATTATGCTCTCGAATCTCCCTCTCTTTCTGTTCCTGCAATTCTTTTTCCTGTAACTGTAAAGCTTTATCACGAGCAGCCTTTCGCTGCTCTTTGTCCGCCAAGGCTTGTTCACGCTTCATTCGTTCACGCACCGCTTTCTCCCACATACGCACACAATCAAACATATCCTGTCTAGACCTGCGCTGAAACAAACATTGCTCCACATACTGAACCTTTCGCAGATCAAACGACCCATGTAGTGGCCATTGCAATTCACGATCAGTTTTTGTATATTTGTGCCATAATGTACTATACATAATGGGGGGAAGGCCAAATTTTATGTACATTTCACGATTAGGTGTCCCCTCTGGGGGAGCCGGCTGAGATTCATTTAATCAATAACTGGTACCATTTCCAAAACAGCACATTCCTCGAAGTGTGCTTAGAACAGGCATGTCAAAATATCACGAAAACGCGATATTACATAAAATGGCACTTAAATATGTTTTACACACGATGTGCCGTTCAAACAAATACAAAATCAGAGAAATATCTCTACGCCTGTCTATGTGAGGTGCACTCCACATATAACTCAACTCATAGGTCCAAACGTTAGCTAACTCAAACAAATACAAAAAGCCACAGTAAGTGTCAGTAGACTACCTTACCAATCACAAGCTTACCAAATATTCTCAAGCGTCCAGGTTCCAACTGCCAAGTACCGTAATCGAATCAGCCAAACAGGCACTGCACGACAACCCAACCGATCAGGATCTCAGTCGAGGACCGGCGCCACCTGGAAGGTCGAGTCAGAAAGAAAGGAAAAAACACCGTGGATGCCAAGACTCGGGTCACTCAGTGGCAGCGTACGCGTCCATGGCGAGTTTCGAAGCCTTCGTCGCGACCTCTCCTTCGGGCATCCGAGTCGACGATGAGTCCCTTCGTGGTCGCCAATTTGTGGTATTGGGTTTCGTCAGGTCTACATACTCTGCAAAAACTCTTGAACACCATAGAATAGAAGTTGGCACGGAAACTGGAAAATGCAAAAGACAAGTTTATTAAGACCCCATGGGGTGGTGGTACATTCCTACAGCACCCTTCGGCAATGCAAGAAGTATCACACCGAACATCGGTGTGCGACCTCTTTTATACAAATTTAACAGTAATAAAAAGGTAGGCGGTATACTCTTTTCACAGTTTTTGGTACATATAAGGGCATCTTTGGAACACAGCCAACATGTGGGAGGAGTTTAGTACCACTGGTCAGTTTGGAGAACATTCCTGAGAAGTGACCGCTCATTAATCCAAATGTTCGAGTACGCATGCGTGGGCTTGACCAGGGCTAAAAATAGCCTGTTGCTGGGCACGGTAAATGGTCATTGGCATGCAGGAAGGACGAAAGGGCACGCTGACCACGAGGCCGCATGTTCATACAAAATGGAAGCCAGGGAATACAAAATGGCCTCCGCTCATTTGGTCAAGTTAACGATGAAAAGTTTGTGTAGCTGAGCTAAATGCTAATTCGTATGCTGCCAAATTACGACAGAGGGAGGGCCTGGGGAGATGTCACTGACAGAGGGGGTAGGGGGAGATGAACCTTTTAGCTTTTTGTTTGCTGTGTGCTATTGGAGCTGGAATTGGAATTTCTCTTTTGAAACTATAGAACATGTTACAACCTGGATTAGGTATCTCTATTTTACCAAGACAGGCTGGTTTCTTCATCATGTTCATGAGGTTGTTTTTTTTGTGCCATCCACTCCTGTCTTCATGTATGTCACCCACTCTGTAATACTGTAACAGTTTGACATGTCAAGCATTACATATATAAAGATAGTTTCCTTGAACATTTGCGGGCTGAATGATACCCGAAAGAGACAGAAGGTAGCCCAGAGACTGCAAATGATGGGGGCCGACATCCTATGCTTCCAAGAAACGCACATAGAGGGCTCCCAGACACACCTTCTAAAATATTTGGGATATAGCCTCATTAGGGGAACATCTCAGGGCGCACGTACAAAGGGGGTTGTTATCCTAGCACAACATAAATGTTTGCTTCAACCAATTCGGGCTAAGTTTGACCCTCAAGGTAGGTGGGCTCTAGCTGAATGTCGGTTAACCCCTACTTTTGCCTTCACCCTATGCTCCATATACGGAAGCATAGTGGATGACCCAGGAGTGATCAATTGGATCTCTGGCGAGCTAGTACATTGGCTTCTTCCACTCATAATATGCGGGGACCTCAATATAAATCTGACAGTAACTGGGTAACTAATGCCCAATGGGGGTATATACATTGGAAAACCTAAGGTTCTACAAGGCTTAAAAAACCTCTTAAATATACATGGGCTTGTCGATGTCTGGTCCTACCTGAAACCTAATCAGTCAGGGTACACTTTTTCTTTTTTTTGGCTTTATTCGACAAAAAGTCATAAAAGCAAACAGTACATACAAATAAAGTTTAGACATATAAATAAGATTTGATCTTAAAAAATCTGTACATATACACATATAAAACCCAAAAATTCATTATACAGTTAAAACATTTCATCTATATAATTAGCCAGTTATATACATAATTAAAAATAGATTCCGGTATAGTGATTAGATGTTAATCTTTGAGCATTCTACTTCAGATGGTCCATGCCCAACCCAAATACTTTGCCACGGCTATGAAAATTGTCATATCAGTACAGGAACATATGATGCGTATTGCCACTGACCCCCGATTGGTACCCAGTAATCTACACATTGGACGATGTCACGTTCTTCGGGGCTCCGAGTATAACGGGCATTCAAAAAGCAGGTGTCCAATAGTCTCCGGGCGAGCTGAACAAGATGGACAAACAGTTTTAGCCCCCGGAGACCACTTACTAGTGAAAGCCCCTACTGGTAGGCTCCCAATCGTCAATTGAAAGTATAGTTTGCGATCAAGAGGTTTTGAGATAACGTCCCAGAAGGTTTCCAGTTTAGGCACATCCTTAATGGCTAAAAACATTCCGGTTAAGGACCCTGGGTCAGAAGACCTGTAAGCCCCAGAGCCCACAAACTTCCAATACAAAGTCTTTAGAGTCTTCTTAGTGGGAAACCTTGAATTTGTAGGATCCTCCCACAGATTCCGCAGGCTCAAATAAATCAGAATGCCCCGAACATGGTCTAGCCACTTGATCTTGTGGAAGGTGTCGTTATGAATAACATCAAGCAAGCCTCTTGCGAAGATCTCAAGTTCCGGTGTAGTCCAGATCCTCCTCCTCCAGTATAAAACTGGACGAAAGGATGCTATGAGCGCTATTGGGGATAACCCCAGATCATAAAAAAGTGGATTCATAGGGGTACTCTGAGGAAGTTTTATTAAATTCCTTAAAAAGGAGTTTTCAGAGATTGACATCCCCCTAGGGCTTTCACGTCCCCAAATCTCAACCCCATACAGGGCAAAACTAACTGCTTTACCATTATAGACTGCCAGTACTGGAGATATTGGCTTAGTGAGAGACTTCTGGTGTTCTAGGCACAGTGCTCCAGTTAACTGCCTATGTCTTAATATGGCCAGGTCAAATTGTTGTTTCCAGGTCAACTTGCTATCAATGCAAACACCCAGGTAAGTAAATGCGTGGACCCTTTCCAGAGGACGCTGATTCATGTTCACAGTACCCTTAAAAGATTTAGAAGTATTAAAAGTCATAAACTTTGATTTCTGTACGTTTACTTCTAGACCCCGAGCGGTACAAAAATCTTCAAAAAGCTTCAAGCCCTTTTGAAGCTCGGCAAACATTAAAATGGGGACTTTTGCTCAGGCAAGGAATGGTGCATCAATATTAGAGTCAATTAAAATCTTTGCCACATCATTGATATATAAGTAAAATAGAGTTGGCGCCAGGACGCAGCCCTGGCGTACTCCAGTTTCCACTGGGAACTGCGGAGTAACATTCCCTGGATTCCCCACCTAATATGTGCATAATTTTGTTCTTGGAGTCTTTTAACTAACGATAAGAGAGGCCCTGGCAGACCCATGTCACCAAGGACTCTCCATAAAGTAGAACGTGGAACCAAGTCAAAAGCTGCTCTTAAATCTATAAAGGCAGCATATAGACTTCCATGTCCAATCAGCACGGTCTTCCAGTACAGTATAGCAAAATGCAGCACTTGGTCGACCGTGCTGATCATGGTTCTAAACCCTGCCTGTAGGTGGAATAAGATCTTATTGTTACTTTCCCAATCGAGAATTTTATTTAAAACCAGCCTACCAAATATTTTTTGGGAGGTGTCTATCAGGCTGATTGGGCGATAATTGCCTGGCTGGGTCTTATCGCCTTTTTTAAAAATGGGTATGATCTCAGCCCCGTTCCAAGAGCTAGGTATGGGGGCTCCTCTGGCAATCATATTTGCCAGAAGAAGTATGTAACAACCCCATGAATTCTGGTCTTGCAGAAAAAGATCTGCGGGTATGCCATCAATACCTGGCGCTTTACCAGGGACCACTAAGCCTAATGCACACTGAACATCCTTCAGCGTAAAAAGATCTTCAGTTAAGGGCTCAAATGTGACTTCCACTGTTGATTGCGAATCCAGACCCTTGGCATATTGTGGCTGGAAATGTTCTACCCACTTTTCTTGGGGGACCCAGTTCTGAGGCTTATCCGGATTGCCCTCCACGCCCCACTTATAAACATTCCAGAACCTACGCATATCTTTTCAGGATCCCGCTTCCTTTAGGTCATTCCACCTCTTTTTGTCCCAGTCACGCTTAGCTCTTAAGACAGCATTTTTATACTTCAGCCTGGCTGCCCTATTATTCTCAATGGGCTCAGATTTAATTGCTTTTCCCAAATCAAGGCGAGCCTTCCTACATTCACCAGTGTACCAACGAAATGGTTCTGGTGCGCGGCTGCCTTTCCGCCTGGAGGGCTTAACAAATAGGCTTTTAAGTTCACCAAAAAGAACCTCATGGGTCCTAGTTCCTTGTTGCAATTTTATAGTATCATAGTCCCCTTCCGTTAACAGTAATAGGTCTAGTTTCGCCTGTCCAAGCTTACTAGCTATAAAATCCAAATTCTCTTTATAGAGGGAAACATTGGGCCATCGAACGTGGCGCATATCGTTTGATAACACAATGTCACTGGAGGGAATAGGAGTCATTTCAACCCCATGGTGATCAGGAGACTCCCAGTAAGAGAGATTCATAGACAAGGGATTATGGTCGCTCTCGACCCTGTCTATGATCATCATATCCTGGAGATGTTTCCACAAGGCCAGGTTAAGCAGAATATAATCTAGTGTACTTTTACGTATGCCACTACTAAATGTGAGTGCCCCAGCTTTGTCGCCTGCGGTCCTTCCATTTGCAGCTCTTAGACCTTTCTTTAGGCAGATAGAGTTCATTTGAACCGCTACCTCAGACCATTTACTAACTGGTGCAAGGTCCAGTTTGGGAATCCCCCACTCTCTATCCTCCTCCTCTGACACGTTAAAGCTTCCCTTCATAAGAGGCTCAAAATTTACATTAAAATCCCCCCCACAATTACATTGAAGGGAGAGCAATGGGTTTCTAATAAGTTTTCTAAAAGCACAAAGACCTCAGATTTTCTACCCCCCTTGCTTCTCGTGTACAAATTATAAATATAAACCGGTACAGGGTTTGAAAACTTGAGACTTAAGGCCTGAAGATGTCTATGGTTAGTCCAACTATGTTTTACTATTACCCCCAGGTCTTGTCTTATCCAAATAGTTAATCCTCCAGATGGTCTCTCCCTCCCTTCCTTTACTGCTGGGATGCTATAATTTAGGTATCCAGGGAAATGCACTTCCTCCAGTGCCCATGTCTCCTGAAATAGACATATTTCATGTTCTTGGATGAATAATGCCCACACAGGCGACTCTAGCTTAGTCTTTAGGCCAGCTATGTTCCATGAAAGAACAGATCCACGGCTACTAGCACAAGGCACAAGACACGCCTCACCTGTAGGTTTTTGGCAAGTATTGGGGGGGGGATAGATTCGTCAGCGGGACAGACCAAAATTTGATTTTTAGGTGATTTAGTGAGAATGGGGCTAAGATCTTCACCTAATATTACACTGTTATCTGCTTCACTAGCTAAGTTTCCTGGGGATAAAAGTCAATCGTTCAAGTCCAATCTCGAACTTTCCCCATTTAAACTATCAGTCTGTTTCCCCCTTGTGAGTTTCCAGGTTTGGGGAGGGGTTGCTCTCATCTGAATCCTAGAATGATCTGGGGAACAAGATCTAAATTCTAAATTTAGTCAGGGTACACTTATTATTCCGCACCCCATCAATCCTTTGCAAGATTAGATTACTTCTTGGCCTCACCCTCTATGATTTACAAGAGTAGTATTGATATTCTCCCTTGGGTTTTATCTGACCACAATCTGCTAATCCTCAATATACAGGGCCTAGTTACCCATAAGGAATTTTCAACCTGGAGTTTTGAGAGAGTGCTCCTAGTTGATGAGGGATACCAAAATCACATGAAAAGCTGGATTTTCTAGAAACTAACGCTGGCTCTTCTCCAACTATGGTAGTGTGGGACACTCTAAAAGCTTGCATCAGAGGGGAGACCCTGCAATTCTCACTTAGGAACAATAAGCAAGCGAAGACCCAGATTTTACAATTACAAAACAAATTAGTAAAGGCTGAGGCAAATGTCATCATTGCAGTCCAGACAGGGGCAGCGATAGAGCCAGCGCAGCTTGCTATAGCTGCCATCAAAGCAAGTATAAGCTATTCTGGCCGAGAAAGCTGCTGCCAAGTTAGCTGCCGCTCAGTAAAAAATCTTTGAGTGTTGCAAACATATTGGTCATCAGCTGGCTGTGAGTACTAGGCAACAGAACACCATCAATGGGACATACTTCATTAAGACTTCCTTGGGGACAATACCCAATGATCCAGACAAGATGCGAACAGAATTCCATGAATTCTATCAAAATCTGTATTCTGAAGAGGGTGCTGGCTCAGAAGATACTAGGCAGCTAGAGATCGATAACTACCTGGAACCCATCTTGCTGTCATGCCTGGACAGGGAGGATCGGGAACAGTTGGGAGCTCCTCCCTCTTGGGATGAAATTGCCTCGGCTCTGGCCAACCAATCAGATGGCAAAGCAGCAGGCACCGACTGCATACCAGTTGAATTTTACGGTTTCTCCCCTCAGATTAAAGATATTCTTAATTCTGTAGTGACCCAAATTTTCAATGGAGCAACCCAACCCTAATCATGGGCAACTGCCAAGATTATCATCTTTCCTGAAAAAGATAACTCCCCACTCGAAATGGGCTTGTATTGCCCAATCATGCTCATAAATGGGGACTCTAAAATCAATTCAAGAAAATTTGCGACCCCACTTTCATCCAAAATCGAAAGCCTTGTGTCTAGTTGGCAGCATTGGTTCATCCCTAATAAGGGGACCACAGAGCACATCCGAAGGACTATCACTCTGTTCGACGCTGCACAGATCCCTGGAGACCAGATGGCGTTAATATTTCTTGATGCTGAAAAAGCATTTGATCGAGTCTCCTGGTTGTTTCTTTGGAGTGTCATGCAGACAATGAACTCAGACCTAGGGCTATCCAGGCCTTTGAGGCTTTGTATCTCAATCCCACTGCCAGGGTGTTTATCAATGGGTTAATAACCGAGCAAATCAAACTTACACACGGCCCCCGTGAGGGTTACCCTTCCTCTCTGTTGCTGTTTGCACTGTAAATAGACCCAGAGAAGGCCACAGCTGTAATTGAACAAAAGGCTCAGCACTTTCGCGCGATATCAGAATACGCACCTAATAAAGAGGAAACCCAAATCATAATAAATAAAATGATCACCTGGACAGATAAAAGAGTTGTCCCTAAAGCAAAGTATCTAGGGGTAAACATCCTGACCGAGACCAATTGTATAGTCAGGGAAAACCTAGACCCCCTCGCTTCTGAGACAAAGAAGGCTCTGAACCATCTTAATAACCAACACTTATCCATTGTGGGGCGATGCAATGTTCTGAAAATGACCTTCTTTCCCAAAATTCTGTACTTTTTCAAATCTATCCCCTTGGAATTTACCAATACAATGCTTCTAATATTCAACTGTATGTTTTCTCAATTTGTATGGGAATACTCCCAACCAAAGAGAGCATTTACATTTCTATCTTTTCCCCGTGTCAGAGGGGGCTTGGCACTGCCAGATTTAAGATTATACTATTGAGCTACAGTCCCACAGGCATGCCCAAATCTGATGCAAGATCAACCAGCAACATTTTCAACCAGACTTCCATCACTTTTCAAACTTTTACTTGTCCCTAATGCTTTGGGGTGCTTGTGGCACCAACTAGAAGTTGGGTATTACAAGAAAGTTAAATTCAAGACCCTCATGGGAACATTCAAGGTTTTCTCCACTGTACGAAAACTGTTAGGAATTGGCAGAATGAACTACTATACTCCTACCAACAATAACTCCAACTTTCCTGATATCTTTGAGGGATCATACTTCTAAAATTGGTTCAACTCAGGCGTAGACAAACTAGGGGTCCTATACTCAACCAAAGGGGTCCTTGCCTTCGAAGAACTTAAAACCCAATACATTTGGAAAACAGGGAAGACTTTAAATATTTGCAATTAGGCCCTTTCTATCACGCAAGGTCAGTGGGCCTGCAGGATTCACTATATGAGAGCTAATCGAGAAATTACGGGCTCCTACCACCCCCTGAGCTGGAATAATCTATGACTCCTAAAATAGCCTAATGCCAGACGACCTGTCAAAAATCTCTTTTAAGTGGCAGTAAAAATTGAACTCTACCAATAATACCTTCTGCCTTGCACTGAAATCCGCTCAAAGTGATTTCATATCAGCCAGCTTGCAATCAGAATTTTATAAAACATGCTTCTTTTTATACCTTACACCAATTAGAATAGCAAAGTGGGGGACCGGTAAAGGGACCAACTGCCTGCATTGTGCTGAAAATGGTGCAGACTCAGTTCACATGTTTGCCATGTGCGCCGAGCTTGGACTGCTTCTAATCAAGATGCAAGCCTTCCTCGGTCAGGTTCCATCTCGAAACATCCTACTTACCCCTATGGCAATCCTGCTGGGAGTACAAGATACAGTCAATAGAAAGAAAGGGGGGGGATCTTATTTTTGTGTCCATGGCAATTTACAGGCTATGTATAACCACAGCATGGATTGATCCCAATCCTCCCCTATTTTCATAGTGGCTGGAATATAGTGACTCAATATTTACTCTTGAAAAAGCCATATACTCGAAAAAGGGAATCCGGGCTAAAAAGAAAGGGTTAGTTATCCGGGAACCCCTATCAGCCTGGTTGCACAAAACAAACCCTTAACAAAGCTAAGCAAAGATTGCTATTTCTTTTGAAAATCTTCTTTGGTTTCCTAAACAAGGGCAGTACACACATGAGTGGGGGCTAAGAAAAGTATTGAAATTGTCGAGACAATAGTGGCATCTACTATCAAACTCATCCAGGGGGATTAGTCAAAACCCGGCACCTTAGTCATCAGTATATTTTGTATTAGAATTGTAGTCCTCATCAGGACTAGGGTGCATGTCACGTGACTTGTACTACAGACCCGGAATTGAGAGGAGAGTTGGCTGACTTCGCGTGCATAGAGCGTTTGAAAGTAGCGAATTAATGAAGGAGTATGGAGGGAGATTCATTCGACTCCAACTACGTGACGCAAGGAAATTGATTTAAGGTGTACTGCCGCCATTGTTTGCAGAACCTTCGGGTTATACCCATTTAAGCCGGTAGATATTTATTCCAGATGACAAAAAAATTGGGATTTCTAAAAAAGATTGGTGTCCCTACTGAAAGATATTCTTATGCATCCTAGTCCTGATGAGGCCCAAAACAAGTCGGGCTGAAATGCGTAGACTTTATGAATTGAAGAAGCCCATATTAAATTAAAATGGTTTGCAAAAATAGATTTAAAAAAGTACAAAAAAATTGTTTAGAGGGCAGAGTGTTTTCCTCATAGTACTTAATATAGGGCTATCTTTGACAAATGGAATGCCCTTGTTAAAAAGTGAGAGCATCCAGATTTACCAATAGGTTAGTAGGGAATAGAGGATATATTCCTATTTTTGATTTACATTGTTGTTTAAAAATTATGTACTGTATATAATGGTTTAGTAATGTATGTATGTATATATAGTTAAATACTAAAAGTTTTGTTTCACTTTTTTACATATAGACACATAAAAAAACTTTCCTTGAACTGCTTTTTGTCAATGAAATTATTTTGTATATGATTAATCTGGAGAGTGAATCTCATTGGAAGGAATAATTTAAGTTTTCCTTCAACTTATTGTTTAGTATATATTGGTTCCAACGCATTATTTGTATTTTCATGTGTCAGAACCTTTTCTGTCGGGTCAAATCACATTTCAGCATTTCTATAGAGATGCAATTTATATGCAATCTGCACTGTGTCACATATGTGTATCCTGATGTACGTTTGATTACACGGATGACTTGGTTTGTAGCATTCACACGTATGTGTAAGTGTTTGGAAGCTATCATATCAGTTTGTAAAGGACATAAAGCTTCTGTGTGTTCTTGTGTCCAATGTGTACTCAAACAATCTGGACAAATATGATTGTAGAATGTGTTTAGCCATTCCCCGTAATCAGGGATGTATGATCTGCCAACAACTTGAAATCTTAATATGGATTGCAATCTTTTCAGAGTCGTTGGTGGTGGGAGAAATGCAAATTTTTCAAAAAAATGCATCACTAGGCACTTTCCCTCACTTGACAACTCGTATCCCAGAAACAGGACACTGAGGTGGGCTGAATTAAATCTGTAGCCCATGTGAGTCAACCCCAAGATTATACGGTCCACCCTGGTCAAGTGCTCTATCCGGTCATCATCCATTAAGTATATTTCATTGACATATGGCAATGCCTGATCATCAAAATTCTCAAGTAATTCTCTGACTTGCTGAAAACAGGGGGGGGCTATTTTTATACCCCTGGGGCAACCACCACACATTTTTCAGGGAGCCTAGCACTGTTAAGGCAGTCAAATATTTTTTGTATTTTTCCCGCACAATGTTATTCATTAGTGCAGCACTATGTGCATTTTGTGCTGCAAATGTGCAAGTAGCTGTGTTCAAACGTCTATAATATAATACTAGGCAGTATGATTGATATGGTTTCATTACCAGAAAAAGATGTTTATTCATTGAAGAGGTCAAACTTTCAATCACATCTTGATATAAAAGTTGTCTTAGGATCTCTCTAACTTGTTGTTTTGCTTAATTCTTTTAGGGTATTGTCTGTCAGGTTGTCCTCAAGGGTATGACATGATTAGGTGAACCAACATCCCATCCCACATGTTTGTGGTATAACACAGGAGCTAGCGCTAAATTCCACTCAATAGAATATAAGTGCTTCATTAATTCTGGAAGGAGGCAGGAGAAGGTTGGTAATTTTACTGTTTATACTTTTGGGCAATCCATTACGAATTCAGGCGTCCAATCTTTTTCAGCCAGCAAAATGTTATAACCTTGAGTGAGTTCCTCCAAAAATAGGACATTTATAAATCTGAGTACGTCCCCTTCGAACCATAGTTGGAATTCTTATATACCGATGCAGGGCACTTACCCTGGTTTCAGGTGATTTCACCATGATATACTCAGTCAGATCTATCCCCACCAGACAAACCATCAGGTTCTGGTGAACTATTGTGACTTATGCAGAGCTGTCCTGCATTGTAAATGACCACTCCCCATTCAGAAGCAAGTCCTTAAAATCCGAGGCATGCCTTAATAATTTTAATTCAGCTTCCTTTTTTCTTTTTAAATTGAGGTTTTGTTATTTTGGGTTTATATTCTTGTTTAAATATGTATTAAGATGAGCTTTGTGTGTTTATTCTTTGTTTCACATGCTGTTTGGATCTCCGCTCTGACTGTCCTCCTCTCTCCGAGCGTCTGTCAGATGTATCCCGAAAGGAACAAGAGGAGCGTGTATCAGTATCCTTATGACTGTCAAGTGGTTTAATATTATCATGGTTATGTACGTTCTAACGTTGTTCATCAGATTCTTGTGTAGGAGACTCACCCTGTGATGTAGATAGCATAGGTTTCTTCAATAATTTTAGGCAATTTGCACTCCTGTTGTGCAAGAGGCAAATCCCTCAGGCGTTGGTGTATAGCTAATGCCACTGCTTCCCCTTTTAAGTTACTCAACATAATGGCAGATACTGAGGCAAAATTGCCCATCAGTTTCATCCTTAAATTCAGGGCCGGTGCTACCCCATGGTCATTCTGTATCTTTTTTAACACTGCCAGTGAAGGGGTACCATGTCTTCTGGTATATACTGCAGCAAAATCTGTATCCCAAGTGGCACAATCTGGAGAAGCCATCCCCATTGGCAAGCAAATTGTTAATACCCTATGCTTTTCCTGCTGGGTTATATGGGGAAATACTTCAAACTGATTTGTTTTTTGTGCAATCCAAAACAGAATGTCTTCCCTTTTGGTGGGAATTTTCCCCATCATTACATTTAATAATTAAGGGCTAATGCCTTGTGTATGTAATAGTGGTGCTACAGCTTGAGCAGTCTGCGCAGGAGCGAGTGTTAATGTTTGCATCATGAATTGTGTAAGACTCCTGAATATTGTTACTAGATTTGTATAATCCCCATATCTGGCCTGTAGTCAGACGATCAACACTGGAATGCGGTGTGTATCCAGCTAGGACTAGCCATGCCATCCCCTGATTGCTGAATTGGCCCAGTCTCACATTTTGTATACTATGGGGAAGCGCACCTTTAAACCAAGTGGTATGTCCTTGGTAAGTTAGATGAATTTCTTTCTCCTCGTAAGGAGTGTATGCATCCAGTGTTTCCCCTACTTAATATGTGTGAAAAAGCCATGTATCATCATCCACAGCTGGGATTTTAATCCATGAGTAAAATACCTCAGTCTTAAATGCCTCGTTTGCCTCTAAAACGAAGGTAACATCCCCATCATCTAGTGTGAGGCCATGTTGAAGTAAATTTTGACTGACTGCATGTCTTCAGTTCTCAGAAATGTTCTGTGCCATTTTTATAAAAATGAATTACAGAATTTGGCTAACACAGTGGGAACAATATCCTTTCAAGCTTGAATTTACCAACAGACAATACACAGGATTTACCTACTCAGCGGAGGAGGATGTTACCTACCATTAATGACGTGTCCTGTTTAAAAGGAGTGTAGGAGTCTCTGAGGAAGTACGATTGAGCTACTCAGTTGATCTATAGAAAATAAGTAACAAACCAATGTTGGCAGCACCATGTTGTCTAATTAGACCAATCAGTAGGAACTGCTTGTTTGCTGATGACATAAACTGAATGATTCCATGCACCCCTGTATGATATGTTGTCCTTTGGACCAGCTGTCTTGCAGTGACACTGTTAGCACCCCTAAACCTGAACAGGGAACGAACAGTTCTGGCAACCACTGAACATGACAACACTGTTCCCACCGACTTCTAACTTTTGCGCAGTCACTCGTGCTTTCTTTTGCTCAGAGAAATATACAAAGAATACACAAATGGACGTTTCCAATATTTATTGAACCAGAGTAATTCTTGTATAGTATATATGAGCTGCGATGATTAATAGACAGAAGCAGATAATAGTTATAACGAGTGTCAACACAGAATAAAACAAAGAGTTCCACCATCTTGTTGAGACAAATGATATATGCATACATACAAAGGATTATAAAAATAGAACGCACCCCTACAATGCTAAACCTAACCTATGTGTCTATGGTGTGATTGTATGGTCTGCCAAGAAACCCTTGTCTGGATAATCTACCTGGTGGGTAAGAGTGTGGGTATGACCTTGACTTGGTCACAAACTGGACACTCCTCACTGAGATGTCAGTCAGCTGCTTGTCGAAAGTTTAAGCATGCAGGGACCCCTTGAAATAAGCAGAAGTGTCTCCTCTGATTACGTTAGAAAACAAAAGGCTGTATACAGAAAATGGCACCCTTGCCTCGAGTCAAGATTGTAATTGGACAACCATTATTTGTGTTCTACAGATAGCTGTGTTGCCATATGGATGTAATAATAAAATAAATGAATATTTAGAAGAGAGTCCTTGCACCAAATGCCAAGGCAGTGTGATAGTATTCTAAAAAGTGTTCTGGTCTGCAATGTTGGTGTTTCTGCGCAACCAGTGCAAGCATCACAAATGCAAAATGGGTGGCAAACGTTAATGTGGCAAAGAGAAGGCAACTTTAGGGAAAAGGGTTTGTGTGCAGGAAAGACTTATACTAATTCCTACTAGGCCTAACTCTTGCACATGACATTATCATACAACAATGATGACTCTCTGCGATTGCCAGCCTGCTCTTCTCACTACAACAATGGCCATCTGTGAGGGTCTCCCTGCGGTTCATGGACTCCATCACCATGAACAGGACTCTCCTTGCAGGAGTAAGTAATTTTCCCTGGGACTACTATGGTCCCTGTATCCGGCCTGCACTCCATTGGGGTTGCCCTGAACTTGTGACTTTCACATGGTATCACACAGCCTGTTAAACATGAGTGATGCTTTTTGCCTTTAGGCACAATATTTTCTTAAATCTTTGAAATTTCATATCTCGGGTTCCATTAATTTGACTTTTGTTGTTTTGGTGTCATATAATTGATAAAATGTTACTCTATTTTTCCAATCTGGTGGGAAACTTGTGTGTTGTTTTCACTTTCTAACTGCTTGACTGCTCCATAAATACTTTAAAAATTGCCTCTAAGTTAAACAAACTGCTTTTGTGCAAAGCTATCAGAGGGTTGATTAATTTAGTGACTTTTTGTGGGTCACCCTGACAGGATTGTGGCTGCTGCTTGAGTAGAGTTTCCTCCCCTCAATCAGCAACCCAGTTCCTCACACTGATCTATTCTGATAGACTAGTCCAGGCTTCTCAAACCTTTTTTGTAATAAGAGCTATGTGTGCTCAATGGAAATGATCCTGAGCTACTAATATTACTATTGTGGAAATAGAGACAACAACATACAAGATTACCAGCAGTGAACACCTCAATTCATCAGGCACGGTTGCTAGCATTAATATAAAAAAGAAATCATCAATGTGGATCGCTTCCACATGGGTAATACATAACACCCATATCTGCAATGCCTCTGGCACAGAGCTAATTATATTAGTAAAAAGTCTCCCCAAAGAGCCATTATTTATCACGCTAATATCATCTTCAAATATATTTAGCAAATTCAACCATTTCATTCAAACATCAGTTTGTGAGATGTGAAAATACATACATTTTCATATCAAACACACACTTCAATTTTAATTCAACCTATTAAATCTTCTACTTTAGTAGGCTATGCTGCACACAGGACTGCTACTTGTAGATAGCTACAGAGCTGCATATAGCTACTGAGCTACTTGTTGAAGAAGCTGGGGCAAGACAGTGCTTGGACTCAGCTTCTTTGGTTCCTACCCATGCTGTCAACCATATTGTGTTGCCATATATATATACAGCTAATCTTGCACCTGCTTAAACTAACATTTTGATCACCTATATAATTAAATTGAGTGCACTGCCAACTAAGCAGGTTCTCGTGACAGCTCCCCATGTCAGTCTTACTGTCCAGCTTGCCCACAGTCCACTACCCTCTGCTGCCTGCCTACTTGCTGACCGCGCTTTGTGCCTCATCTGCTCATTTCATGCTCTGTTTTGCCTTTCTGCTCATTTTCTGCCCTCTGTGTTGCCTTTTCTGCTCATTTTTTTGTCCTCTGTTTTGCCCTCTCCTGCTCTGGTTTGCCTTTTCTGCTAATTTTTCTACACTCCTTTTTGCCATTTCTGGCCCTTTCTCTTCACCCATTTTGCCTTTCTGCTTCTTTTTCTGCCCTCTGTTTTGCCCTCTTCTACCCTCTTTAACGTTTTCTGCCCTCTGTTTTGCCTTTTTTATACTCGTTTTTTCACCCTTCCCACCATTTCCCTCCTCCTGTTGTGTCCCTCCTCCCACCGCCCAGCGCCACACTCTCTCCTCAGGACCTACTTGAAGGAGACCGAGGCACAACCCCATTGAGCAGGTCTTAAATGCCAGCTTCCCCTGCGACAGTTCTCCTATCAGGCTTGCCCACAGTCTGCTAACATCTGCTGACTGTCTACCTGCTGCCCCCTGTTTGTGCCTCCTTTTCTCATTTCTTGCTCTGTTTTCCATTTTCTACTCAGTTTTCCGGCCTCTATTTTGCCCGTTTCTGCTCAATTTTCTACCCTCTGTTTTACGTTTTCGGCTCGGTTTACCCTCTTATGCTCAATTTAGCCTTTTCTGTCTGCTGCTTTGCCTTTTCTGCTCATTTTCCTGCCCTCTGTTGGGACTTTCGTGCTCATTTTTCTGCCTTCTGTTTTGCCTTTTTTACGCGTTTTCCTGCCCTCTGTTGGGACTTTCCAGCTAATTTTTCTGCCTTCTGTTTTGCATTTTCTGCTAGTTTTTCTGCCCTCTGTTTTGCCTTCTCTGCTTGCTCATTTTTCTGCCCTCTGTTTTGCCGTTTTCTCCTCATGTCTTCCCTGTATTGCCGTTTCCTCAAGATTTGCGGTACAAAAGGGGGTGGTGATGGACGGAGCATCTGAACCAATCAAACACTCACACCCAGTCAAAAGATCTGGATTGAATCCATCACCGTTCTTTAGCCCACTCTGCCACCCCTGTTCAGACATGGCTATATGCAAATCAGTCTGACCCTGTGCCTCATGGGAACAGTCCAGGCCGAACTGCCAAGCCATGCCTTCCCTGGACCGGAAACAAGCTTCCGAGGACCGGTTTCTGGCATTACAGCCGTCTTCAGCCCGGCTTGCTTGAATCCAGTGGCAAAGTGAGCAAGGGACTCACGTCTGAGCATACCCTGCCACATTTCTGGTGGCCAAAAGCGGTACAAAAGGGGGTGGTGATGGATGGAGCATCTGAACCAATCAAATACTCACACCCAGTCAAAAGATCTGGGTTAAATCCATCACCGTTCTTTAGCCCACTCTGCCACCCCAGTTCAGACATGGCTATATGCAAATCAGTCTAACCCTGTGCCTCATGGGAACAGTCCAGCCCGAACTGCCAAGCCAGGCCTTCCCTGGACCGGAAACAAGCTTCCGAAGACCGGTTTCTGGCATTACAGCCGTCTTCAGCCCGGCTTGTTTGAATCCAGTGGCAAAGTGAGCAAGGGACTCACATCTGAGGATACCCTGCCACACTTGTGGCAGCCAAAAGCGGTACAAAAGGGGGTGGTGATGGACGGAGCATCTGAACCAAGCAAACACTCACACCCAGTCAAAAGATCTGGGTTGAATCCATCACCGTTCTTTAGCCCACTCTGCCACCCCAGGTCAGACATGGCTATATGCAAATCAGTCTGACCCTGTGCCTCATGGGGACAGTCCAGCCCGAACTGCCAAGCCATGCCTTCCCTGGACCGGAAACAAGCTTCAGAGGACCGGTTTCTGGCATTACAGCCGTCTTCAGCCCGGCATGCTTGAATCCAGTGGCAAAGTGAGCAAGAGACTCACGTCTGAGCATACCCTGCCACACTTATGGCGGCCAAAAGCGGTACAATAGGGGGTGGTGATGGACGGAGCATCTGAACCAATCAAACACTCACACCCATTCAAAAGATCTGGGTTGAATCCATCACCATTCTTTAGCCCACTCTGCCACCCCAGTTCAGACATGGCTATATGCAAATCAGTCTGACCCTGTGCCTCATGGGAACAGTCCAGCCCGAACTGCCAAGCCATGCCTTCCCTGGACCGGAAACAAGCTTCCGAGGACCGGTTTCTGGTATTACAGCCGTCTTCAGCCCGGCTTGCTTGAATCCAGTGGCAAAGTGAGCAAGGGACTCACGTCTGAGCATATCCTGCCACACTTAAGGTGGCCAAAAGCGTTACAAAAGGGTGTGGTGATGGACGGAGCATCTGAACCAATCAAACACTCACACCCAGTCAAAAGATCAGGTTTGAATCCATTACCGTTCTTTAGCCCACTCTGCCACCCCAGTTCAGACATGGCTATATGCAAATCAGTCTGACCCTGTGCCTCATGGGAACAGTCCAGCCCGAACTGCCAAGCCATGCCTTCCCTGGACCGGAAACAAGCTTCCGAGGACCGGTTTCTGGCATTACAGCCGTCTTCAGCCCGGCTTGCTTGAATCCAGTGGCAAAGTGAGCAAGGGACTCACGTCTGAGCATACCCTGCCACACTTATGGCGGCCAAAAGCGGTACAAAAGGGGGTGGTGATGGACGGAGCATCTGAACCAATCAAACACTCACATCCAGTCAAAAGATCTGGGTTGAATCCATCACCGTTCTTTAGCCCACTCTGCCACCCCAGTTCAGACATGGCTATATGCAAATCAGTCTGACCCTGTGCCTCATGGGAGCAGTCCAGCCCGAACTGCCAAGCCATGCCTTCCCTGGACCGGAAACAAGCTTCAGAGGACCGGTTTCTGGCATTACAGCCGTCTTCTGCCCGGCTTGCTTGAATCCAGTGGCAAAGTGAGCAAGGGACTCACGTCTGAGCATAGCCTGCCACACTTATGGCAGCCAAAAGTGTGGCAGATGGTGATGGACGGAGCATCTGAACCAATTAAACACTCACACCCAGTCAAAAGATCTGGGTTGAATCCATCACCGTTCTTTAGCCCACTTTGCCATCCCAGTTCAGACATGGCTATATGCAAATCAGTCTGACCCTGTTCCTCATGGGAACAGTCCAGCCCGAACTGCCAAGCCATGCCTTCCCTGGACCGGAAACAAGCTTCCGAGGACCGGTTTCTGGCATTACAGCTGTCTTCAGCCCGGCTTGCTTGAATCCTTTGGCAAAATGAGCAAGGGACTCACGTCTGAGCATACCCTGCCACACTTATGGTGGCCAAAAGCGGTACAAAAGGGGGTGGTGATGGACGGAGCATCTGAACCAATCAAACACTCACACCCAGTCAAAAGATCTGGGTTGAATCCATCACCGTTCTTTAGCCCACTCTGCCACCCCAGTTCAGACATGGCTATATGCAAATCAGTCTGACCCTGTGCCTCATGGGAACAGTCCAGCCCGAACTGCCAAGCCATGCCTTCCCTGGACCGGAAACAAGCTTCCGAGGACCAGTTTCTGGCATTACAGCCGTCTTCAGCCCGGCTTGCTTGAATACAGTGGCAAAGTGAGCAAGGGACTCATGTCTGAGCATACCCTGCCACACTTATGGCGGCCAAAAGCGGTACAAAAGGGGGTGGTGATGGACGGAGCATCTAAACCAATCAAACACTCACACCCAGTCAAAAGATCTGGGTTGAAATCCATAACCCGTTCTTAAGCCCACTGCCACCCCAGTTCAGACATGGCTATATGCAAATCAGTCTGACCCTGTGCCTCATGGGAACAGTCCAGCCCGAACTGCCAAGCCATGCCTTCCCTGGACCGGAAACAAGCTTCCGAGGACTAGTTTCTGGCATTACAGCCGTCTTCAGCCCGGCTTGCTTGAATCCAGTGGCAAAGTGAGCAAGAGACTCATGTCTGAGCATACCCTGCCACACTTATGGTGGCCAAAAGCGGTACAAAAGGGGGTGGTGATGGACGGAGCATCTGAACCAATCAAACACTCACACCCAGTCAAAAGATCTGGGTTGAATCCATCACCGTTCTTTAGCCCACTCTGCCACCCCAGTTCAGACATGGCTATATGCAAATCAGTCTGACCCTGTGCCTCATGGGAACAGTCCAGCCCGAACTGCCAAGCCATGCCTTCCCTGGACCGGAAACAAGCTTACGAGGACCGGTTTCTGGCATTACAGCCGTCTTCAGCCCGGCTTGCTTGAATACAGTGGCAAAGTGAGCAAGGGACTCATGTCTGAGCATACCCTGCCACACGTATGGCGGCCAAAAGCTGTACAAAAGGGGGTGGTGATGGACGGAGCATCTGAACCAATCAAACACTCACACCCAGTCAAAAGATCTGGGTTGAAATCCATAACCCGTTCTTAAGCCCACTGCCACCCCAGTTCAGACATGGCTATATGCAAATCAGTCTGACCCTGTGCCTCATGGGAACAGTCCAGCCCGAACTGCCAAGCCATGCCTTCCCTGGACCGGAAACAAGCTTCCGAGGACTAGTTTCTGGCATTACAGCCGTCTTCAGCCCGGCTTGCTTGAATCCAGTGGCAAAGTGAGCAAGAGACTCATGTCTGAGCATACCCTGCCACACATATGGCGGCCAAAAGCGGTACAAAAGGGGGTGGTCATGGACGGAGCATCTGAACCAATCAAACACTCACACCCAGTCAAAAGATTTGGGTTGAAATCCATCACCGTTCTTTAGCCCACTGCCACCCAAGTTCCGACATGGCTATATGCAAATCAGTCTGACCCTGTGCCTCATGGGAACAGTCCAGCCCGAACTGCCAAGCCATGCTTCCCTGGACCGGAAACAAGCTTCCGAGGACCGGTTTCTGGCATTACAGCCGTCTTCAGCCAGGCTTGCTTGAATCCAGTGGCAAAGTGAGCAAGGGACTCACGTCTGAGCATACCCTGCCACACTTATGGCGGCCAAAAGCGGTACAAAAGAGGGTGGTGATGGACGGAGCATCTGAACCAATCAAACACTCACACCCGGTCAAAAGATCTGGGTTGAATCCATCACCGTTCTTTAGTCCACTCTGCCACCCCAGTTCAGACATGGCTATATGCAAATTAGTCTGACCCTGTGTCTCATGGGAACAGTCCAGCCCGAACTGCCAAGCCATGCCTTCCCTGGACCGGATACAAGCTTCCGAGGACCGGTTTCTGGCATTACAGCCGTCTTCAGCCCGGCTTGCTTGAATCCAGTGGCAAAGTGAGCAAGGGACTCACGTCTGAGCATACCCTGCCACACTTATGGTGGCCAAAAGCGGTACAAAAGGCGGTGGTGATGGACAGGGCATCTGAACCAATCAAACACTCACACCCAGTCAAAAGATCTGGGTTGAATCCATCACCGTTCTTTAGCCCAGTCTGCCACCCCAGTTCAGACATGGCTATATGCAAATCAGTCTGACCCTGTGCCTCATGGGAACAGTCCAACCTGAACTGCCAAGCCATGCCTTCCCTGGACCGGAAACAAGCTTCCGAGGACAGGTTTCTGGCATTACAGCCGTCTTCATCCTAGCTTGCTTAAATCCAGTGGCAAAGTGAGCAAGGGACTCACATCTGAGCATACCCTGCCACACTTATGGCGGCCAAAAGCAGTACAAAAGGGGGTGGTGATGGACGGAGCATCTGAACCAATCAAACACTCACACCCAGTCAAAAGATCTGGGTTGAATCCATCACCGTTCTTTAGCCCACTCTGCCACCCCAGGTCAGACATGGCTATATGCAAATCAGTCTAACCCTGTGCCTCATGGGAACAGTCCAGCCCGAACTGCCAAGTCATGCCTTCCCTGGACCGGAAACAAGCTTCAGAGTACCGGTTTCTGGCATTACAGCCGTCTTCATCCCGGCTTGCTTGAATCGAGTGGCAAAGTGAGCAAGAGACTCACGTCTGAGCATACCCTGCCACACTTATGGCGGCCAAAAGCGGTACAAAAGGGGGTGGTGATGGACAGAGCATCTGAACCAATCAAACACTCACACCCATTCAAAAGATCTGGGTTGAATCCATCACCATTCTTTAGCCCACTCTGCCACCACAGTTCAGACATGGCTATATGCAAATCAGTCTGACCCTGTGCCTCATGGGAACAGTCCAGCCCGAACTGCCAAGCCATGCCTTCCCTGGACCGGAAACAAGCTTCCGAGGACCGGTTTCTGGTATTACAGCCGTCTTCAGCCCAGCTTGCTTGAATCCAGTGGCAAAGTGAGCAAGGGACTCACGTCTGAGCATATCCTGCCACACTTATGCCGGCCAAAAGCGGTATAAAAGGGTGTGGTGATGGACGGAGCATCTGAACCAATCAAACACTCACACCCAGTCAAAAGATCTGTGTTGAATCCATCACCGTTCTTTAGCCCACTCTGCCACCCCAGTTCAGACATGGCTATATGCAAATCAGTCTGACCCTGTGCCTCATGGGAACAGTCCAGCTCGAACTGCCAAGCCATGCCTTCCCTGGACCGGATACAAGCTTCCGAGGACCGGTTTCTGGCATTACAGCCGTCGTCAGCCCGGCTTGCTTGAATCCAGTGGCAAAGTGAGCAAGGGACTCACGTCTGAGCATACTCTGCCACACTTATGGCGGCCAAAAGCGGTATAAAAGGGGGTGGTGATGGACGGAGCATCTGAACCAATCAAACATTCACACTCAGTCAAAAGATCTGGGTTGAATCCATCACCGTTCTTTAGTCCACTCTGCCACCCCAGTTCAGACATGGCTATATGCAAATCAGTC
The DNA here is from genome assembly GCF_964261635.1 of Lissotriton helveticus. Classification (NCBI taxonomy): domain Eukaryota; kingdom Metazoa; phylum Chordata; class Amphibia; order Caudata; family Salamandridae; genus Lissotriton; species Lissotriton helveticus. The sequence goes on from NC_136073.1 coordinate 509,410,825, forward strand.
TGACCCTGTGCCTCATGGGAACAGTCCAGCCCGAACTGCCAAGCCTTGACTTCCCTGGACCGGAAACAAGCTTCCAAGGACCGGTTTCTGGCATTACAGCCGTCTTCAGCCCGGCTTGCTTGAATCCAGTGGCAAAGTGAGCAAGGGACTCACGTCTGAGCATAGCCTGCCACACTTATGGCAGCCAAAAGCGGTACAAAAGGGGGTGGTGATGGACGGAGCATCGGAACCAATCAAACACTCACACCCAGTCAAAAGATCTGGGTTGAATCCATCACCATTCTTTAGCCCACTTTGCCATCCCAGTTCATACATGGCTATATGCAAATCAGTCTGACCCTGTGCCTCATGGGAGCAGTCCAGCCCGAACTGCCAAGCCATGCCTTCCCTGGACCGGAAACAAGCTTCCGAGGACCGGTTTCTGGCATTACAGCCGTCTTCAGCCCGGCTTGCTTGAATCCAGTGGCAAAGTGAGCAAGGGACTCACGTCTGAGCATACTCTGCCACACTTATGGCGGCCAAAAGCGGTACAAAAGGGGGTGGTGATGGACGGAGCATCTGAACCAATCAAACACTCACATCCAGTCAAAAGATCTGGGTTGAATCCATCACCGTTCTTTAGCCCACTCTGCCACCCCAGTTCAGACATGGCTATATGCAAATCAGTCTGACCCTGTGCCTCATGGGAACAGTCCAGCCCGAACTGCCAAGCCATGCCTTCCCTGGACCGGAAACAAGCTTCAGAGGACCGGTTTCTGGCATTACAGCCGTCTTCTGCCCGGCTTGCTTGAATCCAGTGGCAAAGTGAGCAAGGGACTCACGTCTGAGCATAGCGTGCCACACTTATGGCAGCCAAAAGTGTGGCAGATGGTGATGGACGGAGCATCTGAACCAATTAAACACTCACACCCAGTCAAAAGATCTGGGTTGAATCCATCACCGTTCTTTAGCCCACTTTGCCATCCCAGTTAAGACATGGCTATATGGAAATCAGTCTGACCCCGTGCCTCATGGGAACAGTCCAGCCCGAACTGCCAAGCCATGCCTTCCCTGGACCGGAAACAAGCTTCCGAGGACCGGTTTCTGGCATTACAGCCGTCTTCAGCCCGGCTTGCTTGAATCCAGTGGCAAAGTGAGCAAGGGACTCACGTCTGAGCATACCCTGCCACACTTATGGCGACCAAAAGCGGTACAAAAGAGGGTGGTGATGGACGGAGCATCTGAACCAATCAAAAACTCACACCCAGTCAAAAGTTCTGGGTTGAATCCATCACCGTTCTTTAGTCCACTCTGCCACCCCAGGTCATACATGGCTATATGCAAATTAGTCTGACCCTGTGCCTCATGGGAACAGTCCAGCCCGAACTGCCAAGCCATGCCTTCCCTGGACCGGATACAAGCTTCCGAGGACCGGTTTCTGGCATTACAGCCGTCTTCTGCCCGGCTTGCTTGAATCCAGCGGCAAAGTGAGCAAGGGACTCACGTCTGAGCATACCCTGCCACACTTATGGTGGCCAAAAGCGGTACAAAAGGCGGTGGTGATGGACAGGGCATCTGAACCAATCAAACACTCACACCCAGTCAAAAGATCTGGGTTGAATCTATCACCGTTCTTTAGCCCACTCTGCCAACCCAGTTCAGACATGGCTATATGCAAATCAGTCTGACCCTGTGCCTCATGGGAACAGTCCAACCTGAACTGCCAAGCCATGCCTTCCCTGGACCGGAAACAAGCTTCCGAGGACAGGTTTCTGGCATTACAGCCGTCTTCATCCCAACTTGCTTAAATCCAGTGGCAAAGTGAGCAAGGGACTCACGTCTGAGCATACCCTGCCACACTTATGGCGGCCAAAAGCGGTACAAAAGGGGGTGGTGATGGACGGAGCATCTGAACCAATCATAAACTCACACCCAGTCAAAAGATCTGGGTTGAATCCATCACCGTTCTTTAGCCCACTCTGCCACCCCAGTTCAGACATGGCTATATGCAAATCAGTCTGACCCTGTGCCTCATGGGAACAGTCCAGCCCGAACTGCCAAGCCATGCCTTCCCTGGACCGGAAACCAGCTTCCGAGGAGCGGTTTCTGGCATTACAGCCGTCTTCAGCCCGGCTTGCTTGAATCAAGTTGCAAAGTGAGCAAGGGACTCACGTCTGAGCATACCCTGCCACACTTATGGCGGCCAAAAGCGGGACAAAAGAGAGTGGTGATGGACGGAGCATGTGAACCAATCAAACACTCAGACCCAGTCAAAAGATCTGGGTTGAATCCATCACCGTTCTTTAGCCCACTCTGCCACCCCAGTGCAGACATGGCTATATGCAAATCAGTCTCACCCTGTGCCTCATGGGAACAGTCCAGCCCGAACTGCCAAGCCATGCCTTCCCTGGACCGGAAACCATCTTCCGAGGACCGGTTTCTGGCATTACAGCCGTTTTCAGCCCGGCTTGCTTGAATCCAGTGGCAAAGTGAGCAAGGGACTCACGTCTGAGCATACCCTGCCACACTTATGGCGGCCAAAAGCGGGACAAAAGAGGGTGGTGATGGACGGAGCATGTGAACCAATCAAACACTCAGACCCAGTCAAAAGATCTGGGTTGAATCCATCACCGTTCTTTAGCCCACTCTGCCACCCCAGTTCAGACATGGCTATATGCAAATCAGTCTCACCCTGTGCCTCGTGGGAACAGTCCAGCCCGAACTGCCAAGCCATGCCTTCCCTGGACCGGAAACAAGCTTTCGAGGACTGGTTTCTGGCATTACAGCCGTCTTCAGCCCTGCTTGCTTGAATCCAGTAGCAAAGTGAGCAAGGGGCTCACGTCTGAGCATACCCTGCCACACTTATGGCATCCAAAAGCGGTACAAAAGGGGGTGGTGATGGATGGATTGGCTTTTTGATGGAGACCTCGTACTCCGGGGCCCAGACACCACAAGGGGTGAAAGCACCCCCCTCTACAAATGCTGATTGTTTGATTGATTGAACTGAACTTTTTTGTCGATTACACACGCCAGCAGAACAATAGAATCCTCATCCAGGTTTTGTGGTTCTAGAAAAAGATGTGGAATTATTCTCAGATCGTTTACCACTTCTTGTGCAACTGGTAGTCATCAAGCCACCCAGTTCACAGAAATGTTATAAGAACTTCCTCAAACAAATGTTTCCAGTTAATTGGGTGTTGGGTTTTCTAATATGTGTTTCGTGGAACACTACCATCAATACCTTTCGTATTACTTGGTGTCTTGGTAAATCTTTACGTCTAGACATTCCTCATTCTCCTGGTCCTATGGGAGACTGCACAAACTTTCGTGTTCTGCAGGCCTGTAGTAGTTCTTTAAATGTTCAGATAAAAACAAAAGGTGCTTGGACCAGTATCTTTTACAAAAGGTTCAACCTGATGTGTATTGTATCTGCCAACATACCCTTTGATATTTACGGAGCACAGTTCCTTTTTTGAAAAGCCATAGTTGTCATAACTGATCATTTCAGTAACTAATCAGATTGTTGTGATCCGTCTACTCTTCAGCACACTTACTGAGTAAAGTGGCATGTCAATACTTTAATTAAATTGCACAAAATGCAAATGTAGTTTACGTTAACAAAATCACCCATGTCAACAACGTGAACAATATAAATTAACAATGCTGTTGTATTTACTTCATTTTTATATTGATGCATTGTGTGATACTGTTTGGCTGCTGTTTATATTTTGTTACAGTGTGACTCATTTATTGCTGGATATCACAATAAAATACATGTTCACTCAAAACGAATCATCATTGGTGGGAAGTTAAAAGAGTTGTATCACTTCAAAGACCCAACCAACAACTGGCATAAAAAACATATTACATTACTCCTATTAGTCATACATTTTGTCGGATTGCATGACCATTGGCCTTTGCAAGGATTTAATGATCAGTATAAGTAATATTTAGGAAGGACGTACTTCAACTCTTACCTTAATTTACACTCTGCTTACCCAGCCCTAAGTCTAATGTGATTACTAGTGTCATCATTAGTTTGTTTCAAGTGACATGGAGCAACATAGTTTATTTCTTAAATAAGAAGTAAAACACTTAGGGGCTTATTAAGATGTCAGGCGGACACGCGGATACGGGTCCGACCGACCTCCGGTTTGAAATCCCGACCACCTAATCATGATCCGACCACACATGGTGCAGTCCCGATTCACATTTCATATGGGAGAATGTTCTACAGCCATAAACTGGCATTAGCACAAGCTCCGATAGGGAAATGGGAGGTTGTGTTCAACTCTGCACCACGTGGCGGGCACCTCACAGGGCCTGCCACATGGTGCAGGGATCAAGAGGGGGCACATTAGGTGCCCCCTGCAGCCACCAACCATAGGCCAGACGGTGACGGGCCCTGCTAGGGGCCCCCAAACTCGGTTTCCGACAGGCTTTCCATGTCGTAAAGCCCAGAACTGAAAGGCTGCCGGAAACCGAGCATCGTAATCTGGACAGTGGAATCCAGCCGGAATGACTGGCTGGTTTCACTTCCGACTGCCTAAATTCAAATTAGGTGGTTGGAAGGGAAACTGACAATCTCAATTGGAAAGCCTCCGGCCATACATCGTCATCGGCCCCTAACTGTGGATTTAGGGTATATGATGTCACAGGTTTGTATACTTCTTTCTGTGTTTCTCTTATTTTAATGCATCAGATTGACTGAACCAGTGCATAGTGTTACAGCACACCAGCCAAAATGGTACTTTTCCAAATAAACTGAAAAAGATTTTTGCCCAGTCATGTGACAGCAAATGTTGCCTTTGCTGAATGCTTGTTATTTCTTTCCGGGATTACTTTAAAAAAAGACAGATTGAATAAGTTAAATACCCAAACATAAGAAGTGATTAAAAAAATATTAATTAATGAGTTAACAATGAATATATGATTTGTATTGTATACTACAGTGTAATCACTGTTATTTCACTGGCACAAAGGGGCTGATTATGAATCATAATTCATGCATGGGCCCTGTACCCCTACAGTGTCTAGATCAATTCTTAGACATTGTAAGTGCATTAATGCCATTAAAAGTATATGGTGCTGGGAGTTTGACATTCCGAAATCCACATCACCATATTGGCTTTACTGTAAACTGTGAAGTTTGGTATCAAACTTCTCAGCATATTAAACTCACACTGATGCTAATGTGAGATTTCATAAAAAATGCACTCAGAGGACATCTGAGAGATGCCCCCTTGAAACGACCAGCCTCGGGTGGGTTCCTTGACTGGTAAACGCCAGCCTGCCACCACGAGACATGTTTCTGTACCCTTGGAGTGGGAGCCTTCGCTCCTTTAGCCCAGAAACAAAGCCTTTCATAGGCAGAGGTGGTCACACCTCCCCCAGGCCAGGTAGAGCCATCATTGGCAGGGGAGCTTTAAAGGCCTTGCAGCATTTGTAATGTGACCCCCAGCATCTTCGGCTATTAGGAGCCGGCCCCCTTTCAGTCTCCCCTCCTTTTCGGCGGTAAGACAGGTGGGAAAAATTAGCACAGCCCAGAAGGTGTGCCCATCTCTGCCAACCCCATCCCTCAGGTGGGGGAGGCGAGGTGAAGCCCACTCTTCAGTGCCCACCATCTTGCATATGGCAGGCACTCTCTAATCAGGTTTAGGGATTGTGCCCACTCCCCAACATAGTTTGAGCACACCAAGGATGTAGTCACCCTAGGGTTAGTAGACCATTGGCTACTGACCTCGAGACCCCTAAAACGCCCCTTAAATTCAGTATTTGGGGGCAGCCCTGAACCAAGAAGGGATATTCCTGAAACCTAAGAAGAAGGATGAACGAAGACGCCCAGCACAGGACACTGCAGAGAACAACTGATTTGGCCCCAGCCATACCCGCCCGTCTGCAGTTTCCAGAGATCCTGCGCCAAAAGTCACCTTGTCCTGCAGTCAGCGACCTCCAAAACCCCTGGGAGGACTGACTGTCTTCAACAAAGTCTGGATCTCCTGTGTACAGCTGCTCTGCTCAAAAGAAACAGCCAAGAAAGACTCTGAGCTTGCTGAGGACAAAGAAACCCGATGCCTGGAACCACCACTGCAACCAACGCCTATGGCCCGAGTAGGCCACCGGTCCCAGAGAGGTACCCCAGCACTCCAGTGTCTGAGTCTACCTTGGGTTGACCCCTCCAGGACTCCCTGACGTCGCCTGCAGCCGTCACTAGTGCACCTATCTTATAATCCAATCATTTATGATGTTGGACGGACTCCAACTGACCAACCGTTGGTTGCGGTCCATCCAACATCGGCCCTTGTGTTCCACCCGCTGCATCAGAAATGAACATGATTTCTTAATGATGGTGGAGCCAGCCTTTAGGATTAAGATGTTACTTTCCGACAGCCTTGGCATGTCGTCCTTTCAGGCATGGTAAGGCTGTCGGAAAATGACTTTGGAGTCCCCTAGCAGGGCCCCCTTCCATTTTGGCCCTCCGTTATAGGGCCAGAGGTGCCCCCGAAAACATCACTGCACCGTGTGGCAGGCACTGTGAGGTGTTTTCAAACATCCATTTTACTATGGCAGCATTGCGCAATTTGTGAGTACCCAATAGGTACTCGCAACATACGCATTCAATTTCAAAGGTGCAAGGGTGTCAAAAGGACACCCTGTTGCATTCCTGAAATTGATCGGTGCACACATGTTGTGCACACACATGCCCAAGAGCATGTGTGTGTGTAACCTACAACTTTGAAAAATACACTTTAGTGCATTTTTCAACGTTTTTGGAAATTACCATCAAGTTCAAATTGATGGTAATTTGCGACCTCTAATTGCGAAATCGCTATTTGCGATTTCATCATGCATTGCATTTAAGGAATCGCAATTTGCGATTCCTTAAATGCAATTGCAATAAATTGTGATTCCTTAAATTGCGAGAGCCTTACAGTTTAATGCATCAGAAGCCCTTTTTGTGGGTGCAAACGGCAGTTTTGTGATTCGCACTGATTGAGCTTGCAAAAAAGATTGATGCATGTGCCTGCATATCCAGTTTACCTAGAATGCAATTATCCGTAGTCCTACACTGTTTAAGGCGGCCACATTCACAAAAAACAAGCCAATAATCTGCACTTAAATGTTTATGAACTTGCTTGGGCGCAGACTTTGGACTTTTTTAAACTCACAAAGGTTTCCAAGGTAAAATGGTCTTGGATACTTGTGATAGTCACAGGTTTCCATGGGTACTGTGAATTTCCCACACAATTATGCGGAGGGATTAATACATGGCCAGTTGCATAAAACTGAAAATGCTATATTAGGAAATAATATTCGACTTTTGGAGTGGCACTTTAATTTGTTTTTCCCTCCAAGGGGAAATAGTTTTCTCAGTTACAAACTCCCATCTACTACAAGCCATCAGTTTGTAAACAGGTCCTTCTCCACTGTCTTTCTGAAAATAATATGTACTCCTGCCTTTTGACAAGAGTACATTTTTGACAATGTCCATAGTCTGAATGGGACGTGAGTTTGTGGATGTTCTCAAACTTTACAGGAAATAAACCCCATATAATGCTCAATTCAGCCCTAGAAGGAAGATTTACTGATGTGCATTGTTATGCCTTTGTGGGGTAATAGTGTGCATCAATAAACATATTTATTACCTACTGGCAGGCGCCAGTAGGTAGTTATAGTTAGGATTGTTGGGGGGGATCCGTCAAGCGGGGGCCGAGATAAAAGGGGGGTCCCAAAACGTGTTTTCCCCATGTTAATTTCCATAGGGCGGTTGGACTCACTTTTAGCCCGAACGGCTGAATGGATTTTCACCAAACTTGGCAAAATTGCAGGGACTGGTAGCCCGATGTGCCTTTGCTATGTCTCAAGATATGTGCTCCAGAGGATTTTGAGTAATTTAGGTTCAAAAAAATTTATATATCTATACCCGCGCCCCGGTACGTGCACCGGGGAGCGCTCCGGGCGCGCCACCCGACTTGCGCACGGAAAGCTGATAGGCTCTCGGGTGTCTGTAAACATTCGAAACATTCCGGAGCGGCCGCCATCTTGTGTCTCGGTAGGATCGAGACACAAGAGGTGGTAAAAACATAGGGGGAATAATCAAAAGGGGGCAGGGTAGACCCCCCTGACCACCTAGGTTTGATGTGGGGGCCATAAAAGGGTCCCTCGGGTAAAAAAAAAAAAAAAAAAAAATTCGATTTCCGCGGGGGGAGCGCCCGGTACGCGCACCGGGGAGCGTACCCTGGAGAAAAAATAATGACAGACTTCTTTACAAATGTAGCATTTTTTAATACATTGGAGGGAGTTCTTTTTCATTTTTTTAAGAACACAGCTCTTTGATGAGAATTGGAGGTAGCTCTGAAAAGAACTTTTGTTTTTCTTCTTTTTTTTATCAAAAACAAAAACAGGGAACTGGAAACAGCTCAACAGGAGCCAAAAAAAATAAAAAAATTAGGCCTGGAGATAGCAGCGGTGGTTCTCGAGAGCTCGAACCATGAGTGTGACACTTTGCTCCCCATAGCAAAGAAGATGGTCAAATTTCGGCATTTTAATATAGCCTGATTAAAAGCAGGCTGAATATTTGGTATCATCTCCTGCTCACGCCGACGCACAGAAGGTGTTGCTCCACCGGTAGAAGTAGAGCGACCATCCCTGGGAGCCTCTCGTGCCAGAGCCCTGACACTCTCCCGTGCATAGTTCTGGGGATGTTTCCTTGACATGTGGCGTATCATCGTCCAGTTCCCGAAGCTGTATTTTTTTCTGGGATTTCCTCTCGATAGGATGGTGTGGCATATTTGACACTCCACCTTTGGAGCATTTACCTTCTTCTCCCCCTCTGGAATTTTGAAAAATTTCCAAATGAAATGTTCCTTCACAGTTCGTTTAGGAACCTCCTCATCAATGAAATCCTCAGTCTCATCACTGCTGCTGGATGCTCTTGCAGCCATGATAATAGAAGTAAATATGACACAGTTGCCAAAAGCAGGTCTTTCACTCACATAAGTGAAACAAGAAGTGAAGGAAATGGGTGGGGATTTCAGTCTCGGTAAAAAAAAAAAAGTTAGGAACCAATGAAAAGTGTTATTTTCAAGTCACATGATCCGGGCTTTCATCATTTGGAACCCAAAACTGATCTGCACCAATGAAAAGTGTTATTTTCAGATCACATGACCCGACGCGCTTACGCTACACGCCCCGGGGCGCGTCCCGGGGCGCGCAGCGTAAGCGCGTCAGGACGTTGCGCGATCATTTGCGCTTGCGTGCTTCCGGGTGCGCTTACGCAGTGCGTCATATGACGCATCACGCGGCTATGCAAAACGTCACGATGTTGTTTTCGTTCGCGAGAATAGCGCTAACAGGACGCTCCCCGGTACGAGCCCCGGGGCGCGCCCTAACATTGCGCTTACCCGTGCGTTCACCGGTACGTGCCCCGGGAGCGCCCCGGGGTTAAAAAAAATAAAAAATTGGACACAATTATACAATATAAAATTCGTTTTAAAATGTATTATTTTTTATACCTATAAAGATTTTCTATTAAAAAACCATTGAAATTCACTGAAAAAACCATAGGTTTCACACCAGTTATAGTTAGGAATTAGCATTAAAAAAAACTATTAAATTCACTGAAAAAAACATAGGTTTTACACCAGTTATAGTTAGCTGGAAGTTTTACTCGCATAAAACCATTGAAATTCCCACGTTATAGTTAGTTGGACTCACTATAACTTGCTGGTGCAATGCACTGCTGATGACGTCACATATTACATCACTCATGACATGGTCAGTGACATCACTCATGACATCACTGATGACACCATCCTTGTGACAGAGTGACAGACCTCCTTTCACTGTAATGTAACCTTTGAAACACATATTCAAAAATAGAAACTAAAATTTTCAAAAAAATGGAGATACCCATACCAGTTACAACAACCAATTCAGTAATTCTACCATCTATATACACATCCACTCATTCACCAACAGTTCTATATAGTCACTCATACATATACTCACTCATCATATGTAGTGATACACCTATACATCCTGTTACACACCGACAGTTATCCAAAAGTTACTCACACACATACTCACACATGCAAATAAACTATTGAACATCCATTTATTTGTATATACAGCTATACACACACTACCACTTTACTTCTAAGGAAACTTATACATACTTACTCTCTTAAATAATCACTTATAGAAACACATACTAATTTAAACAGGAACTCTTACAATCCCTCACTCTCACATATACTCACTTACATACATCAATATTCACATATACTACATTAAAACATATGTATTTACTGATAAAGACACTAGTGAGACAGTCATCCACTCACTAACACACACATATACACACTCATCCACCCATACAGTCCTGCACATATGCTGTCTTAAAAACACATACAAAGAGAGAGTCAGTCATTCATGCATGTATGTGCTAAGTAATACCCCCACCAAACCATACAAAGACTCATACTGATACTAAGAAAAAGATCTAATAACCCATAAACATACACATGTTGCTACTCACCAACCCATGCAGCCACTTATACACAAAGTGAAACACTAATACATATATTTAAATATTTAAACATTACTCTCTAATATATGTATTCACTAAGATACACTTAATAAACCAGTTAACCAATCATTTTTTTTTAAAACCATCCATGTAAACACTCATTTAAACATTTATTCTTCCATCAACTTTTACATATACATATATAACACATATTTATTTTTCAGAAAGACACACATTCACTGGATGGTGTCATCAGTGATGTCATGAGTGATGTTACTGACCATGTCATGAGTGATGTAATATGTGACGTCATCAGCAGTGCATTGCACGCGCAAGTTATAGTGAGTCCAACTAACTATAACGTGGGAATTTCAATGGTTTTATGCGAGTAAAACTTCCAGCTAACTATAACTGGTGTAAAACGATGGTTTTTTCAGTGAATAAGTGTAAGGTTACATTTTGCACAAATCCTCTGCAAGTCAAACCAAACTCATTTGAGAATTCTGATGTAGATGTTGATCGGTTGAGCATAAATATGAACGTCAACTGTGGGTAAATAGCGGTATCACTTATTGTGTGCCTTCTTGTTTTAATGGATGATGAAGACAGCAACGATAAAACAACAAAAAAGCAACAAAAAGATCTATCAACAACAAAGAGAATGCTTTTGATGGGTAAAATGGTGCTATGGTTTACATCTTGTGATGTAGCAAGGCTTACTTTTATATCCCTTGACCTTATTATGACCATTCATAGATGATAGTTTGGCATAGGGCTATCCAGGGATGTATAAAAAGTTGCACATAAGCTGTCAGATTGATTTTAACCGGGTATTTACAACTCTCACTGGAAATTCTGATGCTGTAGGTATGATATATATTAATAATTCTGAGAACTAGTTCAAATGAACAATTCAAATTCCACCTTATCTTTCAAAAATGTTTATGAAACGTGAATATGTAATTTAGAAGTGCTGCTTGTAAACATGTTTTTCCTTCTGGTAGATCCAGCACATGTCTTGATTTCCTTGCCAGAGTCTCGAGGCAGCAGTGTTGGCATATTTTAGTAAGTAGCTCATAATATTTTAAAGTTAACTAAGCATTTGCAAGAACTGCTGTGATTCATCGTCACTGGTAATAAAATTATTAACACAATAAAGAATGGGTTTATAAAGTACCTCATAATAGTGGTATGAAATCGCAAGCACACACACACACTTTCTGAATGTGCATGTTTATATTAATGTAATGTAATACTACCTAATCCATTTGCGGGGATAGGTTTAAGAACATGTTTTCAATATGAAAAAAGCATGGATTTTTGTTCATGCAAAAATGGAATTCACAAATGTTTTCTTGAACTGTCCCTTAAAACTGTGACTGTTGATGGTTTGCACGCCTAGCCTGCTGAGTCCTGGTGAATTCCAACATTTAGTAAATCTACATTATGCGTCTGGTGCAGCAACCATAATGGCTGCAGGATTTCGACCCGGTGCAAAAGTGCAGGTTGCTGATACTAAAACTGAAGGAAAGCCTGCAGGTTAGAATATAAACGTTTCAGAAGCCTCAGTAATAAAAGAGAAGCAAGAAGGGACATGCCCTTGGGTCCAACCTAAGAAGGGTTCCCAGTTGAGGTAACCCTGACACCACGATTGTAGGTACAGGCTTCATTCCTAAATCATGTGCACACTTATTTATTCTACTTATAGACTTAGGGGCATATTTATGAGAGCTTTGCCTCATGGTTGCACCACGCAATGTGGTACATGTGTGGCGCAAATATTTTTGAAGCCATTCGAAGCCACTTTGTGTGGCTTTGAATGGCTTCAAAAACAGGGAGCACAAATCTCTGCGTTCCAGTACTCTGCGCAAGGGAGTCATTCCATGGCCATTGCGGTGGGTGTTCACATGCAGCTCCCTTGATTTTTGACACATTCCCAGATTTACCACTCCTAGTAAACCTGGGAATGTGCCAAAAAGATACACCTCCCCAGGAGAGGCGTAACAAGGAGAATTTGTTTAGTTCTCCTCGTTTTTTCCTCTTTCTATGTGTGCTTCATTCTGCAGTACACATAGAAAGAGGAAAAAGCATCTGGGATTGCTATTGCACAGGAAGTGGCTCCTTCCTGCACAAAAACAATCCTGCCTACAATACAGGTACCCTTGTAGCATGGTGTAAGGGTGCCTGTGTTGGTGCTAGGCTGTACTATGGTCCCAGCACATGGGGAAAGGACCGGAATTAGCCATATTGGACAATTATAGTGCATTACTGTCCTTTCCCTGTGATGAAGAGCAGTGCAGCAGGTTACTTGCTGTGCTGCGCCACAAAACTCATACATTTGCCCCATTAGGCCTTCAGTTTAATTAGCACAGTTGTTCTAACACAGTTGTTAACAGTTAATGGTAAAATGAAGACCTTGGGCTGTAATATTTTAATGATTTGGAACCATCTGGTTATCCTAGTCCTACCACTCCACTAAAAGAACCTGTGGTGGGAGTCGATGCGAAAGCTGATGTACAGTGTAGGAAATTACTATCTTTTGATGTCCCCCAATGTTTGACCAATCTTTTTTTCTGGCTTTAGAACTCAGTGCATTATACCTCTGATAAACAGGAGTAAAGTGTTAGTGCTCCCTCTTTAAAGATGTCACAATTGGCTTAAACCGGATTGGTGCAATTAACTGTTCTTAAAGTGTGGAAATACGCCCCAGGAATGGAGAGTTGAATTCTGTCTGTAGACTGCAGCACCTACTGTGCCATCTGCTACAGTGGCAGTGAATACATGGCTCCAGACCTACCTTGGATATCATGACAACAGCAGCTTGAACCCTGCTGCAAATTCCTGTTACAGGGACACTCTTGACCAGTGAGAAAAACTGATTTAAATATGAACTAAATTTCCCATAAGCACAACGTGCTGAACACAAGGTAGGGTGCATAACATTTAAGAGTGAACCATGTGTGACATTAGGGAAAACATGTTCCCCCAGTGACTATGTGCAAACGACAGTGTCACAGGTCAAGCTGTAACTGATATAGTGCCTTTCCCTTCCCAGATGCCAAAACAACAGTTGATGGACAGAATGCAGAACAATGTCATACATTCACCCCAGTACAGAGATCTGGGCCTAAATCCATTGGTTTTATGCTCACCATGCCATTCCAGTTAGAACCTAGCCATATGCAAATCAGTCTTGACCCTGTTCCCCATTGGAACAGTCCAACCCGAACTGCCAAACCAGGTCCTTCCTGGACTCGAAACAAGCCTCCTAGGACCGGTTTCAGGTTTTCAGCCCTCATCAGCCAGGATAGCTTGATTCCAGTGGCTTGGAGAGCACTGGACTCACGTCTGAGCATACCCGTCCCACTCGGGGTAACAAATGCAAAAACAACAGTTGATGGACAGAATGCAGAACAATGTCATACATTCACCCCAATCCAGAGATCTGGGCCTAAATCCATCTTATTTTGCTCGCCATGCCATTCCAGTTTGAACCTAGCCATATGCAAATCAGTCTTGACCCTGTTCTCCATGGGAACAGTCCAGCCCGAACTGCCAAGCCAGGTCCTCCCTGGACTGGAGACAAGCTTCCTAGGACCAATTTCAGGCTTTCAGCCCTCATCAACCAGGATAGCTTGATTCCTGTGGCATGGAGAGCACGGGACTCATGTCTGACCATACCCGTCCCACCCATTCCAGTTTGAACCTAGCCATATATATGAATTTGACAATGATTTTGTTTATTACTTGTCGTAGATTTTGTTACCTTCTGGCCTTGTGGGTGTAGCGAGAATGCTTCTGGAGCCTTCTAGAGCCTATTTTCTCTTCTCGCTGTGATGTATTTCGTTTCTTTTTCCCGTTGCAGACCATTACAAAGTGCTTTTCTTTCCTGCAGCCTTTGCATGTCTGCCCCATGGCTGGACATTTACCCTCATGGGGAAATGAAAACCCACATAGGAAACCAACTGTTTCTTCTCTGTAGACGTTGATTTTTTTGCATTTACCTTGTGCTTCCTTTTCATGGCCAGCTCTGATTCATTTTTCAATGTTCCATCTTCCATCGCAGTAACTTGTTGATCTGCTTTTTCATCGGTCATTGCAGCCATTAGTACTTTCTCTAAACTGAGCGTCTCTCTCAAATGCAGCTTTTGAAAAACAGTCCCTAATGACTCTGAGGCGTATGTCTTCTTCATCATTAAATTCACTAAACTTACAGTCTTTGACAAGCACATCAAGTCTTTCAACAAACTCATCCTTCGTTCACCAGCTTGCTGTCTTGCTTGATTGAAAATTTACCTTTTATAGTCGACATTCAGCTTCCCTATGCTTCTTTGCTCTGATAGTACGACATTGCATCAGTCCATAAGCTTTTCCTCAGCACTTCTTTTACTTCATCACTGGCAAGGGTCTTTAAATACTTAATGATTTCTTATATGCTACTTCTTCTAGGGAATCTATAATGTCTTCAGACGTCTCAATCCATGCAATGCACCTGGCACCAATATTCAGCTTCTTTTTAGTTCAAGAAAAGTTTATTAATCATAATAGAAGGTAATAATACAAAATACAAAAGATAATTATGAGGAAAAAACGTGGGGGGGGGTGAAGGGAGGGGAAAGCATATGAGGAAAATCAGTATACAGTACAAGGATGAAGAGTAAACAATAAACTCATTCTATGTATTAAGAAAAATAAAAGAAGGGTACAATCATTATACTAAAACAGCAAATGCAAATGGGGTTATGCAGGTTAGTATATTAACAAAAAGAGTGGAATGAAAAAAGGGCATCAAGGGGTCTTGGAAACCTCTTGCTGGGCGGGTCGTGGACGAAAAGAACGAGTCGTACAGTTATCTAAATACATCGTAACAGGAAGCCATAAATCTGCACGTTTAGCTGCCATTTGGGCAGGAAAAACAAAAGCAGTGTCAAGCCTA
Organism: Lissotriton helveticus; assembly: GCF_964261635.1. Taxonomy (NCBI): domain Eukaryota; kingdom Metazoa; phylum Chordata; class Amphibia; order Caudata; family Salamandridae; genus Lissotriton; species Lissotriton helveticus. The sequence goes on from NC_136073.1 coordinate 509,426,271, forward strand.
TGATTGTGACAAACATTATACCACCATGCTTGAAAAGTAATAGTAGAGGAAGACTTCCAATTAATAGTAATTTGTTGAAACACAACTGCTAGTAATAAATCAACAATACGAACATAAAAATCAGTCACATCCCAGCAAGGTGAAAGACTTCCCAAAAAGACATGGGTGGGGGAAAAAGGAATACGAGTGTGAAAGATAACATTAATTTGTGCCCAGACCTGTAACCAAAAAGCATGTACATTTTTGCAAAGAATTAACATATGAAATAGATTAGCATTGGGTAAGGAGCAAGACCAACATAAGTCTGGAGTGGTAGGAAATCGCTTATGAAGGGTAGTAGGGGTCAGAAGCAATCGGTTATAAATGAAAAATATAGATTGTGTCAAGGACGCCGCTCTAGAAGTTTTACGAACTTTTATCCAAATCTTGTCCCATAGAGATATCGGCCATGATGTAGAAAAATCATTTTCCCAATGCTCCTCCACCTTGGACTTGGGTCTAGGGGGTGAATGCGCATGAAGGTGTTTGTAAATAACAGAAGCTTTAGGAGTAGCTTGTAGAATGGAATGAAGTTGGAGGGTAGGGTCAGGTGAAATAGGGGAAGGGATCGCCTGCATGAGCTTCGTAGAAACCTCCATAACCGCTGCTTTGAGAAGATATTTGGAAGCAAATGAGGAAGGTAAATCAAAAGTGGAACTTAAGGCGTGAAAAGGCAAAAATACGGAATGGGAGAAAAGCTGCGATATCCAGAGCAGTCCATTGGATCTCAAAGATTTCCAGTAAAAAGGTTTACCTCGGATTAGAAGAAATGTATTATGCCAAATAGGAGAGGAAAGGAAGTCAGCAACCTTCATAGGGGGAGGAGGATTAGAAGATAGGAGGAGTTTGACAGTGTATCTATGAATGAGAGTAGGAATCGAGGAGGTTTTGCGAGAGAAAGAGAGATATTCAGCAAAGGAGAAAGGGGAAAGAAAGAGACGCTTAACCTTGGTCCATAGAGGGCAGGGGGAATCAGGGTCCTGTAGCCAAAAGGAAGCTTGACGCAACAAGAAGGCTTTATGGTATGCTGGGAAATCCGGAAAGTTAACTCCTCCTTCAGAAGCTGGGCGCATAAGCCTGGCAAGGGACATTCTTGGTTTTTTGTTGTGCCATAAAAAGGAGGATAAAATTTAATTGATTTTCTTTAAGAACTTTGTCGGAATGGAGATGGGGATATTGGAGAGTGTGTACAGAACAATGGGGGATAGCATCATCTTGATAGTGTCCAAACGACCCCACCAAGACAAATAAAGAGGATGCCACCTGGCTGTGAGGTCGGATAATTTCTGAGTGCACTTAGTGAGGCATAGGTAAATAGCACTTTTTTGTAACAAGGTAACCCAACCAGTTAGCTGTGGACCGTGGGTATATACTATTATACAAGAACAAATTTTACACAATGGTTTAGGTTGTGAGGCAATTAACATAGTCGACGTTTCGATCCCTAGTGCTCAGTTAATTGGGACCATCATCAGGACTGACAAATTTGAGGTATTTGCCTGTCAAAATCACTTAATAAGCAATTGTTAACCGCCTGTGGGAAAATTGTTTGAATTCTAAAACAGTTTTTTCTTTCGTCTTTTTCCTCCTTTATTTTCCCACAGGCGGTTAACAATTGCTTATTAAGTGATTTTGACAGGCAAATACCTCAAATTTGTTGTGTCTTGGCAGTTGTTTGGCATACCTTGAATGTAACACTGATTTAAAAGTGGCCAACATTTGCTCTTTCTTTTGCCTGTTTTCTCAAAAATTCTTCATTTTTCTTGTGTTTCCTTTTTGTGTGGTACAGGATTGTGCCTTGTTATCCCCTTTTACAAGAATTACATTGTTAAAAATAAAACGTCCTGTCCGGCTGGACAGTGACAAAATATAGTCCCCAATTATGGCCTATATTTCATTACTTTTGAGTTTTATCTAAAATGCTAAGGACCCTTGTAGCATAGGTAAATAGCGTCAGGAATGGAGGGAGTAATGTGCAATCCCAAATATTTGATGTGGTAGGGGCTCCAAGTAAAATTGGAGGCATTAAAATCAGGTTTAAAAGTGAATTTTGTTAGGGGAAGGATCTCGCACTTATCATTAAGTTTGTAACCTAAAATTAAGGAATATTGCCGAACGTCCTCCAGGAAAGCAGGAATGAAAACTGTTGGATTTGAGATGAAGAGTAAAATATCATCTGCGTAAGCGGCAAGTTTGATGGAGGATTCCGCGGTCTGAAAGCCGTGGATGTCAGGGTTCTGGCGTAGCCTGGATAAGAAAGGTTCTAGGGCAAGATTGAAAAGAAAAGGGGAGAGAGGGCAACCTTGGCGAACTCCTCTGCCAAGATCAAAGTAGGAGGAAATCTGACCATTAGCAGAAACTGCAGACCTTGGGTGAGAATATAGCAGTGAGATTAGAGAAATAAATTTAGGGCCAAACCCGAACCATCCAAGAGTATGAAAGAGGTAAGGCCATTCAACTCTGTCGAAGGCCTTCTCAGCATCTAGGGCAATTGCTGCGAGGGAATGTTGGAGGAGGGAGGATTTTCATAAGATATTAAATAAAAGCCTGATGTTATCAGTAATGTAACGACCTTTAACAAAGCCAGATTGTTCTTCTCCTAAGAGGTCAGGGAGTAGATGATCCAATCTTATTGCCAATGATTTAGCGAAGATTTTATAATCAACATTAACAAGAGATATGGGTCTGTAGTTTTTGCAATATTGCACATCCTTTCCGGGTTTAGGTATTAAACAAATGTGTGCATCTGAAAAGGTCCCTGAGGAGGCACCCGACTCGACAAAGGAATGAAGGAGGAAATATAGCTTCGGAATCAGTATTTTGGAGAAATTAAGGTAAAACTCAACAGTGAAACCGTCTGGACCAGGAGTTTTGTTAAGTTTAGGACGTTGGAGTGCAGTAAGCAGCTCCTTCTGTGAAATGTCAGACTTCAAAGAGGAAAGATCAAGAGGGAAATGTGCAGGTGTTTGAATAGTTGAGAAGAAATGTGTAAGAGAGTGGAGAGAAGGTTGGGTGTCAGAGGTGTATAAGGACTCATTAAAGCGGGAAAAAGTGGCAAGAATATCGGCATCTTTGTGTTGTAAATGTGCGTTAGTATCATAAACAGATTCAATAGTCATCTTGTTATGCTTAACCTTCAGGTAATTAGCAAGGATTTTCCCGGCTTTGTTCCTACCACCATAAAATTTAGCACTTGACTTAAGTAAATATAAGGAGGCATCTTCAGTAGATTTTTCATTAAATTTAAGTTTGGCGGCGACCAGAGTTGTCAGACTATCTTTGGAATGTGAGGTGTAATAAGCGTGCTCCAATCGCTTAATGTCAAGTAGGAGGCTTTTAGTGGAGTGGCGAGCAGGTCTGCGCTTCTTGGCAACATAATTAATAATGAAGTCACGTGCAGCTGCTTTGAAAGTATCCCAAACAGTGTGTTTAGAGACGGGCGGAATGTTGTTTATTAGAAAAAATGTATCAAAGAAGGTGGTGAAGGAAGTGGAACATTTGGGGTCCAAAAGGAGGGTATTATTAAACCGCCATCTTCTGGGCCCATCAACTTTAGGGAGCAAATCAAGACTAACCATAACAGGGGCATGATCCGAAAGCAAAATCAGACCAATATCCGCTGAGTGAAGTGTTTGAGCAAGATCGTGGGAAACAAAAATGTAGTCAATCCATGATTGTGAACGGTGATACGGTGAGTAAAAGGTATACTCCTGCAAAGTCGGGTTACAAAGTCGCCAGGAGTCAACAAGCTTATGCTGGAAAATAGCCTGGGTAAAAAGTTTGTGTGATTTAGTAGGGACATAGGTGGTAATGTGTGGAAAAAAATCAGCCCAAAAAAGGGGTTCACCATTGGTCGGACCATAAACATTAAGGAGAGAGATTGGAACACCTCTAAGCGATAGTCTGACATGTGTCCATCTGCCATTGGTATCAGATTCTTGGGAAATAAATGTGAAAGGGAGAGACCTACGACATAAAATTGCAACACCATTGCATTTACCATCACCTTGCGAGTAAAAGACTTCACCTACCCAACCTCTTTTAAGCTTAGCAGATTCTATGTCAGAGAGGTGAGTTTCTTGAAGAAACGCAATGTCAACATTTAATTTGGCTAGGTGAGATAAAATGCTTTGACGCTTAATTGGGGAATTGATACCCTTAACATTCCATGAAGTTATATTCAGTGACATAACATGTACATTAAAATAATTAGTTTAAAATAACTGCAGAAATATCGTGTAAAAGATAGGCTGTAAAATATAACGAATACCAAAGCAAGATAAAAATCCATGAAGAAGGAAAGGGAAAAGGGAGGTAAAGATAGAGTGGAGATTAAGAAAGGAAAGAGAGAAATAAAATGGGTAAAATCAAAAAGACATATTATAAACAAATATAAAAAAAATACAACGTAAGCAGAAATGGAGCAAAAACGTATGACTTGTAATGTGAAAAATAGTGAAAAGCTCAGGAAGAATAATGGAAGTAAAGGGACAGTCTGAAGAAAACTACAACCAGTAGAAGAATAAGTCATATCCTCCACATGAACAAGGGAGCTCAGACAGAAAGGGAAGGGGAAGGAAAGAAGGGAATAAAAGAACAAATAGGAATAAGGGGAAAACATACCTACAAAAGGAGAAGACAAAAATGAAGTGAAGCTGGGGGAGAAGGCGCCACCGAGGCAAGGCAACAGCTTCGTGCTTGGCCAAGCAGAGAGCCGGGGAGACATCACCAAACGGGGAAGGAAACCTGTGGAAGCAAAATGGGGAAATACGAAAACAATTACACACGGGGAACATAGAAGAGAGAAAGTAATCAACAACAATGTGAGAAAGAGTGGATGATCAACAGGAGAACAAAACGAGGAAGAAAGGCAAACATGGTCAAACCAAGAACATCAGCAGAGCAAGAGCAATCAGAGAAGCTAAGCAGCCAGGGTGAGATGAAGAAGGTCCAGAGGAGTCCATAGCATTAGTTTTGTGTGCATTAATGAATCTTTGTAGCTGCACTGGGTCTTCATAGGTAGTCGTCTTATTATTATAGGTGACTTTGAACAAGCAGGGATGGTACAACCCATATCTGGCGTCCATGGAGCGAAGGACATCTCTCATGCCTAAGAAGGCCTTCCGTCGATTGGCAGTCGCTTTAGCATAGTTTTGAGAAAAGAACAAAGGAGAGCCAGATCATGTTAGTTTTGGTGAAGCCTTAGCCGCCATAAGAACCTTCAGGAGATAAGTGTATTCCAAAAAATAAAGAATGATACCTCTTGGGCGCTGTGACATGGAAGCAGACGTCGGCAGACGACCCAAACGATGAGCTCGTTAAATGTTGAGAGACGTTCCTTCTGGTAGATGGAGCAATTTAGGGAGGAAGGAGCTGAAGAAAGCGATTGAGTCTGAACCCTCAAGACCTTCCACTAGGCCGTAAATGCGGAGGTTATTTCGTCTGTTCCTGTTTTCCAACTCCTCCACCTGTTTCTGGAGGGCGCCAACCTGTGAAGTTAAGTGAGAATCTGTGGTACGAGTTTCCTGGAATGAAGCAACAGACTGCTCGACTGAAGAGACTCTGGTTTCAATTTGTGACCAATTGTCTGTAAGAGTCTGAAGCTTAAAATTAATTTCCTCCATAAAAGGACGCAAGGTCCCAATTTCTTCCAAAAAAGGGCGGAAGGATCTTATTTCTTCCAACAAGAGTTCCATGGAAACAGGCGCAGACGATTTGAGAGGTGAGGGAGGATCTTTTTTTACTCTCTTGGTGGTAGCTTTCCCTGATGCTGACTGAGAAGGATCCATGACTGTATCGGAGCTTGATGAAGTGAGAGAGTCCTCTCATTTGGAAAATTCGGAGAACAATTTGGAGTTTTTCACAAAGGCCACCTTTGTTTTGGTTTTAGAGGGTAAACGGGACATGGATTTCAAGCGTCCCATATAAATTACAAGAAACTATCTTAGTCCATAGAATGCGTACTGCCTTTGTAATAGGTATGATACCAGGTCAAGGAGGTACAGAAGAGCATGAGGCAAGAACAACCCAAAAATGCACTCCTGAAGATAAGAAGGTTTGCAGTAAGTCACAATTAGAGTTCAGCACAGCATCTGTGACGCCAAAAACAGCAGTGCAAAATGATAGGCAGAGAGGAAGCAAACACCATGGGGTGTACAGCCATGGAATAAAATTGGTACAAACAAAGTCAAAATGCCATAAAGTTGATAAGAGCAATGGCTGTTATGCGGTGAACAGCATTATGAAAGTAATGGCTTGAGCGTTGTCACCTTAGACCAAGTAGGAAAGCTGAAGGATATGCGCATAGCAGATAGAGGAAATGCCCTTGAAAATATGGTAATTCATCCCAATCTCCAAACCGTGAACCAGGCTTGTGGTGAAAGTTAGAGAAAGAGGGAAGCGGACACTCCGTCCAGTAGTAGGTGCGCAGTTAGCGAGGTAATTCAATGGTGGATATCATAGCAAGAGCCAGCTAACATAGTAAAGAAATCCAGGTAGTAAATCACCTATATATCTGGAAATGGAAAGCTAGCATGTCATTGAATCGTTAGGGAAATGGTTAACACCGCTTACTTCAGCACTGCCACACCACCATATTTCTGATAAAAGCAAAATAAGAAGAGAGTCATTCAAAATGGCGGTTAGCAAATGCCGGGCTGTGAATTTCAGGCTTATATAGCTGCAGGAACAAGGCGAGAAAATAGTGCGCGGCTCTATATTAATGGCTGAAGGGTGCTGGCGATATGAGGAATTTGCGTGCCATTAAGGGTGAAAATAGCGAAGGACGCATTATGGGGCGAAGTTAAAGCAGGAAAAATGCGACGTCACCAAATGGCGGCCGCATCGTACCTGAAGCGGAGAAAATTGCAATTGCGAAGTTCGAGTCGTCAGGGCATTGCTTTCGGTCGGGAACAGCCGCGCCAGCCTCCAGGGGTGTTCCGACGTTTGGAAAGGCTATCCAACAGGAGAAAAGCGGTGATTATCGCAGCGAAGCTCCCAAACCTCTGCGGAGCCTCACACCAGTGCCGCCATCGCCAGCCAAGCCACGCCCCGATATTCAGCTTCTTGGCAGTATCGAATGGTGGTGGTGGTTTCAGAAACACAGTAGCACGTACTTCGCACTTCCTTCTGCAGCCATTGAAACTATTCACTATTCCGATGGTTTTTGTTGCACTGGATGGCACTCTCCATTGTGCACCCATCTGCTTCTCTACCGGGCCTGGGTCATCACACCCGATTTGAGGTTGTGTGGCACTTCCCTTGCTTGTTCTGGTAAGTACATCTGTACATTCGTACCTGGTTATCATTGCCTTTAGTGTTTGATTTGCATGCATTATGGTTCTGTGTTAACATGTGGTGCAGTCTCTCTTCTTTTGGCCTAACCAATGAGTTTCTGGTGGGATTTTGGAGAAACTCCTTTTTAGGACCCTCATTTTCTTCAATGGCCATGTCTGGGCTGGAGCAGGGTTTTGACTGCAAACAAGTCAACTTCAAACTACTTCTCATCGATTTGGGTACATGTGGCACACACAAGCAGTTTGCTGTAACATTGCTAACTCTCAGGGAAAGCAGTCTTCTTTCTTTGGGGCACATATTGCCAACTTGTTGTCAATTGTAGCAGCTTCTCCAGCCCAGGAGCATGCAAATGAATATACGACACATGGAGCTCTGTAACAGGTGCCTTTATTACTCAACATACGATCACACACTGCACTCTAATTAAGTCATAACTGTTAATAACCACACGTCAACACCTCCCAGCAAGTTATGTAAATCCTCTGTTTAGTCCACTGAGAACAGCAAGGTTCCTAGCGCACATAGTCTCACAACACTACAACTGGCACATAGAAAATGTAAAAGTATAGATTAAACCCTTTAAACAATAATCTTTGACCTGTACCAGGTACAGATTCCATTCAAAGACTTATGTTATATTAAAAAAATTCCAATCTAAAGGTAAAGTTGGATTTGTATCATATATGTGCAAAATGTAACGTTAGGGAATTACAGTTACCTTTTCTGAAGCTGTTGAGGACTCATTGGCATTAGCTGTCTAGCAACTGCCCAGTCTGAATTGGATGTGAGAGAGGTATGACACCTGCACCCAGAGCAGAGACAATGTCCTTGGAGTGGGGAGGTGTTTTCTTCCCCTCTGAGGATGATCAGCTGTGGTGGAGCAGGACTTGATTTACTTCAAAGAGGCCTGTCCTGTCCCCACAGTCAGGCTAGAAGCAAACCTAGTGAGACAGAAGCAAGTCCCAGAACTGGCTTTGAGTGACAATGGAGGATGACTGCTCATTATCCTCGCCACACCTCTGGGTGGGCACACAGGCTCTGCCCAAGGGGAGAAGGGCTTGATCATCTTAGATTTTGAGAGTGAGGGGCATTCAGGAGTTTTGCCCGATTGGTTAGGCAGTGGCCAGGAGTCACCCCCCCACGCCAACTACCTGGGGCTGAAATAATTGTGGCATCTCCAGGTACCATCCTATGAACATGTTCTGGACGTGTGGAAGATCAGAAGAGGGCTGGCCATGATGTCTGTGACATGAGAGGAGCCTTGAAGGACTGGACCTGCTCTGGTACCCAGGAAAAAGGAATGAACTCCAATTTTCAGTTTGTTGACCGCCTTTATAGCCTCATGGACACAACAAGTTTCAAGAGGCCTTTTCAATGAAGTTACCACTGAACCAGTGGCAAGAAGACCTGGATTAGAATATGATGTTGGCTTTTAACTGACACTCAGAGAGTCTATAAGTGTCTTCCCTTGAGATCTTAGAGAACTTAGAAGTATATTTCTGCGGTTGGTTGGGGTCCAGAAGAAAGTTTGGAAACTTTTTAAAACTGTTCCTCCAGAGCTTGTATGCAGTCAATCTTTCACTGATTGACATTCAATATCAGATTCATCCCACTCAAAGTCCCCACACATCTGAATAAACAAATATGTTTAGTTTATTTAGGGATTTAGAATGTTTCCAGCAATAAAGCTTTAAAGTGCCAGGGTGACAAAACTTCATCAGGTATCTGAAGCTTGGTTCCATCCTGGAGGTTACAGTTTCAGCAGGGTATTGCATATAGATGATTTGTCTTCTAATAAAGGACCAGCTCCCTTTCTAGGTTTACTGGACTAATCCACTTGGTGCATATGACCAGCGCTCCATCTCAGGTAGCCTCAAATCACACTTATCTCCCCGTCTACCACTTCCACAGACTATCTTTGGCGCATAGCTCTTTTTAGTGCCATTTCTAATTTACATTTAAAAAATGTATGTCTTCAGTTCCTTTATTAGTTATTTTGCCATTTTGGTGTTATTTTGTTTAGTAAATCTTACTCTATTGTTCTAGTTTTGTTTGGGGTTTTTATTTCTTGGTGTTTTGACTGGAACAGATTTGGAAATATTAGAAGGTTGACTTAAGTTCATGTTGGTTTGGTGCAATTGTAGCCCAGACCAAGGAAGTTGAAGTTGAGGCTTCTGCATTAATGCTGACAGTGTGATGACCAGGGTTTGAATTCAAGTTAGAGATTTGATTGTCACTGATTGCCAGTCGTCTGATGACAGAGTCCATAAACACTGTCATTTGACCCTCTAAATTCTCCAGCTTGAGACAATGAGGGAAAATTCACTAGTCCCCTTCTGTCCTTGATAGCACTGGGAGAAATGTCAGGAGTTTGGGACAGCAACACTTTAGCGCATTGTTCCCTTTTCGTTTCACACATGGGGCACACTTCACATCTTTTTTTAGGTTGAGCCTAGGCAGCGAGCATGCACTGTCTGAAAAATCTGCTGTAATCCTAAAATTCACTTTGATCCCACCTGCTGCTTACCATGTGTTCATACCAGTGTCATTCTTCTTTCCTACCTCCTAACTAGTTCACGCAGCCGATACCACACTGCCGTTCAAGGCTGAGGAGCACCGGCCTAGTACAGTGTCCTTATGCTTTCCTGCTTTAGCTATTGTGTGGGAGAACTCTTTTTTTTTTAATTGTTATTTTCCGCCCACCGCTGCTTGTTCTCATTAGCCCGTCCCACTTTACATTCACTTTTGATGCTTTTTTCATTAGCCCATCCCGCTTTTCATTTGCTGTGTCTAGCATTGGCAGCGCATGCGGAAAGGTGTGTGCAACAGGTCACAGCAGCAGCAGCTGGTTTCACCATGCAACAGGGGGCCTCCTTCCATAAAGCCACCATGCTGGCCAAGGTATTGGATTGATCCAGCGGGCTATAGAAAATATGTCATAAACAACGCTACCCAACTTCATAACCTATAAACAAAATATTATACTAACTCATGGACCCATTTATAAATCTGACATATTTGGGCCTACTGAATCAGGTGGTCAGATTAAACCTATATACACTATATTTACAAAATATATACAAATTTATACATCTGCGGAAGGAATATTATCATTAGAATAATTCCTGACCATTTAAGCGACCACCATTGGCGATGGAATCTAGCTAATAGTAACCTGCACTTCTGAATAATCAAGACCAGCTTGTTTGTCAAAAGTAAGATTTTATTTACTAAATTATGGTATCTCAAAATGTAATTTTATAAATGCATTTTTATTAGTATTAAAGTAAGCATGTTTGTAAAGAATCATGAAAAAGCAATTTAAGCAAGAAAATCAAAGTTTAAGTAAGTATTTCGAAGTTTAGCATTTCTAAAACCTAAGTCCCTAGCTAAGCTAAATAAATGGAAAATAGAATAAAGTTCTTTGAGGATTCTTACGTGCTCCACGCAATGTCCGACAGCACTTCACCCTCATCGGAAAGTCAGAAAGCAGCAGCCAGCCCATCCCTAAGGGCATGACTTTTTATACCTTTCTACGCTAACTAAACTACGCAAAGGAAAGTTTTCAGAAATCTTCGACGTCCCATTGGCTGAGAGTGACAAGTGACATGTCACCCACATTTCAAATCTTCCATTAGGTCACTTTTCTTAAGGACCATTGTCTTTTCCGAGTGCAACCAGGAGCTTCCTAGGTTTGCAACAAATGTACAATAATGTTCTCGCTGCGTCCATTTGACTTCCGCGGATGCCAAGTTAAGACTGACAAAATGTTCTTTTTCGACCTTGGCCACGTCCGACAGAATGATGACAGCACATCAGTTTTTGCTTTGTGAATGCAGCTTTTGACGAACACTTTATTTCAGAATGGGCGTCTCGTGACTTTTGCAGAAGTAAATTTCGGCTTCTAGCAACTCGAGCAAACTAGGCCCAAAAGCAGGCAACTTAAGCTTTCTAGTATAAAACAAACACAAGAAAAGTATTAATGTAAGAAATAATGTAGATTCTGTATCCACCCCAGGATTTACTAATTAATTAATCCACCCAATTAGTCAAATGTTACCTAGCAAATGCAAACAAATAAAGCAGCGTTTTATATCTACCAGTCTTCATTAATCCATGAGACTTATGTGCACCTAGAATAGTAGAAATGACATCACATAGACAAGGAAAAGCAAAATAAGCACATGCTTCTTTTAAGTTTGCAGCAGTTAGTAATGACAAAAACGAAAACAATAAATTATTTTATTATTTTGCACGAACAAAAAGATGCAACAATTATGCACGTTTATGAGCGCACATGTTAGTTCCCCCCATGTGTAAAGTTTAATCTAAGTTGTATTAGCACGACATATCACAAATCATTAATATTATTATTCATGTTATGGAAATGTGACTTCACGAGTTTAAACAAAACTCTGTTTTCTATCTCACTCCATCAACTCCCTCATCTGGTGATTAACAAATCACCACACCAGCATCCAAAATTTTGATAAATTTAACTCCCAGAAAATGATTCAAATTCATTTGTGTCAGTAAATTCTAAAATCCAGTATCTGCAAAATCCTCGGAATTTGCATAACGCTCTCTATGTAACTCTTGTAACTCAATTTCTCTTTCTTCTTCTTTTCTAAGTTTATAGATTCTTTTCTTCTCTTTCAACTGCTTCTTTCTTTTATGCAACAAACAACCTATTTTGGTCAAAATAAAAATGAATACTATTATAATCAAAGGTGCCAAAATCTTGCCAAGAATTGAACTCCCAATGTCATGAAACCAATTTCTAATTGCTTGAAATCTTTTTGAAAGTTTCTCTGTAAATTCATCTTCTTCTAAAGGAATTATTTCCGAATGCATTTGTGTAATATTCTTGATGTACATTTCAATATTCTTACTTTCATCAGGTATATATGTGCAACAATGTTGTACATGTAAAATGCCACAGACTCCTCCCTCTTTTGCTAGGAGTATGTCTAAAGCAAGGCGATCTTGAATTACCATGGATCTAATTGCAATAACTTCAACATTCACTAATTGGAATCCATCAGCAGTATCAGTTGATAATCTATCAACTATAGTGGACAATTTTCTGATTCTCCCTGCATTTAGGGTTATACCAACAAAAGGTATTACTGCTTGAAAAATATCTCCCAGAACTTCAGTAAAAGTTTCTCTTTTAACTCTATTTACATAATTATGAATTTTAAATAATCCTTCTGAATCTCTGTCAACATGAAACACTTTAGGAAAAACAATTCCCACATAACAAGTTCCATACCAATGGTCTGGAAGGTTGTAGTAGGCTTTGTCACCACAAACAAAATAAATCCCAGGAAAGATTGGATCCTTTCCACCTTTGAATCCCCAACCTCCCATAATCTGGTAAGTATCTTCACAGTTACTTGCACCTACAAAGTAATTATCAAAAAGTGTGTTATCTCTTCTAATGCAAAGCTTTCCACTAACTGGTTTGTCTATGTGAATCGCAACATTTTCAAGCATTTTGCTATTTAACTTTTCATCCTCTTTCTGCCAGAATCTAGACTTAGTCTGCTTGACTAATTCATTCCTTTTGTAAATTGCTCTTCTCTCCTCAACCATATTCAAAAATGTCTTTCCTTCAGCACTTAATTTGCAAGTTAGATTATTCTTATAAGCATACTCATATGTAAGTTCATTAGTAACAAGGAAAAAATCTCTAATTTGTTTTGCTTTCTTATGCTTATTTAAAGCATTTTCAATCTTAATATTTGCAAAAATCTCGTCAAAATATGAATAGTAATATTCTAAGCGTCCAGTTTGGTAAAATAAGCTAGTTAATACACTACATGTTACACCATAAGTTAGAGGAAGCATATTATATGTTACTCCCTCAGAAACAGAAGCAGGTAACTTAATGCAGACGTAGCAGTCTTTTGCATCCATTACCTTAACATATTCACTCAAAAGCTTTGTGAATGTATTGCTTCAAAAATCACTAATTGATTTATCTTGATGAATATTAGGCTGATGATCAATAACTTTTGCAGATGCACTATGTTTAGTTTGGCTAACCAAAGCTTTGCTTGTTATGTTAACTTTGTGTAATTCTCTATTCATCTCTAAAGGGATAATCACAGCTAAAACCAACCAGAGCAGAATTAAAATGAGCAGACACACCAGAGTCATCTTACAGCATCTCTTAAAAACAGAACACTTTGAAGTGCTCTCCTTAACATAAGGCATTTTTGGTTAGTTTAGCCTCAATTTAAAACAAAATAAAACAAAAATTTTAAAATCTAAATTTATATTTACACCCCCCTTTTAAAATATATATATATATTTTTTTTTTTTTAAAACCCTAAACAAGATTTCTTCGACCTTATGTCATACATAAGTTTTCTTCAACTAAACAGTTTTTCTTCGACCTTGTGTCAACTAACAAATTTTCTTCAGCCTTTTGCTAATTTAATATTTCTGTACCTTAATCATTGTCACTAATTTCTTGGATTTCGTTTTCTTCTTCGCTACTATCATATATGTCAATAACGGGTGGAATTACCAAATAAGTCCACTCAGGAGACTTGTATTTCTGATTTGGTCTCACTATTCTTTTTCCTTTTCTCGACACCACTTCAATTTTCCTTCCAACTCCAATTTCCTTTCCAGGACTCTTTTGACTACTGATTTCTTCAACTTGCTCTTTTGGTTTCTTGATCAACCTGACTCTCAATCTTCCACCAGGCCAGTAGTCTGCTTTTCTCACGTATTTCTTCCTTGGTTCAGAATTATTTGATTCTGACTTCCAAGTCCTTTTCTTTGTGTTTTCACTTTCACCATCCACGTCACTCTCTTCAGTTTCGTAGTCTGAAATTTCAATTGACTCAGGAACTTCTCTATTCGGCAATTTCACTCCTTCAGGAACTTCACTTTGTTTTCCATCACTGGTACTTGGCAATTCGTCTTCCTCCTCTTCTTCGATTACCCCCAACTTCCCAGATTTTGGATTTCCGTTCCTTACTCCAGAGCTTGTTCTCTGCCTTTCGATACTCTCCTGGTCTGAAACTTCTTTTTGTTCTGCTTCTTTATCTTCGATAGAGACAACCGAATCCTCAGTTATCTTTCCCTTTAACAGATTCTCTTCACCTTCAGAATCTATTTCAATGATTTCTAAGTCTTTTCTTGTCAAATTTCCATTCACTGGCACAGTTTCCAGATGTCGACTTTCTTGTCGATCTTCAGAATCTGGATTTATTTCACCTTCTGTTTCACCTTCTGCTTCAGAATCAGAATCATCTGTGGTATCACTTTCAACATCAGAACTCTCAGGAGTTGGTACTGGAATAGTATGACTAGGATGAATCCAGCGTTTCAATCCTCTGCACTTTACAGCATTAGTAGTGATCAAAATTATTTGCCTAGGCTTCTGCCATCTAGGAGCCAGACAATTTCTTCTCCGATGTACTTTCGTTCTGACCCAATCGCCAGGTCTCAGATCATGTGTCAAAACTTTTTCATTTGATTGTGCTTCAGTTCCCACCTGATTAGACACAGAAGTTACCATATCAGATAACCTTTTACAGTAATCCAAAATAGCACTGTCATTTATGCTCAACAGTTTACCTACAGGTACAAAAGCTTGCCTCATAACTCTTCCCATTAAAATTTCATGAGGACTCAAACCTGTCTTTTTATCTGGTGTACTTCTTAATGACATCAAAACAAGTGGAAGAGCATCAGTCCACTTTACACCTGTTTCAAGACACATTTTTCCAATTCTGTTTTTAATTGTTCCATTAATTTGTTCAACCACCCCAGATGCCTCTGGTCTGTATGCACAGTGTATTTTTTGCTCAATGCTCAAAGCTTCACAAATTAATTTCATCAGTTTGTTATCAAAATGGCTTCCTCCATCACTCTCAATAGTGACTGGAAAACCGTACCTTGGGATGATTTCTCTGAGCATCAGTTTTGCCACTGTAATTGAATCACAATGTCGTGTAGGGAAAGCCTCTACCCATCTTGAAAATAAACAAACAATTACAAGCACATATTTCAAACAATTGTGTAAGGGCATTTCGATGAAATCCATTTGTAACCTGGTAAAGGGACCCCCTTCTCGACCAATTATTCCTGTCCCCACCACTGATTTTCTGTTTGGATTCATTTGTTGGCATGACAAACACCTTTGACAAAAAGATTCTGCAATTGTTCTGAACTTAGTATTGAACCATGTTTCTCTGAAAAGTCTAACCATAGAATCTCTTCCAAGATGTGCTGGACCATGATATAATCTGGCCATGTCAGCAATCAAGCAATTTGGTAAGACCACTCTACCATCTTTGTAAACCCACACTCCATCTTCTTCACGTGGTCTACAATCTGATCTTAACCACAAGTCTTTCTCTTCATCATCTGCTTCATTTTGTAAATCTCTAATCTCATGCAATGTTTCTACAACTGTAGTTAGCATTAATGAATTTGAATCAGTTTCTTTACTCCTTTCCCGATTGTATGAATAATTTTTTCTTGCACAGAATTTAGCCGTTTTATCTGCAAAGGCATTGCCCTTGGAGATATAATCAACTCCTTTAGTGTGCGCTGCACACTTAACAATGGCGATTTCTTTCGGCAATTGTATTGCTTCAATTAATCTCCTAATGAAAACTGCATTTTTAATCGGTGACCCTGCTGATGTCATGTATCCTCTCTGTGACCAGAGTTGTCCATAATCATGCACAACTCCATACCCATACTGACTATCAGTAATGATGGTAACTCTTATATCTTTTGATATTTCACATGCACGAATCAAAGCAATTAATTCAGCCACTTGTGCTGAACGAACTCCTTCAAGACATGATGCTTCTTCGACATCTTTAACTGTACAAACTGAATATGAAGTTTTCAAGACACCTCCTTCGGATCTTAAGCATGAGCCATCTACAAAGTAGACAAAATCCGATTCAGACAAAGGTCTGTCTTTGATGTCTTTTCTTGGTTTAGTGCAGAATTCCATGACATCTAAACATTCATGTTCTGATTCAATGTCATCCACGATTTCAGAATCAGGCAGTAATGTAGAAGGATTCAGATTCAAACATCTTGAAATCGAAACATTATCTGCCCCTAGTATGATTTTCTCATACTTTGTTAATCTGCTACTTGTTAAATGCTGTGTCTTACCTCTTGTCAGCAATATTTCTACAGAATGAGGCACAAAAACTTTCACAGGAAATCCCATAATGATTCCTTCACTTTGTTCAAGACTAATACTTGTAGCTGCAACTGCTTTTAAGCAACCTGGTAATGCTTTTGCAATGGGATCAAGAACTGCAGAGAAGTATGCAATAGGTTTCTTTAGATTTCCATGTCTCTGAATCAACACAGATAATGCACATCCTTCTCTCTCACTGCAATACAGTTCGAAATCTTTCTCATAATTTGGCATACCTAAAGCAGGAGCTTGGCATAAGCTCTTTTTCAGGTTTTCAAAAGAATCCATCTCAGCATCATTGAGAATAATTGGATCTTTTACATCTGACTTTGTCAGTCTTTGTAGTGGTTTTGTAATTACTGAGAATCCACTTATCCATTGTCGACAGTAACCAACCATTCCCAAGAACATTCTGACTTGTCTCTGTGTTCTTGGAGGTAACATTGCTTGAATCATTTTTATTCTCTCAATTGTTACTTGTCTTTTTCCCTTTGCAATTCTGTGACCAAGATATTTTACTTCTTGTTTGCAAAATTGTAGTTTTGCTGGGGACACTTTATGTCCTTCTTCTGCAAGATGATTTAACAAAATTATAGTGTCTGTCACACAATTTTCTCTTGTCTTAGCAGCTATCAACAAATCATCAATATACTGCACTAACGTAGACCTACCAGGTAAGTCTAGGTTTTCTAATGATCTTTTCAACAGTTCATTAAAGATTGAAGGACTCTCTGTATAGCCCTGAGGGATTCTACACCATCCGAGGGTCTTACCTTGGAATCTGAAAGCAAAGATTTCATAACTGTCTGGATGTAAAGGAACCGTAAAGAAAGCATTGCAAAGATCAATGACTGTGTACCATTCAGCATCATGTGGGATTTGGTACAGAATTACTGCTGGATTTGGAACCACAGGACAACATGGAACGACAATTTGATTAACCTTTCTCAAATCTTGTACGATTCTAAATGTTCCATTTGACTTTTTAACTCCCATAATTGGTGAATTACAAGGACTACTCTCCATTTCCTTTAATACGCCTTGTTTAATGAATTTTTCGATTATAGGTGTAATCCCTTCAATTGTTTCTGCTTTCATTTTATACTGTGGAACGTTTGGAAACTCTATTCCCTGTTTTAAAGTAATTTTTACTGGATCTATGTTTTTCATTAGACCCATCTCATTCCCAGTAAAATCCCATATCTCAGATTTCACTGTTTCTCTGAGTTCTTCAGGTAAATCTTTCTTTTCCATTGCAGGAAATAATTTACTTTCTTCTGCTTCCATCATCATCATTGTCATTCTATACAAACCATCTTCCTCCATTGTTTGTAACTCAACTCCATCAGGAGAACAATATATTCTACAATTCATTTTACATAGGATGTCTCTGCCCAATAAATTCACTGGACTACTATTACAAACCACAAATCTGTGTTTGTCTCTGTAATTTCCAATTTCAACTGGAACTGGATCAGTTAGGTCAGTTTTAATTTGCTGATTACTTACTCCGACAACTTGGATGGTATCCCCAGAGAGAGGTAGGTTTTCAATTTCCACTGATCTAACAGTAGAACGGGTAGCACCAGTGTCCACTAGAAAAGTGATGTCTACATCATTAACTTTCCCATTTACAAAAGGACCAGACTGGTCAACCTCAAGAGTGGCTCCAACAACACACGCTTCCTCCTCTCCCGGGCACCGTCAACAATAATCATCGGAATCACTGTCCTGACTTTCTGCTAATAAAAACTGTTGTGAAGCATTTTGCATTTGAACTCTTTGCTGCTTTTGCTGTTTTTGTGGTTTTATTACCTGTTCATTTCCCTGAAATCCTACGTTTGGATTATATTTTTGAACTCCCCCACAATTCGGAAAAGGTGGTTGTGGCAATTGATCCTGACGATTATTCACCTGTTGCTGTTGCTGTTGCTGCAACTGTTGTTGAATGTTTAACTCGTTTAACCCCTGTTGCATCTGTAGCTGTCGCTGCAGGTCAACACCATTCTGCATCTGTGGATTCAATAAGGGACTCTTTAAGTTTTTAGGAGGATGAGGACACTCGTCTCTCCAATGTCCAATTTCGCCACAATTAAAACAAGGTAATCTTTGTTTCAATTCCTCAACCTTTGGGCTAAATTTCCTTGTGAAATTATTACCTTTAAACTTTCCTTGTATCTGGTTTGTATTTCCAGTTTGAACAAAATTAGTGTTCTTATTACCCATGCTGGCAATCTGTTGCTCAGCCACTTTTACCTGAGCCCACATCGCTTTTTCCTTGAGCTTCTTCTGTCTCACTTCTAATTCATCACTGCAATATTTAGCTTTTCTTAGAATATCATCTACAGAAAGTGATTGCCATCCTACAATGCTATTTCTGATCATGTCTCCAATTTCAGGTTTAAGTCCATAAACAAATCTATAGACAAAATGACTCATATCTTTTTCATCTAGTTTTTCGTAACCACTGTATTGTTTAAAGATTAACAGTAGTCTTTCATAAAAAGAATGAACTGATTCTTTTGTTTCCTGTTCTGTTCTTTCTATTTTAACCCAATCAACTTCTTTGGGTGGAATTTTGTTTTTCATCCAAACAATTACCTTTTCGTAAAAATCCATTACAAGTGGATTAGGAGCACCTGTTTCTTTGATTCGCTCAGGTTCTGTTTTTGGCCAACTAATCGATATTTTGCATTCTGTCCAAAGATCTGATGGAACGACAATGTCGAAAAATCCATCTAAATCAATCCACAGAACTTTTGACACTTTGATAAATCTATCCACTTGTCTGTACCACTCAACTGGTTTTTCCCTCAATTTCGGAAAGTCATTTGTAAATAACAGAATGTCCTGTCTCGACCAAGGGACATGAACATATCCTCCACCTGCAATTTCTCTCATTGGAAATTGTTTTGACAATTTTTCCAATCTTTCATCTTCCTTCTTTTTCGTCCATTTTACTCTCCACTTATTCAGTTCTCCTAGCTTTTTGATATAAACAATCAAATCTTTTATATGTAGTATTCTTCCCATTGAGTTCAAACTCTCAATGTCACTTTCTGAAAAGTCTAATCTGTAATGTTTTGCAAAATTCTTTTGTTTACTCACATCGATTTCAAGTTCTGCTGCTAGATCCTCTAGTTGATCATATTTATTTTTTGTTTTCCACTGAATGCTTTTGCAAATGAACAGTAGTTCATCATCTCGATAGTAATTTAAACTATCTGGACCAATTGTTCCGATTATTAATTCTTCGATATTCGCTTTTAATTTAGCCACATCAAGTTTTGGTGTGGTTACCCTGACTTCAGGACTCCCTATATCTGATATAGCACCCATTGGTGTTTTTGGAGATAAATCCTCATTAAAGGTTAAATCAGGCATTCTTGATCTAGAAGAGTTTATTTCAGATAAATCTGAATAAAATTTTTCAGCAACCCTTTGAATTTCTGCATTTAAAGGAATAGTTAAACCTGTTTTGCTTGATTCTTTTGGGTCAAATACAGGCTGAACAGGACCAATCGTTACTGGAACTGTCACAGCTTCCATGCCTTTTGTCATTCTTCTAATTAATTCTTCTTTATTTCTTAAATATTCATTACAATCGACATCTTCAACATTTCTTGCCTCTCTTGTATAATCTTTTGGAGCTTCTCTTGCCCTTGGAGCCATTGTAAAATGTCTACCTTCATTTCGAGCATTATCAAATTCTGGTCTTCTAGGAGTTTCAATGATTTCACAATTATTTGGATAAAGTTTAGGAGCTTCATTAATTGGAGGTGCACTCGGTGAAGTTTCAGTAGAAACCACTCGGAGTAGACCATGATCTAGGAGGTCTCAAAGGCTGATTCTTTCTAGCTGTAGTATATATTTCTTCCAAACCTGCATCCTCAGATTCACTTTCCATAGATTTCCCTGTAGGAGTACCCATTACCATTTCTTGAATTAAATACAATCCTTCACTCATGTTTCCCTGTCTCCACATTCGCAATCTATCTTCATGAGTTTCTCTTCTCCAAGGTGGATTTTTAGAAGGTCTTTTAATTCCACTAGCTTCTCTTTGTAACTGATACATCTCATCTTCCCACTCAACTAAAGCTTCAAATTGAGTTGGTCTCGGTTTTGGAACAAGAGCATTCATTTTCTCTCGTAAATTTCTCAAGACTTTTACATTAAATGAACCATCATCAGGCCAAGTTAAAACACCGTCGTTCTTAGTATAGCGTTTCCAACTATCAAACCATAATACAGTATGATATCCATATTCACCTTCCATGTACGCTGCAGGTGTTTTATACTTATGAAGTAGTTTACCACCTCGCGTTTCGATTTTCTTGTCAGGTGAAAATAAATTTTTAAACTTCTGAAATAATGTTGGCTTTTTCTCAACATGTTTAAAATGATAACTCATTTTTAAGAGTTAAATATAATTCACAAAATTCGTTCGTAAAATATTTCCGGGATGTTCCGCAAAACAACCAATCCGTGCGCGAAACAAAACAACAAGCCAATGACAGTTGAGCTACGTCACTTTTTCAGCTCAACCAATAAAAATGGAGTTTTCCTGAATAACCAATTAGCTTACAGATCGTCAGAGACTCAAGAGCCAATCAGATTACAGTTTGTGACGTAGGTCACCCAATCCCAGCGCGGCTCTGTGACGTACACAGCAGCTGCGGTTTCTCGTTTCTCACTCCGGCGCTTACCCCTCCTTCACAAAATCTTTTCACAGCGCCATTTTAAGAACACCTTTCAGTGTAAATTAATTCTTAACAATGACAATAAGGACTCATCTGTTTGTTTCACTATTTAGGATAGTATACATACATTCAAGTATCCACACTTCGGAATAGACGGCGCTATTCACACTAAGGAAAATTTTCAATTGTCTTTAGAGTAACCCTTACCCCACCCTTCTAGCACGTATAATTATGAACTCGCTTTCCTCTGAACGCACCGCGAAGTGACAGTTCTAAGAGTTCCACTTGAACATAAAATACAAATCAAACTCGCACTTTCACACGGAAAATTCCCTAATTTCGAACACACATGAAATCCGTACAGGACTCTCACCTGTTTATAGAAATCATGCACCGTTAGCAAAATAACGACGTTATCCGTACAGGACTCTCACCTGTTTTTAGATATAAAACATGTACAAGTACAGGACTCTAACCTGTTTATAGATAATCATGCACCGACATTACCCTGCCCTTCACTCAAGCTCGAATATAACTAATACTCTTATCACAGTGAGTTTTATGGAAGGCGCTTTGTCCCTATTCTCATGCTGCTCTAATTTCTTAGAAAACCCTCACTATACAAGATTCACACCTAGCCCTAACACTGTGCTGCACGGCGACAACACTGTATTGCACGGCGACAATACTTCTGGTACACGGCGATACCACTTGTGATACTCGGCGATATCACTACAAACAGAACAGATGATTTGCGTGACTAATTTCTCGCCACACAATCTATACCGGTATAGCTTACAGATAGCACGAATAACGGACTCAACATGTGTTAAAACATCGATCCTATTTCCATACCATAACACCTTAGTAACCCTTAGCAACCAACATATTACCTTGGTTACCCTTAGCAACCATCAATTTCTGCTACCAGAGAATTGATCCAGCGGGCTATAGAAAATATGTCATAAACAACGCTACCCAACTTCATAACCTATAAACAAAATATTATACTAACTCATGGACCCATTTATAAATCTGACATATTTGGGCCTACTGAATCAGGTGGTCAGATTAAACCTATATACACTATATTTACAAAATATATACAAATTTATACATCTGCGGAAGGAATATTATCATTAGAATAATTCCTGACCATTTAAGCGACCACCATTGGCGATGGAATCTAGCTAATAGTAACCTGCACTTCTGAATAATCAAGACCAGCTTGTTTGTCAAAAGTAAGATTTTATTTACTAAATTATGGTATCTCAAAATGTAATTTTATAAATGCATTTTTATTAGTATTAAAGTAAGCATGTTTGTAAAGAATCATGAAAAAGCAATTTAAGCAAGAAAATCAAAGTTTAAGTAAGTATTTCGAAGTTTAGCATTTCTAAAACCTAAGTCCCTAGCTAAGCTAAATAAATGGAAAATAGAATAAAGTTCTTTGAGGATTCTTACGTGCTCCACGCAATGTCCGACAGCACTTCACCCTCATCGGAAAGTCAGAAAGCAGCAGCCAGCCCATCCCTAAGGGCATGACTTTTTATACCTTTCTACGCTAACTAAACTACGCAAAGGAAAGTTTTCAGAAATCTTCGACGTCCCATTGGCTGAGAGTGACAAGTGACATGTCACCCACATTTCAAATCTTCCATTAGGTCACTTTTCTTAAGGACCATTGTCTTTTCCGAGTGCAACCAGGAGCTTCCTAGGTTTGCAACAAATGTACAATAATGTTCTCGCTGCGTCCATTTGACTTCCGCGGATGCCAAGTTAAGACTGACAAAATGTTCTTTTTCGACCTTGGCCACGTCCGACAGAATGATGACAGCACATCAGTTTTTGCTTTGTGAATGCAGCTTTTGACGAACACTTTATTTCAGAATGGGCGTCTCGTGACTTTTGCAGAAGTAAATTTCGGCTTCTAGCAACTCGAGCAAACTAGGCCCAAAAGCAGGCAACTTAAGCTTTCTAGTATAAAACAAACACAAGAAAAGTATTAATGTAAGAAATAATGTAGATTCTGTATCCACCCCAGGATTTACTAATTAATTAATCCACCCAATTAGTCAAATGTTACCTAGCAAATGCAAACAAATAAAGCAGCGTTTTATATCTACCAGTCTTCATTAATCCATGAGACTTATGTGCACCTAGAATAGTAGAAATGACATCACATAGACAAGGAAAAGCAAAATAAGCACATGCTTCTTTTAAGTTTGCAGCAGTTAGTAATGACAAAAACGAAAACAATAAATTATTTTATTATTTTGCACGAACAAAAAGATGCAACAATTATGCACGTTTATGAGCGCACATGTTAGTTCCCCCCATGTGTAAAGTTTAATCTAAGTTGTATTAGCACGACATATCACAAATCATTAATATTATTATTCATGTTATGGAAATGTGACTTCACGAGTTTAAACAAAACTCTGTTTTCTATCTCGCTCCATCAGGATCACTGTACATTACTCAAGCACAAGTTACTTTAAACAAGGTAATGTTCATTTTAAGCATGAGCACAGGGAGATGAAGTAATTTGCCCAGATTCACAGGCTGTTGAGCCCACACCAGGATTCGAACCTTCATGTCCACTGAGGTGCATTATTCCCCCCCTCCACCAACCCTGTGTTGCTTATATTTGTTCCCTTTTGAAATGGATCCAAAAAAGAAAGAAACACTTTTGCTGAAAATGTCATCTTTTTCTGATATTTTTCTATTTCAAAGTGCAGCCTTGGGACGGAAAGGGAAAAAAAGGTTCAAAATTCGAAAAACAAATAAAATACGAAATAAAGCAAGACATAGTGCTACTTTCGTTTTCTCGACTTTCGTTGAACAATATTGTTTTTGCTGAGTGGGGAAGTGCACCATTCCAGGCATGACTGCAATACCTGGTTGATGCGTAGAGTGGAATGGGTTTATTCAAATCCTTATCAGCTGTTTTTCTTTGCTGTGAGTTAAAACGCATTACATCCTGCTTGCTAATGTTCCCTGCCCTTTGCACATGCTTGAAGCCCTCAACACCTTCATACTGCATACAGGTGGTGATCCCCTTGCCTTGAAACACAAAGATGAGTTTTAGCGATGCTTCAATAGCGCTGCAGAATGAGGAAGCATGCCCTCTGCCTCCTCTACAGCGGTTTTTTTAAGGCAATGTCATGGTAACAAACGAAACGCGCGCTGTAACCTCAGTTTTTAGTCACAAAATGTACATGTGACTCTTTAACAAAAAAAAGACGCAGAAACTCTTAAGTCCACAAGCAAGAATGTTTTATTTATTTGTATATGTGTGGTCACAATACACGTCTTTGGTCCACTCGCAAGAAATCCAACCGATCGCATGGATTTATCTGCCTCATCGGGGTACCCTTCTGAATATGATGAGCCCCACCCCATCCCCCTCACTACACTCATTTCACAATGCCCACCTCCCTACAGTGTTCACTTCTCCTGGTCTGCTGTTGGCAGCTGCCCCCCTCTTTCTTCCTCTTCCTCCAATTCAATCTCTCTCTGTCTCTGTCTCACTCTTCCTCACTTTCTGAAAATGGTGACTCCAAAAAACGACTCTTACCCTCTCTTTACTCTCCTTCTCTTTATTTGTTCCTCAGTGAAATGGATCCAAATATAAAGAAACACTTTTGCTGCAAATGTCATATTTTTCTGAAATGTTTCTATTCCAAAGTGCAGCCTCAGGAGAAAAAAAGGTTAAAAATGCGAGAAAAAAATGAAAAAAATGAAATAAAATAAGAGGTCACAAGGTGGCCAGATTGGTTTTATTCACACCCACACACACGAGCACCACTTTTCAGAGTTTGCCAGTGAAGCACTAGTTCTGTTTTCTCGTTTTTTCTTTGAACAACATTGTTTTCCCCACCCGTGGGGATATGCACCATTCCTGGAGGTACTGCAATGCCTGGTTGATGCGTAGAGTGGAAAACATTTAATGTGATCCTAATCAACTATTTTCTTTATTTTAGTTTATAAAATGTGTACTGAGGGCTCTGTGTTAAAGAATGTGGTTTGTGCTCCTCCTGGACCAATGCTAACCTGACCCCTCCGAGGCAAATACACTCCATCCTTCCCAACCCGAACAGAGATCCTCCCTGCAATCTGAGATGTAACATTTCTGACAACCTCACTAGGGTGACCCCTCCTCATGTGAATGTCTTTGTCTCAGCATCTCAAGTAAGAACTTACCGATCTGTAAACTTCACAACTTTTACCACCCACCGAGAGACAATCTTCCTTTCATTGAGAAATTAATGGAAATCATCTCTAGCAATGTCGACTCTGCAGTATCACAAATCTTCCTAGGGAACTTCAACCTGCATTGGTCCAACCACAATGACCGCGCGGTCACAAAGGGTTATGGATTCTAAAGAGATGGTCAGTTCCTTGGAAATGATGAGGTCTAGGATTTCCCCTTTCGTGTGGGTTGGTTGGTCACAGTGCTGAAACAAGCTTCCAAGGACCGGTTTCTGGCAATACAGCCGTCCAATCTTTTGACTGGGTGTGAGTGTTTGATTGGTTCAGATGCTCCGTCCATCACCACCCCCTTTTGTACCGCTTTGGCCGCCATAAGTGTGGCAGGGTTTGCTCAGAAGTGAGTCCCTTGCTCACTTTGCCACTGGATTCAAGCAAGTTGGGCTGAAGAAGGATGGAATGCCAGAAACCGGTCCACGGAAGCTTTTTTCCGGTCCAGGGAAGGCATGGCTTGGCAGTTCGGGCTGGACTGTTCCCATGAGGCACAGGGTCAGACTGATTTGCATATAGCCATGTCTGAACTGGGGTGGCATAGTGGGCTAAAGAACGGTGATGGATCAAACCCAGATCTTTTGACTGGGTGTGAGTGTTTGATTGGTTCAGATGCTCCGTCCATCACCACCCCCTTTTGTACCGCACTGGCAAGAAGGCCATTGAATTATGGATAGGACAGCTCAATAGGTCACAACCAGTTTCATTTGGCAGACCTTCCTTGATGCTCTTTTTTCTCCTGCTACATCAGCCGAGGCACCTTTGAATATTATATTATTCATTTTTATTTTGACTAAAATAGGTTGTTTGTTGCATAAAAGAAAGAAACAGTTGAAAGAGAAGAAAAGGATCTATAAACTTAGAAAAGAAGAAGAAAGGGAGATTGAGTTACAGGAATTACATAGAGAACGTTATGCAAATCGTGAGGATTTTGCAGATACTGGTTTTTAGAATTTACTGACACAAATGAATTTGAATCATTTTCTCGGAAGTTTAAATTACAAAATTTTGGGTGCTGGTGTGGTGATTTGTTAATCACCAGATGAGGGAGTTGATGGAGCGAGTTAGAAAACAAAATTTTGTTTAAACTCGCGAAATCACATTTCCATAACATGAATAATAATATTAATAATTTGTGATATGTCGTGCTAATACAACTTAGATTAAACTTTACACGTGGGGGGACTAACATGTGTGCTCATAAACGTGCATATTTGTTGCATCTTTTTGTTCGTGCAAAATAATAAAATAATGTATTGTTTTCGTTTTTGTCAATACTAACTGCTGCAAAATTAAAAGAAGCATGTGCTTATTTTGCTTTTCCTTGTCTGCGTGATGTCATTTCTACTATTCTAGGTGCACATAAGTCTCATGGATTAATGAAGACTGGTAGATATAAACGCTGCTTTATTTGTTTGCATTTGCTAGGTAACATTTGACTAATCGGGTGGGTTAATTAATTAGTAAATCATGGGGTGGATACAGAATCTACATTATTTCTTACATTAATACTTTTCTTGTGTTTGTTTTATACTAGAAAGCTTAAGTTGCCTGCTTTTGGGCCTAGTTTGCTTGAGTCGCAGAAAACTGAAATTTACTTCTGCAAAAGTCACGAGACGCCCATTCTGAAATAAAGTGTTCGTCAAAAGCTGCATTCACAAAGCAAAAACTGATGTGCTGTCATCATTCTGTCGGACGTGGCCAAGGTCGAAAAAGAACATTTTGTCAGCCTTAACTTGGCATCCGCGGAAGTCGAATGGACGCAGCGAGAATATTGTTATACAATTGTTGCAAACCTAGGAAGCTCCTGGTTGCACTCGGAAAGGACAATGGTCCTTAAGAAAAATGACTTAATGGAATATTTGAAAAGTGGGTGACATGTCACTTGTCACTCTCAGCCAATGGGACGTCGAAGATTTCTGAAAACTTTCCTTTGCGTAGTTTAGTTAGCGTAGAAAGGTATAAAAAGTCATGCCCCTAGGGATGGGCTGGCTGCTGCTTTCTGACTTTCCGATGAGGGCGAAGTGCTGACGGACATTGCGTGGAGCACGTAAGAATCCTCAAAGAACTTTACTTTAATTTCTATTATTTTAGCTCAGCTAGGGACTTAGGTTTTAGAAATGCTAAACTTTTAATAATTCTTTTAAACTCTGATTTATCTGCTTAAACTGCTTTTTCTCATGATTCTTTACTTTAATGCAAATAAAATTCATTTATAAAACTATCAACTTATATACCATAATTTAGTAATAAAATCTTACTTTTGACAAACAAGCTGGTCTTGATTATTCAGAAGTGTGGGTTACTATTAGCTAGATCACGTCGCCAATGGTGGTCGTTTAAATAGTGAGGATGTGTTATAATGACAATATTCTTTCCGCTAATGTATAATATTGTATATAATTTGTAGATTAGGTGTATATAGATTTATTCTGACCACCTGATTCAGTAGGCCCAAAATATGTCAGGTTTATGAATGGGTCCATGATTTAGTATAGAGTTTGTTATAGGTTATGAAGTTGGGTAGCGTTGTTTATGATATATTTTCTATAGGCCGCTGGATCAACCGCCCGTCTGGTTTCGGAGGGGAGCCATCTGTAGATCTTGCGAAGCCTGCGGAGAGTGTTGAGGCAGGAGGAGGAGCTGGCGTTGAGTTGTTGGGTCATTGACAGAGAAAAGTCTAGGATGAACCACAGGTTGCGTGCGTGGTCGGTTGGTGTCGGAGTAGTTCCCAGCAAGGCTGGCCACTAGGAGTCGTCCCAGGTGGAAGGGGTGGAGCCGAGGATGAGGACCTCCATCTTGTCCGAGTTCTGTTTCAGGCGACTCCTCTTCATCCATTCGGCGACGGCCTTCATCCCTGTGTGGAAGCTGATTTTGCGGGTGGTGAGGTTTTTGAGAGGATTAGCTGGGTGCCGTTGCCCTATGAGACTATTTTGAGGTTGTGTGATCGGACAATATTGGCGAGCGGTCTCATGTAGACGCGGAAGAGGGTCAGGCTGAGGGAGGATCCTTGGGGTACGCCACAGGTGATCTGGGTGGCACCATTGGTAGATTGTTTTAGGAAGTAAACTCTTACTCCGAGAAGATAGCATGTGGAACAGGTGCTACAACACCAACACAATATTCTATATTTGCAACCAGATTAGGCAAAAAGAGATAAACATAATAAAATAAACTTAAAGAAATAACATAAGGTATGGGGGGAATGAACTTAAAAATAATGCTAGTCAATGTGCTGCAGTAGGTCCGTACCTAGTGGATTTCTATATTACATTGCATTGGCTCATGAAGGACGAGGCACTCGTAATCCTCCCCAAATGGTGGCTAAACCCAGCCAAACATTTACCTTTGCTGGAGCACCTTCCTTCTGCATACCAAGCATTCCTTCAGTATTCTTATTCTTTGATTCAAATGCTCTAGGTAGGACAGCTGCAAATACGTAGACCAGTAGTTTGCATGTTGTTAGGGTAAACATGGCCAGTTGCTTCTGTTCACTTTAAATTAACACTATCTAAGTTCAAATTCTCCTAAAATATGTTGTTACTTTGCCTTTGTTTCTCAAGGTCCTCTTTTCAGGAAATTCTTCTTTGAATCAAAGGCCACAGGTTGAAGGAGTAGGAAGGCTATCAAAAACCCAGGGCAGTTCCACATAAAAAAGTAAGTTTTACAACTGGTGTCTGGCTTTTCACTGTGACTTAAGTCTGCTGGGTCTTCTCCATGAACTAGGCACATGTGACATAATATGAAGAACTGACACATTTTTGAAAGTCTGTTGGTACTCTCCCAAGTAGACACAACCTTCCTTGACACAAAGAGATTCTTCCTTATGCCCCTCCATAGGATAATTTTTCTATTCATGCAAGATACATTGTATATGGCCTCAATCCCTTTTAACCTTGTGGGTCACAAGAGTTTGTTATCTTTAGACCTTAAAGACACTTTCCTATTGCAGAGATTAAAGATACAGAAGAGCCAAAATTCTCTTCATAGCCATTTACCAATCAGATGGGAATCTTTTGAGCAGCAAGCAGAAATCAGGAATGTCTTCTTCCCTATGTCACTTGAGATGTCATCAGTGATGTCACTGACACTTCATAAGTTATGTAATATGTGAGGTCATGAGCAGTTGATTGTGGGGACGTGAGGTATAGTTAGCTCAGGTAACTATAACTCCTGAATTTCTATGGTTTAGCACAATTGAAATCTGAGCCCACTTATACAGCCCCTGTAACCTTTGATTTCCTTTAGTGCCATTTATTTAATTTAGATTATATTAAATGTATATATTACAATAATTAACATTTATAGCTTTGAACTCTATGTTTTAAACAAATCCATATTTTTTCATCTTTTTGAATGATATTAGTGTCAATGATATTTTATTTCTGATATTTTTTACTTAGCATTATTATTTATAGGAGCTCGATATTGTGTTAAATTATATTTTTGATACAATATAATTGTTAGCTATATTGTTACCACGATATTGTGCAAGTGATTCCTTGCCATGGTGGATAGGTTAGTCAGTTATTTGGATTCGGAAGGATAGCAGAAGGATAGAGGAGGTAAAAAGTTTTGTACTTATGTAGCGCTTGTTACCTCTGATGGGGTGTTGAAGCACTTTTTTGGGCGAGTAGCACGCTACTCCGGAAACCCATAAAGGATTAGTGGTGAATTAGTATGGTCAAATATGAAAGTAATTTGAGTGGTGGATATTAGTCAGTTATTTGGAATGAGAAGGATAGCGGAGGGATAGAAGGGGAAGAAAGGTTTGCATTCATATAGCACCTGTAACCCTTAATGGGTGTTGAAGCGCTTTTCTGGCGAGTAGCACCCTACTCTGGAACCCATAAAGGATTAGTGTTAAAAATGAGTATAATGAAATACGAAGTCATTTGAGTGGTGTATATGTTATTGATTTATTTGGATAAGGGTAGGCGGCGAGGCGGCAGGATAGAAGAGGGAAAGAGGTTTGTATTTATATAGCGCTTGCTACCCCTGATGGAGTTTTGAAGCGCTTTGTTTGGGTGAGTAAGTGGGTATGTGAGAGGCTGTATAGGTGAGTAATGGGGTGTGCAAGTAGCTGTATGAGTGAGTGGGTACATAAGTGGTGTATGGATGAGTGTGTGGGTGTGTGAGTGACTGATGTGTGAGTGAGTATATGTGAGAGTGGCTGTATGAGTGACTGTGTGCTTGTGTCAGTGGCTCTATAGGTAAGTGAGTATGAGTGTTAGTATTTGAATGAGTAAGTGAGTGGGTGTGTAAGTAACTGTATGGGTGAGTGAGTGGCTGTATGAGTGACTGCATGGGTGAGTGAGTAGGTGTGTGAGTAGCTGTATGGGTGACTGACTAAGTGTACAAGTGGCTGTATGAGTGTATAAGTGGGTATGCTAGTGCCTGCATGTCTGGATGTGTGAGTGGCTCTATGTGTGAGTGAGTAGGTGCATGAGTGACTATATGGGTGAGTTAGTGGTTATGTGATTGGCTGTATGAGTGGATTTGTGAGTGGCTCTATGAATCAGTGAGTAGGTGTTGGGAACTTGCATGAGTCTGTGAATGGGTTGTGAGTGTTTGTGTGGGAGTCGGTGTGTATGAGGTAGTATAGGGGTGTGAATGGTTATGTGAGTGTTTCTGTGGATGATGTCATGAGTGATGTATTTTGAGATGTCATCGGTGATTTTACTGACCATGTCATGAGTGATGTAATATGTGAGGTCATAAGCAGTGCATTGTGGGGACATAAATTCCATTCCCTATCTATAGCGTCCCTGTAACCTTTTTTTAAGTGGATTTCTAAGGTGTTTTAAGTGTATTTCCTAACTGTAGCCTGTAACCTTTTAGAGTGTGTGTGACTGAGTGCATGAGAGTCTCAGTGGGTGGGTGAGTGTCTCAATATGTGTGAGTAGATGTGTGAGTATCTGAGTGGGCCTAGGAGTGTCTGCATAAGTGTCTTACTGGGTCTGTGAGTGAGTGTGTGAGTCTCTGAGTGGGTACGTGAGTGAGTGAATAAGTATCTGAGTTGGCCTGCAAGTGGGTTTGTGAGTTTCTGTGTGGATCTGTGAGTGGATGCATGAGTGTCACAGCAAAAATGAGAGAAAAACAAGCACTTGTTTAGGAAAAAGCCCTCAGGTGGACCAGGTCCTGGGGGCAAGTCCATTTATTTTAAACTTAAATGAGGGGGTGCATATGGGCCCCTCCATGTGCATTCGTATGCCTGGGGCACCTCCGCCTTCCTGGGCCTACATATTTATATGAATGGGGACATGCAGACTCCCTGGGGACCACAAAATCCCTGGGCCTTTATTCTAAAAAGTTTGAGGTGAGGCACATACCCTGGGTACCACTGCCTCACCAGGACCAAATACATTCATTAAAGTGGAAGGGGGCAGCATACAACCCTGCTCCGTAGCCACATACATCCCCTGGGACCCCATTCCCTGGGGCACGGCATAGTTCAGTGGGGAGGGGAACCATGTGGCCCTCCTTTTCACGCTGGTTTTGGCCTCGTGACCACAACCCTTCGGGGCTAGGCTCCAAAAAAATGGAGAAGGGGGCCCGGGTTTTGTCCTTTAAAAATTCCTGTTCCTAATAAGTGAGGAGCGGCATGGTATTCCCATCCCTGGGTCAATTTTGGCCATGGGGAACCCATCCCCTGAGGACTGGCTTCATTGAATAGGTGTGGGGGCTGTGCAGCCCCCCTCCCGGCCTGATTTCAGCCCTCGGGGACCCCATACCCTAGGGCCCGGCCATGTCTCCTGGTTACCGCCGGGGCACCAAGTGTGCAATGGAAGTGTTGGGGGAGCCTCAAGGCCATAGCTGTCCCAGCTGGCTCCCTTCCTACTGCTGGAGCCATCATTGCTGCCGCAAGCAGGCAGGGAGCTGCGTTAAATAGCAGCTGCCTGATTGCAGGAGCTGTGTTTTTATCATATTTGAGTGCAAGGAAACAGATTAAAACTCTGCTGTCTGCAAGCAGGAGCACCACCAAACTTTGTGAGGAGACTCATCTGACCCTCCAGAGCTGTTATACCTTTTCTCACTTAACTGCTGCATCAAGGTCACAACATCAACAAACCATACTTCATGGGATCGGTGCCTGCAGCGTGCAGGGGAGAGATACCTTCACTCCAAGGGAGCTTCTTGGCAATGTCTTGAAGGCTGGAGGTGTTCTGGGGTTCTTGTAGTCCTTTCAAGTTTCAGACTGACTCAGTGGAAGTGGTTGTTGGGTCCTGGGAGCAGCAGGCAGGGTTTGGCATCTTTTTCTTCTGCAGCAGAGCTCCAGTTCTCGAGCAGCAGGTTTTTTTGTCCTGGTCTTGGCTTCCCCCACTATCTGGAGGTTCCTGGGTTGGATTTCAAAGGCGGCATCACCTTTGAAGCTTCCCGCCCAGAAAGCCCATCCTGTCTTGGAAGAGGTGTGAAGAGCCTTTGGACAGAGCAAGCTTTGTCTTTGTTCTTTGAGAGCTCTGGCCTTCACCCCTTGAGGTCTGAAAAATGTTTGGTAGTGTCAGGCAAATGAAAACAAGTACGAAACCACACCAGTTCTTGGTAGTTTTTCAAGAGACCCTCAAAAAGGTTCTCTTGTGTGAATGTTTAAATACATCCACCACTGGCATCAGTGGGGATTTATTAAGGTAAGATGTTTGGTACCAAACAACTTAAAAATCAGTGAAGCCATCATGGTGTTATGAAACTTGTGCTGACAAGTATCCAGATCATGTACTGTTTATGGCTTCCCTCTGCACCTACAATATCTCAGAAAAGACTGGATATTGTAGGGGCCTATCTGCTCATTCTGACATGCTCACACAAAATATATAGTGCAACCTGCCTTAGGCCTAAAGGAATGCAGTAGGGGTGATATGCCGGTACCTTGTGCAGTGTACAGGTGGCATGACACCGGTCTGTGTGCCATGTCGACTCTTTGGATTTCTCTGTACCAAGGCATGCAGCCTGCAACGAGCATGGCCTTTTTGAGGGGTCCCTGGGGTGGCACAACCAGCGCTACAGTCCCAGAGGACCTGCTTCAGTACCCATGTCCTAGGTACCAGGGGTTCAATTTACTAGGGACCTACAGGGGTAACAGAGGTTGTGCCATTCATGGTATAGGTTTTGGGAAAGAGATTTGGCACTGGGGATCTGTTTATTAGGGACCCAGTGCACTTACAGTTCAAAATCACATCAGACATCAGGCAAACAGTGGGGGCTAACCATGTCAAAATAGCCACATTTCTACATGGATTGGCTGGTGTTGCCAGGGAGCCATTTGAAGATCTTACGAAGCATGCAATGAATGAGGAAGCAGATGGAGGAGACAGCATTGATCTGGTTTTTCATGGTGAACTTCCTGCCCAGGATGATGCCAAGGTTGCAGGCATGGTCTGTTGGAGTGGGTGAGACTCAAAGATTTGAAGGCCATCAAATGTCGCTCTGCAGGTAGATTTTGTTCGCAATGATGAGCACTTCCGTGTTGTCTCTGTTGAGTTTTAGGCAGTTGTATTTCATCCAGTCAGGGATTCTGTTTCCAATTAACAACTTTTGAGTTTTGCAGCCTGGCTCTTGACCAGACATGGCTCCCGGGCTCACTATGCCAGCAGGGTCAAAACTGAGTTGCATATGGCTGGGACTAAACTGGGGTGGCATGGAGAGCAAATGAATCATGGATTTAACCCTCATCTTTTGACTAGGGGTGAATGTTTGGTTAGTTCTGCATTCCTTCCATCATTTATGTGTCTTTTGCTCTATGACAGCAACACTAGCAAGGGAACAAAAGTAGCAGTAATCATCTAAATAGAAGGAATTTTTTCCAAATCGCTATTTGGTAATCACTATTTCTAATGCACTAAAGTGATATCTGGCCCTTATTTCCAAATTTAGTGATTCATAGTTGGTCGCAAATAGTGCTACCTCAAGAATATTAAGGAGGTAGGTCACATATTGTGACCCATGGCATAGCTAGAATTGTGGCCGCCCTTGGTAGTCCCTGATTTTGCCACCCTGCGAAGGCCGCAGGTAAGAGCTGGGGAGAGGCAGTTGCCTGTAAAACTCATGCTGCCCAGGGCTACGCCACTACCTGCTGGGGTCAGCAGACCACCATGTCTGTGAAAGCTTTTGAAGAAAGCAATCTTTTTTGTTCAAATGCAGGCTGTTTTCCTTAAAGGAAACCAGGATAGATTTCTTTTAAAAATACAATTTTACATGTAATTTTTTTTTGGAGTCGGCAGTGGTCTGTGGGACAACTACCTGCTCTTAATAAACTATATATTTTTTCATTCTCAAAGGGGAAGGTGTCTCAAGGGTAACCCTTCCCATTTTTGAATGGGTTACTATCAACTTTGAATTGGTGGCAAAGTATGAATATTTTCTGATCACATTTCAGTCGCAAAATATTAGTAAATATCGTTAGATTTCCTATTTGGAAGTGGCGCCCTGAACATGCCCCTTCCAAATAGAGTATCTGATTTTGGTCGCAGGCTCAAGTTGTGATTCAGTAACAAGTTATTGAATAGCAATTTGGTGTTTGTACATATAAAACAACATTTTTGCAGTCCCATATGGCTCAATTCTGCTTAAATGGCCATTTGCGACTGCAAAAATGCTTTGTACATCTGTCCACAAATCTCTGACCTTATTCCTATCAGCAGCCCATCTCAGATCATCTTACACAGATACTGCCACAAGATGAATATGCTGACCTGAGGATGATGCAACAAGCCATTTTTCTAAAAATAACTAAGTATTTGACTGCAAAACAAGTTCCTAAGTACTTACCCCAAAAAAAGATTAGAGCAGGTAGAGGGATGGGCCTATTTTTTTTTGTATTGAATGGCTTTTATGCAATGCGTACGCATTGCAACAAATGAGCAAGAGAACAAAATATAAAAAAAACAAGTAGTGCACTACATAAGTAAACTAGACATGCAGACAGTTGATGTGCTACAGGACAGACTTACCAGTAATCATGGGTCACAACAGAGCAGGCATTTGATTTATCAAAGCATGTGTGTAAGATGGCACTGGGGCCAGGGTAGCATGCGTAACTATGGCAGCAGGACATGTGACTGCTTGAGGGGGAGCCCCAGCTAGGAATCAGGTGACAGGCTGGGGGTGGGATGTAGATGGTCTTGAATGTGGTGGTCCCTCTCGTGATTGAGTACTGGGGTTGTCAGATGCCAGATAAGAGACAAAGGGAGGGCATATTTCCATAGGCCTGGACCCTTGGGGCATCAAGTCCCAATATTCAGTGAGTTGTTTTTGGCAGTACGCACACCGCGCAGTGGCGCTCCTAGTGAATTGTAACTGTGTGCTTTTCTCGAAGGATCAGTATTGTTGTTAGATGCCTAACTATCCTAGGAACATCTTTAACATATCCAAGGATGGCTACCAAAGGAGGCCCCTGGGGACAATGATCAGTGATAGAGGCAATGGCTTTGTAAACCAGGTCCAAAAGTGTACTACAGAGAGACATTCCCATGCCAGATGAAGAAATGAGGCATTGTTGTGTCTGCACCTGTGGCAGACTGTGTCAGCTGAGAGGCCTATGTGGTGCATCTGAACGGAGGTGTGATACATACTTTGGTGGAATTTAACATGAATTAGGTGTAGTTGGGGAAAGAGCTTTAATCAGTTCACAGCAGTATTTCCATTGTGCTGCAGTCAGAGGATCTAAGTCAACTTCCCAACTAAGGCGGTCTCTGGGGGTGCATATGAACGACTTGTCCTGTATAGTTCCATATAGTCGTGCAATCAGTCATTGGAGAGATGGACTGGGCAGTAACATGTTTATTGAAGGAAATAAAGGGTGGGGTCGAAAGGAACGTATTGTACATGGTGTGGAGCCTGAAGTATGTAAAGACATCAAGTGGAGTGTGCAGCAGAAGGTAATACATACATTGCACTGAAAGTTATTGTCCCTCTGAGATTGTATGTTGCAACCACGCAATACCCAACCGTACAATGCTTAAACAACGCGGTCTTAACAATAACCGCATCTTAACCATGCATGCCTTTACATCAAAATGTAGTTGTAATGGCATATTTGGTAAAGGCATATGAGTGGTTAGGGTTCTGTCCTCATTCCTGCTCTAAGTCCTAAAACCCAGCCACCTGCCCTGAGTACGATCCCAGCCTCAAAACCACACTTGCCCCGCCCCAAATCCTAAAAGCGAACCCCAGCCCTAAATACAAACTCCACCCCAGCCCTGAAAACACACCAGCCCATGATCCCTAAAATCCAGCCCCCAGACCTGAAATCGATCTAGACTCCCTTGCCCTAAGCCCTAAATCATTCACCCCATAAATCGACCCTGACCCCCCGACCTGTGCCATACAACATTCACCAAGAAAAAAACACCCCAGCCCCCTGCTCTAAGTCCTAAAACCATCCCAGTGGTTACAAAGCACCCTATCCCTCATCCTAACTACCCAGCCTCCCACCATGAGCACACCCCTGAGCCTCCCTTTCATTTAAAGTATAAACTAGCTTACCCGTCGCGCGTTGCTGCGATCTCCGAAGAAAGGAAATTCAAGGAAACTCGTTATGATAACATTCAATTTACATTGTGTTATTTTTATTGAAACATATTCATTTTAATATGGAAAACATTTCAAAGTGTTGTTTTGATTTTATTTATTAATTCGAGTGCTTGTGGATACACAATTTTTTGTTTTTCCGTTTGATGCGTACATCAGTATTCGAAAGATTATGAGGGCACTGGGAGGCCGATATTTAAAAAAATGTATGCCAGAAACCTTCACTGTAGTGTACTCAACAACTTCCCAAAGTTTTCTGGAGATTGGATGAATGGTGTTTGAATTGTATTTATTTATTCGAGTGCTTGTGGATACACAATTTTTTGTTTTTCTGTCTTGTTAGTACATCAGTATTCGAAATATTATGAGGGACCTGGGGGGCCGATATTTAAAAAACGTTTATGCCAGAAACCTTTGCGGGAGTGTACTCAACAACTTCCTAAAGTTTCATGGCGATCGGATGAATGGTGTTTTAATTCTATTTATTTATTCGAGTGCTTGTGGATACAGGATTTTTTGTTTTTCCGTCTGGTACGTACATCAGTATTCGAAAGATTATGAGGGCCCTGGGGAGCCGATATTTTAAAAAAATGTATGCCAGAAACCTTCGCGGGAGTGTACTCAACAACTTCCCAAAGTTTCATGGCGATTTTTAGTTTTTCCATCTTGTGCGCACATCAGTATTCGAAAGATTATCAGGGCCTTGGGGGGCCGATATTTAAAAAAATGTATGCCAGAAACCTTTGCGGGAGTGTACTCAACAACTTCCTAAAGTTTCATGGCGATCGGATGAATGGTGTTTTAATTCTATTTATTTATTCGAGCACTTGTGGATACACGATTTCTTGTTTTTCCGTCTGGTGCATAAATCAGTATTTGAAAGATTATGAGGTCCCTGGGGGGCCGATATAAAAAAAATGTATGCCAGAATCCTTCGTGGGAGTGTACTCAACAACTTCCCAAAGTTTCATTGCGATCGGATGAATTGTGAAGTAATACATAAAGGACAAACATACAGACAGACATACATTCGTTTTTATGTATATAGATAATAAAAATAAAAAAGTTCCATGACAGAGTAATTAAAAAATCATACTCACCAAGCTGTTTCTTGTCTGGGCAGGAAGTCCCTTCCGACCCTTGGACCCTTTGCCTGAGTCTAGAGCGCTAACTATCACTAACGTCTAAAACACACAAATGCATGGCAAAGGCATGTGCGTGGTTTAGTCGTGAGGGGTTCCACATGCTTTGTTAAGTCACGCATTCTTTAGACTGTGTGGTTTAGGCTGTTTCCCATCCCTCTGGATATAGTCAGCTGACTCCATCGTCAGTGGCTACTGTAAGTAGCAGATGACCACTCGGAGTTATTAGGTGAGTATAAGTTATGTAAGTGTGCATGGAGGAATAGTCTGTCCCACACCCAAATCATGCAAGCAATGATATCAATGTTGGCTTATGGGCAGTGAGCTGACAAATAAATGGCTGCTGTCAGGAGGCAGGGGCTGCACCTTCTGCATCAATGGCTAAATATGGCTGACGGTATGATGGGTGGATCCAGTAGTAATGTGGTTCCATATCTGGGGATCAGACGCCACCCTGCTCAAAGAGAAGAGTCAGAGTTTCCCACAAAAATCTTGGTTGATTGCCAGCCCAGTTCTACATAATGAGATGTGTGTGGAGCTTCCGAAAGAAATGGGTTGGAAGAGGTATAGGTTATGCCAAACACGCATAAGAACTTTGGGAAGATGAGCATCTTGTCATTGGTGGGTCTGCCCTCGATGAAAAGTGGCCCTTTAGTCTTGATCATCACAGGCTCCTACAGCCAAGTTATCAGTGTACCAAAGTTAGCCCTCCATAATTCATTGTTGTCTTAATCGAACCAGATGCCCAGATGACAGACCAGTCCATCTGCCCACTGTTGTGGGTATTCAAGAGCGAAACTGACTGTCACAGAAGTGAGAGGAAAGAGGACCAATTTGGACAAGTTTATATGGATGCCAGAGAGGCCTTCAAAGTAAATAGCCTTGTGCACCACTGGGGAGATGTTGATGTGAGGATCACACAGATATAAGGTTACATCGTCTGTGTACATAGAGACTAAAATACTTCTATTGTGGAGTACAAGTCCCCTGCCTGAGTGCTGCTGATGTAGGCGGGGCGCTAAGGACTCCATAGCAATGGCAAAAAGAAGGGGTGGGAGGAGGCAGCCCTGCCTAGTTCCCCTAGATGTTAGGAAGGTGGCCATGATCATGTCATTAATTCACAGCTTCATACATGGTGCCTCGTAGATAGGTTTCATCCAATTAATAAAGCGAGGGCTAGGACCCAGTCTCAGCAACAGGTGAAAGAAGAAGGATCATTCCAAAGAATCGAACGCATTGCTGGCATCGAGCAACTCTGCTGAAGCCTTAATCTTGGGATTGGTGGAGTGCATGAGGCTGAACAATGTGCGTAAATCATGTCAAGTGTTTCAGTCTTGTACAAATACTGATTGGTCATGATGTACTTTGTCAGGCATTAGTAGCATTAATTGAGCCACAAAAAATGTGGGAAGGATTTTGTTGTCCACATTAATCAAAGACAATGGACCAAATCTCTGAAACTATAGCTTGTTTCAAGCTGCAGCTAAATACAGTGATAGAAAACCTCAGGAATCTGTATACATGTGTTTAGCCTTTTAGCTAGGACAGGATCATCTAAAGACCCTGAGGGGGGTATACTAGATACATTCTCTTTTTTTATTTATTTTTTATTTTTCTTTATTAAAGACATGAGATCACAATGACAGCAAGATTGAAAGCACTTATATAAAGCTGTAAAAATAAATACATATCGAAAAAAGCAAGGGCAAAATTATTTTTCAATATTGTTTTTCAATGAAAAGTTAGAAACCTATAACAAACAAATATGGCTACATACATTCTCAGGTAACTTGTAATAGTCATCAGGGCAAATTGGTCCATTTTATTAAGCTCTACAGTATATCCTCTGTAGAATGATTCGGATTACCAACATTATTTTTGATTGCCAATCTCATCCTGAAATTGTCAAATTTACTCTTTAGAAAGACAATAGATTTTTTACATAGATCTTGAGGTAGTATCAAGACAGAGAGTGCATCCTGGGAAAGCTCATTAACTATTCTGAACAACTCTTTGGCAATATTTGGCACATTTCTATTTCTTTTATTGAAATGTAATCATTGCTCCATACATTTTAGCCTGTATATTCTTTTGGCATCTAGTTAGCTTTATTAGGCTGTTTGTTATATATTGATTGGGGCCCTATTGTCCAAGAGATTAGTTTTACTGTTGTTGAGATTGTCAGTATTGTTCACAGTGAAATACTTTAAAGATGAACAAGTAAGGTCCAATAGATGGCCTGCTTTGTGTCTGTTCTGAAGCAATTAAATTAAGATTAAATGATTCCATGGTGTATTTTAATTGATTGGTGCATCCTATTTATTAGTCCACCATTTATTAAGGTAATCTAGGAATCTTAGTTGCCCTTTGTCTAGGGCTTAAGCTCCAATTTCATATTTCAGCTTGTTCAATAAAGAGTACAGAGTATGAGATGAAGTGATAAATCAATAAAAAGTCCAGCTTGTTATTGTTAACTTTGCACTTGAAAAATAGAATATTATAGATGTCACAGTCAGGTTCAAGGAGGAGCTATTCAACCATAGTTAATAGTGATTTGGTGGCAATAACTGCTACCGACCTCCTAATTTAGGCATGTGATTTGCTTTGTGCATCGTACAATAAAAATACAGAAAATTGATGGATGAAATGCTTGAGTTACTCTCTGCCACTGGTAATTACTCAGGGCTTCAACCCAGTCAATTGTTATTTTGCCCACAATGCCACCTCAGCTTAGATAAAGCCATATGCATCACAGTCTTGATGCTGCTCCAATAGAAACAAAACACAAGCAACCCATGACTAGTTTTGGCCTAAATGGGCCTCTTCAGTCAGGTACAGTTGGGTGCCTGTGGTACGGTTGTTGTGGGAACCACGTCTTCACATGCCTATCGCAATTAAGGCTTCACAATGAAAATACAGAGACTGAAATTAGTTCAAGCATTCCATTCATTGGCCTGTTGTCATT
Source organism: Lissotriton helveticus (assembly GCF_964261635.1). NCBI lineage: Eukaryota > Metazoa > Chordata > Amphibia > Caudata > Salamandridae > Lissotriton > Lissotriton helveticus. Next base: position 509,467,395 of record NC_136073.1, read on the forward strand.
GCATTAGTGACCCTAGGTGCAACAAATGTGGGTCTGGTGATCACTATGCCATAGGACTCAAGATACACCGTACTGGCAAACTCCTAATAGGGAAAACTTGATCTGGGCTTACTTGTGGTCCCTCCTGGAGGGGGCTTTGCCTCACTGTTCAGGACAGACAGTTCCCAAGGGGAAGATTTTGGGTACTGATTTATATAAGGTGAGCCTTTGTCTGGAGTGGCATAGTGGGCGAAAAATGATGCACCTGGGTGCGGCCCGAGTATCAGCCTGTAGCTATGATTAACTTAAGCATTCCATCCATTACCTTGTCGTTGTTGTTGTTCTTGTTGCTGTATATTACAGTCAGGTGGAACTAATTGATCGAAAATTGGGTTATGGTGATGTGCAATCCAAGTAGTAAATTTAAATTATGTCCATCGAAAAGATCCCTTATTAGGGCACACAGCTGAACCGACATTGCATAACCTAGTGCATAGACATTGTTCTTTATTGGACAATTCATAAAGCGAAATGCATTGCAGAGAAGCTCCTTGTTACATAGCTTTTTCATCTAGTTTCCTGTTAACCAGTTAACCTCCTTACCAACATTTAAACAAAATCTTTACTGCAGCGGAAAGGGTTTGTATATATTGGATTTCAGAAAACTGCTGAAGTTTTATTTAGACTGAATCAAAGAACTTTCAGAAACCGAATAATTGCTTGCTATCCAATGGACTCTTCACCCATCTTCAGCCTTTTCTAAGAAATATATTTCATAATGAATTGTTTCATATATTCCATGTGTAATTCTGTGTAATCAGAAGACTAGTAAACAACTTATAAGTAGACCAAAGGTGACAGCTATTTTAAGAGAGATTCGCATGGCAGAGTTGTGCAAGGTAGCCTACTAGAGATCAGTTCAACTGTTTCTGAGGCACCTGTGCCATTTTGCCCCATGTAGTGGTTTGAGCTACAGCCATTTTTCTCAATAAACACCCAGAAAACTACGAAAGAATGTATTAATACATGAGTTTAGATAATTAGGTCTGAGACATTATCAGATTTCTGTAATGTTTAGATTTTTTACCTAATTACAAACCCTTCAGTGTCCACAAGATGTGTCATTTACAGCCAGGGTATTTCAATTAGAAATATGATTTCCCAAAATGTCTTAGAGTGGTTTGTTTCCAAAGCTTAAAGGAAGGTGGCTCACCCCGTGTAAATTATCTGGAGTGTTAATGTTGGGTGCTATTATTTGTTAAAGATGGATGATCTTTTGAATATTCAGTTTCTTATCAACAATGCAGGGCAACCCAATCAGTGCATTCCAAATGACAGTCACCTTTTTTTCTTTTTAATTCAGTTTTAATCCGACATGGGGCTCTGAATAGCCAGTAACAATTTCAGAAACACCTATAATGGGACTATCAGGTTGTTCATCTATTCAAGGAAGGGTTCCAAATATTGTATTGCTTTACTAATCGCATGTGTAAGAATTATTTAGTTAAGAAGATTTCTGCTTTCACTTTCCTCTGAGAGCCCTAATCAGAATTTGGTGGATGCAATACTCTGTCAAAATGTGACAAATATCCTATTGGTCGTGCTACAAGTGATAAAGGTTATTATGCACTTATATTTCGACGGAGGGGACATCTGTCATTTTTGTGATGAAGTAACCCATTCACCATACTCTAAATAGTTCCCTCAATACTATACAATCTTTCAAGAAAATGATTTAGCTATCATTGTGAAGCTTCTGTTTTTTTTTTTAGAATATAACACTTTGGAAAACTCCTTACAAGGCTTAGGGTCTGATTTAAAGTTTGGCATATGTGGGTGGGTCTTTCAAAAATCACCTGTCTACAATCTCCTGCCATTTAGGTGTATGGCTATTTGACGGATGAAAGTCCGTCAACCGTCCGCCACTTCGACCATATTTTCTTTCCTCCATCGATGTGGGTGTAACTTAAACACGATGAATGGATTGACAGAAGGCTACTACTTTATCTGCTCTTTTGTAGAGTGTTATTGCCTTGGACGGAAACTTGGCAGTTCATCCTCCACAACTCTGTTGGAGGAAAAAGAACATGCATAGTCAAACCCTGCCATCCACGATCATAAAACCTACTATAGCAGCACGTTCCTGCCACTCCAACGCATGGGCCGTATCTGGCAGTAATGGATGAACAACAGTACAATGCATAGCAAAATAGAAGGTAAGTATGACATTAAAAAAATGTAAATGCAATGTGTTAACTATCATTATCATTAATTTTAACATTAAGTAGACCAACCCATATTTAACAGCGGTTTACCCTATCTTTCTATGTTGCGACATATCTCACACCACCACCACCACCTATATCAAAATCTAACCTAGTACAATTCTTCTACAGCCCCACAGTTCATCAGTAAGTGAATGCACCTATTTATCACATACATTTACATGGTCACACAAACATATATTGCAAACACAAAGCTGTTTCAAATGCTTAAAACAATAAATGTATAATAATACTAGTTTACATTTGGAGAATTTAACATACATCATACAACTATTCAAAATGCAACCTTCATCCCTCTATACCCACTAACCCCACACTCTAAAATCATATAATGCAACCAGACACCCCAAGTACATATTTTCATGCTGCATGTTACACATGCTACACATTCTGTGCTCACCTGTGTTTCTTGGCAGCAGATGACGGGTCGACCCTCCCCATCCCATCCTGCCCTGCCCTGTTTATCACTGGACTGCTTCAGCTTTAGCTCACCATCAGACCGCAAGAATCCACAAGGTAAACATTAGCAGGATAGAGAGATGTAGGTGGGCTTAAGTGGCTCAAACAACAGTGGCGGGTGGATGATTGAATGATGAAGCGGGCAATCAGCAGCTAGGCAGGAGAAGTAGCAAGTGGGGAAACACTCAGTCGCTGAATTCACTGGTATGCATAGGCCCGGGATTTATTCAAAGCTGCCAAAGAACTGTTTGGGTGTTTGGGTGACATTGTACCCCCTCCCACCCCCGAGGGGGGGACAGACTGCTGCTGCCTGTGCAGCGTGTGTCTTGCCTTTCCTCCCATGTGTCCTCCTGCATGGTACAACCACAGGAAGCTAGGGATCCACATTGTGGGGGAGCAGGAAAAGGCCTGTCGCTCAGACCAGGTACAGACAGTAACTAAGTGAACTTTTACAGATCCACCTATATTTACATCAGGGTAGCCGGTGAGAGCAGCTATCATCGGCAACCATTGACTTCTTAACGGGGGTTGCCATAGGTTCCTACTAATCATTACAAACCACAGCTGTCCGCTTCGGACAGCACCCTCACACTTCCATAGAAACGTTGCCCACAGTGGCTGTCTCCAACAGAGCAGAGGAGAAGCTGCCAGTCAAATGCTTGTCACCAGTGTCATGCATTAATCTCACTGCTCATGGGAGGAAGGCACATTACGGTATCTGGAGCATCATAGCCTTAAAATATACAATATGACCAGATGAAGGGCAGCGCCAGATCACGGAACGGTAAAGCGCACCACAAGAAGAAATAGTCTCTTTGAAACAAATATGAAACTCAGAGCATGAGGAGCACAAGGTATGTGAGGAAACATCCAGCACTCAATGCTACTGCAAGCATCACCACAGGCCAATCAAGGCCAACTCTCAAAGTCATATCGATTGAGCTATGGCTGTTATTCAAAATTAGAAGGCATTAAAAGCATCAGAAGCTCTCCCCCATGCAGATGTAGGCAGTACTGGACAAAGCACCACAATAGAAAATAATAGAGGGGAGGGTAAAAACACAAAGCATCACTGCCAACATCATTCAGATGAGCTAAGTCATGCCAGCACACTTATATCTAACAGTGCTACGGTGACTAGAGTGGGTAACTTCAAATGATCATTATTTGGACAAACCTGGAAGGAGAAAACACTCCTGAGGAAATAGTTTCATCCAGCGTCACAAAAAATAGATTCACAATGCTCATTTGTTCTTTCTCCAAAGTTCCTCAAAAAGACCCACTTTTAAAAACACATTTGAGAGATCCATTCTCGAACAAAATCCTCTGAAATTCAAACATTCGTCAGTCACATCTGAGCCTCAGGGTCCATTCATGAAGTGGCAGAAATCCGTTGAGCTGATTATAGAAGTCTTAACCCAACACTCCAGTAAAATGGAAGTTCAAGTCGATCTGTTGCAAGCAATGGCCTCAGGAATGATCAAATTAGAAAACAAGGTCCCGTCCTGAACCGATCCAGCCCCGGCAAACTGCTCTACCGGCCCCCCTGGAAGGCAGTGGGGGTGCAGCCGAGCTGTTTGCTCAGGCCGGCTTCAGCCGATTTTGTTACAGGGGTCCGAATTGCCGGCCCCTGGTAACAAAAACAGCCTTCCAGGGGCCTAAAACCAGCCCCCACCCTGGTGGCCTACCTGGGAAACACCTGGTGCCCACTATGGCCATTCTGGCCCTGGTTCCGTCAATGTCAAGCTCAATCAGCCATTTAGATTCTAATCCTCAGCCACGTATTCAGACTGTTCATGCTATTCATGATAAATTATAGTTTCTTATGCATCTGCTGCAAACTCTGACTGATGACCTGAGAATGACACTAATGAAAACGTAGGCACAAATTCTAATCATTTCACCAAGGAAACCACAGATATGAACGAAAAGACTCTAAATGCATCTGCTGGTAAAACAAGTAGAACAACTAAACCAAAGGTGGGTGGGGTCAAACACACCATTAGCCTGAAAAGCAACTGCAAAGTCATATGCAGACATGAAATAGAAATTGTGCAGCAGACCAGTCCATTCAACCTAAAACCATCGGCAGGTTAAAGTTGACAGATGGGAGAATAGGGAAAAATAAATAAATCCTATTCCGTCATCTGTCGACATCCCCCCTTCTCCGCCCCGTCTCACCGCTCTTACCTGCACAGACCGCACGCTGCTGCCCAAAACAACACCAAAAAAGTCAAGACCACATCGTCTATTAAGCATAAAACTCTCCAAAGCAGTTGAGCAATGCAAAAACAGGGAGAATACTTAGTAACACCGCAAGAAATGTGCAGACATTGACATCTGCCAGCCTAGCCCGACTTCTAGCATCTGCAGAATGATTTCTGAAAGCCCAACCTACTGCAAAGGTGCACAAAAGTGAGAGCAACCTGCATCTTCATCTATAGAACGAGGTAATACAAAGAACTCCTTGCCGATGTTCATTCAACATAATTACTCTAAAGGGATATTCGGCATCCTAAAGCAGGGCAACCAGTTACACGTGTTCAATGATCTACCCAAATTACGAGCCTCTTTTACAGGAGGCCTGCACCGTCGGATCATCACTTTTTATGATGCTCAGGTGGTGCTAGCCTTTAAATCATATCTATGAGGTGACGCAAAACCACCCATGGTGGATTTGCATTGCCTCATTGATATGGAGTAAAGCTAGGCAGCTCAAAGCACTGCCTTGCCTTACTCTACGTCAAGAAGGCATTCCATGGGCGTTGGGGTGGGTTTTCACGTGCAACACCCATGGGTTCTGACGCTGCCCCAGACTTACAAGGATCTGTAAACCTGGGAATGCATCAAAACTGTGCGTCTCCTCACGGGATGCGTAATGAGGAGAAATAACTTTTTCTGCTTGTTTTTTCCACTTTCTGTGCTGAAAGAGAAAAAATGGCCTCCATTTATTATTTTTGTGCAGGAAAATGTCTCTTTCTGCAGTAAAACAATCAAGCCAGATGCACAGAAACCCTTTCATTATGGGGCCAGGGTGCCTGCATTGGTGCTAGGCACCAATTTGTTCACCCGTAGGAAGGACGGGAATGTGTTGTATTTTATTATTACGTATTACGGTGCATTGCTGCCCTTTCCTTTTGACACAGGACAGTGCAGCAAGAAGCCTTGTGGTGCTACCTTGCGCCACAAAGTTGTAAATGAGGCCCTGAGTGTCATCAAATCAAATGACTTCAGAAAGTTAGACTCTTTATGCTTGACAAGTGATAGAAACACAGAAAAACAGTTGTAAACTGGCACATCAATGAAAAGTAGACTTGATGCATTTGCAGAAAGAAGAGTTTGCTAAATGGGGCATAAACCTCATAAAAATGGCTGTGCAGCACTATCCGATGCCACTACTGCTACACGCGCCATCAAACTTACTGAACAACTTTTGCAGACCTGTAACTATCCTAAAATCTGAAAAAGGGTCCTCAGATAGTATACCTGGTGTTTTTCTGACATACATGTTAATTTGAACATTGGGTGACAAAGATCATGTTGCCTGACAAAATCAATCAATGCCACCCAAGTGTCCTATACGGGAGTAGCCATTAAACACTAAAATTCCTAGTCCTGTATCATTAAGCCCCCTTTAGATATAAGTGACCAGAAAAATATTCACTTTTGATCGTGGAATGTTACAGGTCTCCAGAGAGTAATGTTCAGTGACAAAGCACTCAATTTAATTTAAAACCATGACCTCTTTTGTTGCCAGAAGACATGGTGCATGACACCCGAACTTCTTCTTCTTCTTCTTCTTCTTATTTAACATTTCTAGAGCGCGTAGTTTCCTGGAGGCATCCCAGCGTAGGCTTTTTAGTAATACACTCTGGCATAAAAAGCAGGAACAAAAGGGACATCCAATTGAGGGCTCTAACCACGTCATTAGGCACTATTGCCATTGAAAGTGTAACAAATCAGTCTTTCATACAGGCAATGCTCATCAAACACAGAAAATGTACACCCTGGTCAGTACAAATCTTAACAATCAACCTTTACATTCATTCAGAAGCAAAAGCAAAGACACACATATAAATGAAAATCAAGGAAGAACTCAGCAGCATAAAGCCTCATAGATGGCAGCCAAATGATTTATAACAGTGGATGTCTGTATGAATTTACTACAAGGCGGCTTGGGCAACGAAACAACAAAAATTAAGGCCCCTGTCCATGATATTCTGAGTTCAGGATCAGCACAGACCAGTGACAAATATATTTTGGTGTGGAAAAGAACGCTTTATTGAAACAGGTGCATATTACATAAACAAAACATAGGCCTTTGCCTCACAGACTAAAACCTAACTATACAATAATTCATCTAATACTGTTAACTCCTGTCCAATAATATTCTCACCCCCACACAATATCCCAAACCTATCGAACTACCCTGCCACACAATTTTACTGGTGACTTTTAACCTGCCCTAACTCTTATTCTACATTTAATAACATCTAACTACTACGATCCTACAGCCTAACCTTGAATCTTCTAATCTCATCCAGGTGTCCTTCCTCAACACCCTCCCTTTTACCCTGGTTCTCCTAAAACAACATCACTGAACTTTATCCAAAGAAAACATACAATTTATTGGCCAACCGCCCTGCATCTGCTTCCAGCGACAACAATGGTACAACAAACCCAACCCTGTATACCCTTGCCTATTAAAACCACCTGGAAAATTTACAAAAAAGAAGGGTCTGAAACATATCAAGATCTAAGTGCCTGAAAAATGGGCTGGGAGAGTGGGAAAAGAAAGAATATCTTTGCTGCAACTTCAGTCACCTTTCAGCAAAATGGTGGCAGGAGAGGCAAAATGGGAAAAATTGTATATTGAGCTGTTTGTGCTGTAAGCACTTAGCCCAAATGTAGTCTCACTAGGTTTGGGACATACCACTCACCCAAATATCCAGGAGGGTAAACTCCCATGGATTGGCCTCTCCCCCAAAAACATCTTCAGTGAGACAGGATCTGCACAGACCAGCGGCTGCTAAATGACGGTGTGGAAAGGGCCGCTTTAATGAAAGAGGTGCACAGTACATAATCATCCTTAGGTGTTTGCCTTACAAACTTAAAAGTAACTATACACGAAATCACCTAATGTTATGTTAAAAGGTCCACTTGTATTGGACTGGAATGTGGAATGCCATTCCCACCTTGTATTCCATGTAACTGATGTTTTGGAGAGAACGTTCCAAGGCTGGCAGTTTACTGTTGGCTGGGTGAGGGAAGGCTGACAAGTAGGCGGCGGCATGCTGTGTGGTGAAATTGGGGAGGATTTGGCTAACTAACTGTGCCGATTAGGCCATAACCCCATGAGACATTGACGCATGCACATTATTCAGGAAACAACTTCTACAATGCAAACATTACATCGCACTACACTTACAACGCAGGCATTACATCGCAACATCCTTTACAACGCATGACACTACAACACAGGCATTACAACGCATACCATTACAACGCATGACACTACATCGCATGTCACTACAATGCAGGCAGTACAACGCATACCATTGGAGTTCAAATAGTAATTTTTAACCCCTACATTATCCAACACTTACCCTACTGTTGCACCCCCTGGAGTTAGAATAGTAATTGTTACCCCTACACCAGTGACGGCTGGTGAAGTTTGAGAGTGGTGAGGCTGGGCGAGGGGCACTAGAGCAATATTCAAATGAAATGTAAAAATCAATCTTTGAGAAGTACCCTCTTTTGTGAAGCAACAATGACATTGTATTTAGCAACGTTTGGTCTGTTTGAACTGGAAAAAAAATGTTGGAATCTGCAAATTATGCAATAGATAGTATATTAGGTGGCAAATGCAGGAAATCAATAATTATGCAAAAAAAACACCACATCGACAAAATCACACTGAATAAGAATTATTACCATTAGAGGCTGTTTGTGCACCCAAACTCAGCACAGTTCACTATAGTTGAGAGCTTGTGATCTGCACTATTTGAAGTGATTTCAAGGGTCGCCAGGGTTAAAACTCAGGCCTTTCTCCAGTGCACATAACATGCTGCACCTAGCACAGTGTTCTGCTCTCCTTCCACCAGCTCAATAGGAATGCACCAACAATCCATAGGGTGTCCGGTCATAAATGTACCAAGGCCCTTCACCACCAACCCCCTAAAGTTTAGAAAATAAGCGGAAGAGTTTGACACATGTCAGAGTTACTCAAGCCATTCCACTGACTTGTGATATGAGACTGACTCAGTTACACCTCCACAAACCTTTAGATTTCCTAGGTCATTCATCATCTTGCTATCTCACATTTGAGCTTTTAGAAGTGTATTTTTGAATATTAATAAAACAAAACATCCACAAAGACTACCCTGACCCAGCTACTCTCTCTCAAAAACCCTGTCCGAAGTGACTAGTTACCATAGGATCCCTGAGAAAGTGATATTCCTGTGGCTTCTGTGCCACTCACACATACACATGATAATCACACGCTTCAACGAACCACACAGGCACTCTGATATTACCAAACCTTTTTGAAACAGAGACATTCTTTTTCTTTAACATACATACATGAATAACAGATGTACATTTCTTTTGGAATAGCTCAAATAGTCAATTTTCAGTTAAACCCAAGTAGCATGAAGGACATTGGTTGGCATCATAGTCAGCTGTTGTGATGGACTCACCCTCAGAGCTTTGCTTCATCGCAGTGCAGGAGGATGCAGAGTGCCACTTTGCAGTGCCAGGCAGTAGGGCTAGGCGGGGGCAGAGAGTTTGGTAACTCACCCTGCACCGAGAAGTAATGCAGGTATAACAAGTATAACATGTTCCTTCCCCCTCGTAATCCCTCTGTGATCTAAGTTTTAAAAAGCAGACTATCTGAACATCTATGCCTACAGCAAAATTAATCACCATTTTGGAGGTTGAATCTTTGCTTTAAATGCTGCTGTGCACTGTAAGCACGGGTTTAGGTACTCTTAAGTGTATGTACATATCCTAATATTATGTGCAGTGCACTCAGAAAATAGAAAAGGTGACCATGCCTAATAACTTTGAAACTTAAAAATGAAAAAGCTGGAGTTTAGGCTATCCTTTGATTAATTAAGTGGCAGCCTCTGTGCGATTAATTAAGTGGCAGCCTCTGTGCAAGATTTGCTCCTCTTTTCACAAGGGCAAACGAAACTCACTTTTTTACTGACCGCTAAATTTAAAAACACATAAGTAACCTTCAGACACACTTCAGCTACGGAAACACTTTCCCCAAGTTGGCCATAAATAGACTGAGCAAGTACTCTCTTCCACAGCTGCTGCTAAAGTTTTTTTGTTTTACTTTGTTTAATTACTTACATGGTCCACGCATATGAAGATTGGGCTGGGGTCTGGAATCTAGGCGCATTTGTAGAGTCAGGCTACCACCAGAGCACACTTTCGCTCCACTGGAGCTGAAATAGTTTCCCATGCTTGATCCCATATTAGATTAGTGCGAGTCTGCGCAGTTTCTTCAAAACGTCTGATGATGAACTGCGCAGACTCGATTTCTTGTCCTCCCGCCTTCAGCCTCTACCCCACCCATTCCCATATCATCACAGGGTTGGGACACACGCCACCCTATGATGAGCTGGGAAATGGTGGTGACAATGCTCGACACTCTGACTCTGATTGACCTGGAACTCCGGAGTTACAGGGCTTCAGCCTGAAACGCCCGGGTCCGATTTCATCTCCACGTTGTTAGGGGGTGGAGATCGAGCCTTCGGGCTTGTCTTTTGCTTAACTGCTGACGTCACAGTTCTCAGGGCAGTTCGATCATCAGCCCAGGAAATAGTCATGGCTTGCACTGGAGGAAAGGTCCAGGTGTTGAGAATACGTCCAAGGCAGGCTGCAGGAGACAACAAGCGTGACTGCAGCACTGCAGCACTCCCGTTCTCCAGTTAGCGATATTTACTATGTGCAGGTACATAAAAAAAATGCAGTGTAATAGCTTTAATTTAAATATGATTTTATTTTGACATGTTCTGAGTGGGGGCTGTGGGTTAAAGGGGGCGGAGCCCTTGAACAGAAATGGCCCCTGCCCTACACTATCCAACACTTACCCTACTGTTGCATCCTCTGGAGTTAGAATAGTAATTTTTCCCCCTATACTATCCAATACTTACCTTAAATGCAATGTAATGGTATGCCTTGTAACGGTATGCGTTGGAAAGGTAGAATGCGATGTAATGGAATTCGTTGTAAAGGCAGTTTTTTAAAATGCGATGTAGTGTAATGCGATGTAATGGAATGCGTTGTAGTGGATGTTGCGATGTAAAAACTGCTTTGTAAGTGCATGCGTTGGAAATGTATGCATTGTAACGTCATACATTCACATTATACAGGAACTGTGATGTAATATGTACGCTTCCAACATGACAGCCATATTGAATTGAGCTGTTTCCCTGGTACACGCTTGACATGACTGCATATTGGATGCTGCTGATTTGATCTTTACGGTGATATGCACACCATTCATGTGGCAAGCATATTGGCCATGTGTATGATTCTGTGTATGTGATACTCATACACGTTTAATGCATACATGCTTACTCAATCAGTGGTATGCACACTAAAACATAGGAGTGTGTACTCCACCTTGTCCACTCAAACTTGATGCGTGCACCAGTCATTAAGACATTTGCTCAGTGATGTGCATACCCTAGTGCATCTCCTTAAAGCATGTTCTTCCATTATTTGCAAACAACGTAGTATACATTTCACCCGGATTTACATAATGGAGACACATGGCTCTATTGCATCTTCACCCTTCTTTTTATCTCAATCCGGGCCTCCACCTACTAATGTGAAGATTGTGTGGGGATGTTCAAGACTTATATTGAGGCATTAGATGGGCAGACTTTCTCAGCTTCATCGAAGAAAGCTCTGTTGGTGAATACATTAGGGAAGGAGGGCCAACATGTTTTTAAGTACTTGCCTCTAGCAAAGGAGCCTAATAAAAACACGCTATAGTAAATGTATTGTGAGGCAATTAAAACATCTGGAAGTTAGATTTACGAAGGATGGACGCACCAGTATTATTTGTGCTTGGTCATAAGTCCTAGGGCTACCAATCTTGTGATGATGGTTGATGACCTGTCAGTGAAGGATATATTGGAGGAGTGGAGGAAGTTTTCAAGGATGAGTTAGGATGCTTGAAAGGATATGTCCATAAAATAATGTTGATGCCTAATGCTGTTTTTATGCCGCATAATGATGTGATGGAGGCATTTGAAACTTCAAGGTGGATATCTCCTCTGGTAATACTGAAAAGGCGGATGGTCAATACAGATTCTGTGTGGATCTTGGGTCTCTCAATCAGGATGTGATTATTGACACATATCCTTTACTTAATATAAACAAACTCATTTTGACTTTGGGAAGGGGTAAGTATTTTGTAAAGTTTATTTGAAAAATGCTTATCACCAGATCAAATTGCATGAAGATTCAAAGCCCCTTACAGCATTCATTACAATGGAAGGGACCTTCCCGTTTACTCACATGTCCTTTGGATTGTGCTCTCCTTGGCTGCAAGCGTGTTCCAAAGAATGATGTACGAGGTCTTCAAGGGGATGAGCAACATCTTGTACTTTCAAGATGATATTTAAATTTTTGGGGATACAATTGAACAGCATAATTATAATAATTCTGTACTTAGGCAGGCTTTGCATAAGTTAAAAGATACAGTTCTCACTCTTAGATGAGAAACAATTACATTTCTAGTAGATCGGGGGAGTATCTAGGGTACAATATATCTGCGCAAGGGGTAAGGCCGGAGGAAGATCTGTTGAATGCCATCAGATTAGCTCTCTCACTCAATGATAAAGAAGAATAGAGGTTGTACCTTGGTTTGGTAGAATATTATGCAAAGTTTGTAGATAATTTTTCTGACAAAACGGAGTATTTGAGAAAATTATTGAAGCCGGAGCAGCTTTTGACTGGAAAGATAAACAACAAAAGTCTTTTGAGTGGATCAACAATTACATTTGTATCACAAGGATTTTGAAGCCATTTGATACCAGTTTTAAATCAGTATAGATGGTTGATGCCAGTGCCATTGGGCTTGGAGAGATTTTATCACAAAAGCACGGAAAACATGAAAAAGTGGTGGCCTTTGATTCCAGAACTTTGTCAAATTCTGAGCAAAAACAACACTGTTATGGAAAGGGGAGCTCGGGCGGCAGCGTGGGGTGCAGAGCACTTTCAGACGTACTTGTGGGAAAGAAAGTTCTTACAATGCACTGACCATAAACTGTATGGATTTTTCTCCTGGGAGGAGAGGATAAAGGATCTGCATGATTAGCTAGGATGGCATCCTGACTGCAAACGTTTTGTTATGTCTTAGAGTATATTCAGGGTTGGAAGAACTATTAGGCAGACTGTTTGTCAAAATTATCAAGAGATTGGCAGGAGGTGGGTGGTCCAGCTGGGCAAGCCAGAGAAAGCGAAGGAGCTGTCTCCTCAGTAGATGATGTAGTGAAAGCTTGGGGTATCCAAGTGGTCACAGCAAATGAATGGATAGAAGAAATGGAAGCTGAGGGTACGTTGAAGGAAGTGAAGTGATTACTTCAGATGGGTAGTAGCAGGGAGAGTCTAGTATCATTGTCTGTTAAGCCATATCTCAGGGTATTAGAATAATTATCTGTGAGTAGTGACAGAATTGTGATGATGAGAGAGAAGTTTGTGCCACCTCAAGGTTTAAAGTTGAGACTAATAAATGCAGCACAGGAGGGGCTCTTATGGCAAACTAAAACTAAGAAACAATTAAAAAAGTAGCGATGGTAGAAGGGCATGGATGATGAGGTTGACAAATCGCTTGAAGAGTGTGGAGTATGTAAAGAAGGAGAAAAATGGTTAAGAGTAGGCAGGCATGAGATCTGACTTGGAGTCAATTTCTAATCCAGGTAAATCATGGCACAAGTTAAGTATGAACTTCATAGGGCCCGTGCATGAGCTAAAGAGTGAGTTTAAGTTTTCCCTAGTAGTAATGGATGTATATACATAGTAGGCAGTAGTAAAATTCATGAGGGAAATTACTTTCAAAGCAACCATAACTTTGTTGAGGGGAATTTTCAGTGAAGAAGGTATCCTCTCCACGATCATAACAAATAATGGCATTCAATAAACCTCTAAAGAACTGCAATTGTTTTGGAGTTGTTTGGTGGGCAACACAGCCACACATCCTTATAAAATCACAAAGCAATTGGTGATGCAGAGTGGGCAAATAGGATGATCAAGGGCTCTATTCAGATGATGGTAGTGAATGAGCAGAATGTGAGGAAAATGATTCTGGAAATTATATGGGCAAGGGCTTATCCCACTAGTGAGCATGATGTCACCCAGAAGTCTCCTTTCAAAATAATGAGAGGCAGACCTCCAGGAATTACAGTGGTACCATCATGGATGCGAGAAATAGTGAGAGGTGATGAGCAGGAAAAGGAAAGAGATGGGAGAAGAAACACTGGGGGAAGAGCGAGCTTCAAGTGCATTCGAAAAGGTGAATGGGTAAAGGGGAAAAGTAGTTAACTTAGAGGGAGGTTGACGAAAATTAAAAGACCACACCAATTAATATATTTTCATCACTGTTTAATAGTTTTGGAAAATGGAGAAAACCGAAACAACAGGACAGTGGATCTGGGATTAGTGCCTTAGCACACACAGATGGATGTTCTACGCCCCAGCTGACATAGTAATATTGCCTCTAAACTCTCACTCCATGTGTGTTTTTGACTCTCTTGTACTCACTTATATGACAAGACATATGTGCTCATAAACAGCAGCTGCACTCTCTTGTTATGCCTAGGTGCTAGTGCCATACCAGAGAGAATAATAAGGGTCATTGTTATTTGACCTTGTCTATGGTGTTCAGACTAAATCCCAAGAAATGAACATAATGCAAAAAGATATTCCGGTTCCATGTGAAAGTACAGTGTGGCACAAAGCATGTATGTTTATGTAGTAACTTGTGCAAATGAAAGTGCGTTCTACAACGTGCCATGAAAATGTGGCTATAATGTGTACAAATATGCTAACATAGTAGAAATTACAATGGGCCATGCAGGATACACATGAAACCATCCCTTTGCTCAGTATAATAACACTAAAGAGAATGCTAAACATAATACATTCTTGTGTCAGCAAGAAAGGGCTAAAGATGAAGTCCACATCTATGCCTGTTAAGGACATACAGCCTGATTCATGAAGCGAAATAGCGCCCGCAATGGCTGCGAAAACTCAATTGTGGGTGCAAAACACTGAATCGGCATTGAAGTACGAAATAGCGAATTCGCAAAAAAATAATAGCGATTGAAATAGCGATTACGCTATAATAGTCGCAGACTCCGGGAAGTCGAGCATTAGCGATACGGAAATAGCGACCAACCACGGAATCTGCGAAATGAATAGCGAAACGCAATATTGTCTCAATCGGCATTCATGAAATAAATATATTAGCGAAAAAGCGCTAATTCGCACGTTTGCGCGGCGCAATTTAAGGACAACTAAAAGCAGGTGGTAACCATAAAAGCCATGATTAAGTAAAATTTGAAAAACTGTTGGCCAATCACCAACAGGTCCAGGCCTGACCAATCACACATAAGGACATTCAGCAGCAGCATTAGGCGTTCCACAATGCCTGGGATGTACATGGTGGTGAGGCGGCGAAGGCTACAGCGAGCAGCACGGAGGAGACGCATGAGGCAGGCAAGGATTTACCGGCAGCGGGTCACCTTGCTGGGCCAAACCAGAGAACAGATTTATGCAAAATACAGGCTGAATGGGGAAATGATCACCTGGCTGATACAAGAACTCGACCCCATCATGCAGCACCCAACAAGGCGAAACAATTCTGTGCCCACACATGTGCAGGTATTGTGCAGCCTGCACCTCCTGGCCTCCGGCAGTTTCCAGGGCATAGTAGCCGCTGCTGGGGGGATATCCCAGCCCACCATGTCACGCTGCCTCCACACTTTTGTTGACGCCATGCTCAGCCAGCTCCACCGCCACATCACATTTCCCACGAGCCAACAGGAATTGGACCTGACAAAACTACAATTTTATAATGTCGCCCATTTTCCCCATGTCCTCGGCTGCATAGACTGTACCCACGTCGCCATCTGCCCACCAGCTGGCACGGAGTATATGTACCGCAACAGGAAGTCCTACCACTCCCTCAACATACAGATGGTCTGCAATGCCAAGACCATCATCACTGACATTGTGGCCCAGTACCCAGGGAGTACCCATGACTCCTTTATCTTCAGGCACAGCGGACTCCACACACGACTGATCAGGGGAGAGTTTGGGGAAGGACACCTACTTGGTAAGTACACTTTGTCGACAATGTCACATTGCTATGAAGTAACTGCGCTGCACAGGCAATCAACATCTGCTCCTCTCATTCAGGTGACAGTGGCTACGCCCTACGGGAATACCTCCTGACCCCTTACCTCAACCCTGCCACACCTCAGCAACGGCGCTACAATGTTGCGCACATCCGGACAAGGAACTGTATTGAAAGGACATTTGGCCTGCTCAAGAGCAGGTTCCGTATACTGCACAAGACAGGTGGGGCCATGTATTACAGTCCTGCAGCGTGCTGCCGCATTGTGGCTGTCTGTGCAATGCTTCATAACATTGCAACCAAGCGCCGGATACCAGTTGACATCTCAGGCAGTGAATCTGAGGGGGACGACCGGCCACCAGCACATGCGCACCATGCACGCGGGGAGGACCCAGCTGAAGGCCACAGACGCCGCAACCACATCACAGCTAACAATTTCTAGCCCACCCCCTTCCCCCACCCCACATATCACAATTGCATGCAAAATGTAATGATTACACAAGGCGAATGTGTGCAGCAAAATAAATGTATTTGTTTGATTCACAAGAAAAAAGGGTCATGGTATCAACTATTTACAAAATCCAGTATTCCTGCATACTGCATGTGAAGGTTCATGGCAGGCTTAGCGTCAGCCTGCGCCAGTGTCCCTCACACAATGTCATTGGCGCCTCGGGCGCGTAATGCCCAGGCGCCTGTGAGGCTCTTCCTCATCCTGGGCAGCTGTACCAGGTGTAGCCCTGGTGCTGCGCCTAGGTGGCGGGACCTGCGTGGCAGAGTGGCTGCTCACGCTGGAGGCACCCTCACTCGCATCGTCTCCCCCTACAATGGCCGGTAGCACAGGTGTATGCAGTGCGGTCACGGCGGTGGTCAAGTGCTCCAGCACCCGGGTTATGTCCTCGCAGCACTGGACCAGTTGGTGCTGCTGGGTCAGGGAGCGCCGCGACAGCTGGGTGGTGGCATTTGCTGCCACATATTTTGACCTACTATAGGTCGACAGCCGGCTCAACAGCTGGTGGTGGCGCCTGCTTGCAACACTGCGGTGCTTCACGAGCGCTGCAGTATTGTCCTCCATTGCCGCCGTCATGCGGTCCATAGCCGCCGTCATGCGGTCCATCCGCTCGCCGACTCCCGCCACATTGCGGCCAATTTTATGCAGCTGGAGCTGGATGGCTCCTTGCTGCTGCGACTGGCGCTGGTGTATTCGGAGCATGCGCCGCTCCACGCTCATGCAGGCATGGAGATGCCCATTGCCCCTCCTGCTGTTTGGCCACTGTGTTGCGGATGTGGCTGGCCCAGATGTGGTTGGACGAGCTGCAGGTGGTGTAGCAGCTGGTGTTGCTGGTGCGGCAGGCACTGGAGGCACATTGGTGGGGTGCCTGGCTCTGGCAGCCGGTTGGCCGGCAGATGTAGGAGCACGTACGGTGGGGGGCCTGGCCTTGGCAGCCGGTGGGCCGGCAGATGTAGCAGCAGGTACGGTGGGGGGCCTGGCCTTGGCAGCCGGTGGGCCGGCAGATGTAGCAGCAGGTATGGTGGGGGACCTGGCTGCTGGTGTTGGTGCAGCGGCAGGGGCTGGTGGCTGGGTATCGGGTAGGGATTCCTCCTCCTGGGCCTCCTCATCAATCAGCAGCCTCTCGCTGTCACTGCTCTCATCGCCACCTGTGAGGGTAAGTGGATACTCATTAGGTGCATGTGACTGTCAGACGTGCAGATGTTAAATGCATGCTGGGTGTCATTCCCTGGATGGCTGTGGATTTGCGCACTTTGGAACCTTTCTGGCCGCATTGTGGTACTACTACATTGTGGACATACTACGTCTCCCACAATGCTTCAGGGCATTTCCTGATGCACAACATAGGCATGACTAAGGGCCAATGAGTGAGCCTATTTGGTCAGGGACGGTCATAGGGGACAGGGTCGCAGTCGCATGCCACTTACCTTGGGTGTCTTGGGTGGGGCGGGAGGAGTCCAGAGGGGTCACGCCAACACACGCCTCCCTCTCCAAGGTGTCCTCAACCTGGTCCTCCAGGGGTGTGTTGGGTGGGACAGTCGGTCCGCCACCTCCAGTGCCCGATGCCTCACCAAGGCGCTCCGCCACCCTCTCCTTGGCACGCCCTCGGAGGTCGTACCAGCGCTTCTTCAGCTCCTCCAACGACCTGTCCGCCACGCCCACAGAGTTGACGCTGGAGGCTATCCCCAGCCAGATCCTCCGCTTCTCCTGCTCTGGGACCCTCCTGGAGTTGGCACCAAAGAGCTGGTCGTGGTTGGCCACCACCCCTTCAATCAGGTTCTCCAGCTCCTGCTCGGAGAACTTGAGCTTGCGCTTGCGGCCAGCGCTGTTGCTGGGGCCAGGGACAGGTTCCTCGGACATGGCGGTCGCTATTTCTGCCGTATCGGGAGTCGCTAACGGTGGTTTAGCGTCTGCTTTCCCTCGTGCACACTCGAAGGATAGCGTCACTGTGGTGTTTGGGGGTGGGAACTGGCTGCTTCCTGGTTGTGATGTCATCACGGTGCTCGGAATGCGTCTTCCCGTTTTCCAGATCCCGCGAGAATGCGACTCGCATTCCCGATCGCACGGGATTGCGAGTCGCAATCCCATGCGATCGGGATTGCGAGTCGCAATCCCGATCGCAGGTAGCAGGAAATAGCGATTTTTCTGCGTTTTTTGTAGGTCGCTAACGGCTTTAGCGCCCGCGTGCGAGTCGCTATTTTTCCCCCAAAAAGTACATGAATGCCGTTTTGCGTTTCCTCAATAGCGAGTCGCTATTAATCGCTATTAGGGACACGCAAAACGGCCCGTACATGAATCAGGCTGATAGTTCTTACATCCATTGTGGATAGAGGGATTTTGTGTAGGGAATGCTACCTTTTGGGACACCCTGTAAGGCTGGCACAGGAGGAAGAACAATAATGTGTTTACCTTCGACAGGTGGCCATTCTTTAAGGGAGGCCATCTATACAGCAGTTGGTGTTTTTTCAGTAAAAGCAAAATGCATTTGAGCAGATGTACACAAATGAGATTTATAGGCTATAGGTACTGTTTCCCCTTCATTGAAGGTGAAATATGTAAATCCAATTGCACCCGGGATAACGCAGATGACCTAATTTGTGAAATTGACAAGTTTATGCAAGTGGCGTGTTTCAAGGAAGTCAGATTGTAAAGATATAAGCGTATCCTTGTGTTCTGATGTCCAAGAGGAAGCAGAAAAAGTCTGGGTGCATAGTTGTCCTAGCTGTCCGTGGTGTGAACGGGAGCCTCAGGGATGCTGCTTTTACTGCTTACACTGTGGTGACAAGAAATGGAATGCAAAAACACAACAGATACACTGTTGCTAATGTCGGTTGAAGGTTGTATGATCTTCCCTGTAAATGTGGCATCGAATGTGAGGATTAGTTGCCAGATTGGCAACCAACAAGCCAAGGCAGTGGCAAGCACAGCGAAAAGGTACTGGTCCTTCACTGTTATTCCCTCACAAAAGAAATCAAGAGCCTGGATATATCTTAATATAGCACAACATGTCAAAATTTTCAGGGGGATTAGCAATTGCATTAGCTAAAGCCGAACTCAAGATGTAGTGGAATTGTAAGTTTAATACAATTGTTCTGTGCACTTAGAGTTAAAAAAATGTCAAATGTCGAATGAGGGGTCATGAAGCTTCTGACAATCTTAAATCTGATCCATCAGATCATATCTTGGGAATGTGTTTCTGTTCATCAAATCAATACAACGGTGATGAACTATACACAACAGATCAACACACATTTAGTCACATGGCTAATTAGCCTCTGGTTTTATCAAGGCACTGTAAGTGCTACTGAATAGAAGTGTTTTTACAAAAATACAAAGTAGACAGAGACCAGGAGATAGTGAGTTTCTTCGGGTTAGGGCCCACTGCATGCTGCTAAAGACACCCACAAATCTGGCAATGTGTTTTCCTGGATCTACATCCTAGAATATGGGTCCCTGGGTTTATTATTTTGATATTGCAATCCTGGAGCGTGAGTCCAGTTTAGGCCTAACTTTAAAGGCATGATTGTGGCCTATTTAATGTATTGGTTGCTCAGGAAGTTTTCAGAACACTTCCGCTTTTCGATTCAGCTGCTATGTTGAACATTTCATGGTGATCCGTCAAGCGGGGCCCGAGAAAAAAGGGGGAGGGGGGAAATTAAAGTTGAAAAAATATATATATCTGGGGACGCGGGTCCTTGTAGTGGACTAGTGGATCCCACTAAAATTATATTAGCTGCCAACACCTCAACCAGGAAGTGTTGTCAGCCATCTTGGGACTCGGCTTGAAGCTGAGTCCCTGACAAAAGAGTAAAAATAAAGATAAGGGGGCAAGGAAGGAATACCCTGACCACCCAGATATGGTGGGGGGTCCCGCAGGGACCCCATCAGATTTTAACAGCATGTTTTTAAACATTTTGCCACAGACTCGCGGGTAAATCCACAAATCTGCAGCAAAATAAAAAAAATAGACGTGCTGGTTCCCTTTTGTCAATTTTGTAAAGCCCTGGGTGGGCCAAATCCCAGGGACATGAAGGAGGAGGGCTCATGGGGCCCACCTCTTGGGCTTATGCAAAGTCCCGGGGAACACTACCTCCCCGGGGCAATAAATGCTCAAAATGCTGGGGGGCCCACTCAGTCCCCCTCTTCCCGAGGGACCCTCACCTCTCTGGAACAAAGATATTAAAAGTGATTCAAGGACCTGCACAGCCCCCGCAGCCCTAGAGACCCTCACCTCCCAGGACTATTACGAAATATTAATGCATGAGGTGCTCCACCCTCATACAGCCCCAGGGACCGCCACCTCCCCAGGGCATGTCTGTAAAACTATATATGGGGGCCACGTGGTCACCACCTCCCCAGGGCTTAATTATATTGGAGGGGGACCGCCAGACCCCCTTGTAAAGCCCTACATATCCCTGGGGACAGCCACCCACAGTGCCCACTCCAGGGACATTGCAGTTTGCTATGGCTTCTCCCGCCATGCCATAGCATAGTCAGCTCTGCTTTCAAGAAGCGAGAGCAGAAAAAGCAGAGCAGTGTCTATTTCCCTGTCCACTGTGAAGTGAACAGTGAAACAGACATTGTTTTGGGATCCAGGGAGCTGCATGTTTGCAGCTCCCTGGGTCTCAAAGCAATGTCAGCTCCCACAGTAGGCGGGGAGCCGGCATTGGGGAGTGGATGCACTAGAGGCACCCACTTTAAATGGGCAGGCCCTGGGAGATGGGGCCCCTGGGAACTTTATGGCTGGGCAAGGGGTGGTGCCCAGCCTCCCTCCCCATCTGAAAAAGGCCAACCCCCAGGGGATATGCAGCTAGATTCACAAAAGACCCGTTTTGCGAGTCTTTAATAGCGATTTCTAAGGAATCGCTATTAAGGACTTGCAAAACGGGATTCATGTAGGAATTGCAAAAAATATTGCGATTCCTACATGTTCCTTATTTGCGATTAGCAAATTGCTAATCGCAAATAAGGAATAACTCCCCATGCATTCCTATGGGCCTACTATTCCTTAGTTGCGATTAGCAATTTGCTAATCGCAAATAAGGATGCGATTTCAAGGGTGCCAGGGGTGTCCAAAGGACACCCTGTAACACCCCTGAAATGCAACATTACACAGGTGTTGCGCACACACATGTCCAAAGGACATGTGTGTCTAACATGCAACAGAGAATAATGCACTAAAGTGCTTTTTTCTATTTGTTCGCTATTTACAACGAAGTCTGACTTCGTGGTAAATAGCGGCCAAATATTGCGAATTCGCAATTTAAAATTGGTTAATGAATTGCATTTAAGGAATCTCAAATAGAGATTCCTTAAATGCAATCCCTCGCTAAAATGCAAATTCTGTAATAGCGATTTTTGCATTTGGGATGATTGCGCTCGCAAAGGGCCAGATTCTGAGAATCTGGCCCTTTGCGAGCCGATTTTCCTTTCATGAATCTAGCTGATGGTCCCCAGAACCGAAGTCGGCACTGGGAGGGGGGCCACTTGTCCCCCTCCCCTCTTTTACAAAAAAAAAGCAAATGACCAGACCCTGGAGGACTGAAATGGGCCTTGGAGAAGGGATGTCTGACACCTTACCCTTTAATAAAAAATTATACTAAAATAAACAAGATGGTCAGGCCATGGGGGATGGGGTCCCTGGGTCTGAAATCAGCCCGGGAGGGGGCCACACAGCCCCACTTCCTAAACAATAGCAGATTAAAATGTTAGAAAAGCCGGCAACTCGCCATAGGCCCAACCCCTTCCTCCATCACTCTGCATACACACCTCTCTGCGCACTAATGGTGGGTAGATGATGTCCCCTTGCATTTGAGGGCCTCAGGACTAAAGTGGACTTCATCCTCAATTCAATCCAGATCTATCATTGTTGACACAATAGTTGTTAATTGTTCTGATAAGTGGCTCAAGCATGCAGGTAAAGGTATTTCTTTATACATAACTCCACTCCAATAGCTTTCATCCAGTGGATTGTGCCTCTTATATTACCACCCAAATACAAATGTTCAATTAGTTCATTTCCACTGTTCAAAACTTTCAGAGTTTTTGTTTGCATATCTATAATGTACCTCGATTCGTGTCTGCGAAGTTTTAACACTCTATCGCCTCTTCTCATGTCTAGTGATACATGATCTATGCAAAAGAACCGTAAAAGATTCTAAATGTCTTGCTATAGGATACTTGCTATCTTTGCTCTTTATAACTACTAGGTGTTCTAAAATACATACTTTGGCAGGTGTATAGTGCTGCCAATATATTGAAACTGGCAGGCGCATACAAGGCAAAAGACTGCGACAGCAGTATTACAATTCAGAAATTTCAGTATTTTTTGTTGTTCAAAGACTGAAAGTTCACATTCAAACTTGTTTGCTATTAGCACAGGCTTTACTTTTGCCACAAGAAAAGGTGATGAGGGATTTGGATAGCATTCATTTGTAAACAAAAAAAAACACATGAAACTAATGGCATGACAAAGCATGTAAAATGTGGTATGCTGAATAAAGAGAATGCTTCCTGGGTCATAGCAAGGACCACAACGACAAGAAGTTCTGGCCAGAAGAATCCTCGATAGCAGCCACAGTGTGTAGGACAGAAGTAATGCACAATACTTGTGAGCAGAGGAGAGCATTGGAGTATTGCACAGGAATGTTCAGCCACCAGCCACAGAAGTGAAAACCGGCAAGGAAGCACAAACTGAAGTTCTCAGAAGAAAAACTAGAGATACTGGCAGAGAAGTGCTGCAACTACCATGAGCAGCGGTGCCTGAAACGCAGAAACGCAAGACCTGGAAGGATATGCAGCTGAAAATTAACGCTGGTGGTGCTGCCCAGTGTTTATTTTAAGAAATACGCAAGCGGTGGTACGACCGCCCGTCTCGAATCAAAGAACATGTTGTCAACCGCCTGAGTGAGGTCCATCAACCGTACCCCCTCCACGACACTGGAGGCAGTGGTGGAAACAACCCTGGAGCGAGAGGCAGTTGTTGGTTTTGGCAGTCCTGGCATGTCAGCAGCTGCATCATCGCAAGATAAATGTACCCCTATGTAAATGTTTGGTAGATGCAGGTGAACCCAGTAGTGAGAAAGGCAGAAAAGCATTTTACACAGCATCAGTAGCTCTTGAGGTGCATCATGGGACTTGCAGTGTGAAAATTGTAAGGTACACTCAGTGCCAGACATATATTCAAAATAGTGCATACAACCTAATTGCATCCACAAACAACACAATGAATAGTGTGTCCTTTCCTCTAAGAGATGCACATGAGGAAATAGATTCTCCAACTGTTGAAGTAGATGAACAGGTCCCACTGGATGAGGAAGGAGCAGTATATGGGGATAGTATACTCACAACACCTCCCACCCACTCCAGCGGTGCAGTAATCTCGCCACAGCCACCTTCATGTGATGAAGAGAGGCCCATCCAGCCGACCAACACCACCAAGCCATGAGTTGTCAGCCCTCAACAACAGCATACTGCAGTGCGTGCCCATATGGGCCGTGACAGACCTCAGTGCAGGACAGGAATTAGTGTATGGTGATCTTCAGCCATCCATGCTGCATATTCAGAGCCTGCAGCACAAATAAATAAGAGGGGTGAATTACATAACATTCATCATGCTATATCCCTGGGATTCAATACAGTGGTCAATAAATGAACAGGCTGACTGATGTAATTGAAAAATTATGCACACATTTGGCAGAGGGCAGTAGCAACAGGAGGCGGAGAGAGAGGAGCAGTGATGTGCGCATGGCTGCCTTAAAAAGCTCAATTGGACATCTTGCACATGAGAACTCAGCCTTACCCAAATGCACTGTGAGACTACAGGCCAAATTAGGACAGGTCAGTGGGGAATGTGGAGGCCATAGAGAATGCACAAATTGTTGGTGAGGGTGTTGAATGCCTGTCTGATATGGAAGTTAGGCCAAGTGTCAGCAGCCTCTCTTCCACTGAAGTCCAAGTTCTGCGACACAGTTCTACCTCTACTCCCACACCTCCACATGATGCAGCAGCACATAGTGCACATACCCTGAAAAAAATTGAGGATTCTTGATCCTGGAGGGTCACGCTTTTGATTCATGTCAGGTTGGAGATGTAACCTACCAACATGTTCTGGGATATTGCAAACATTAATGTGCTAAATTGTTAAATTACAGACAGTTCCTGAGACCTTACAATCAAATTTTGTTCGCATGCATCATCCGAACAATTTGCATTTTCATTCATAAAGTTAATATAACCATGCATGACCTTGCAAAGTAATGTGTCCCAATGGGGTCCCTGCCGCGCCTTCCCTCTGTTCTCTGGTGGCAATTTCATTGGTGGGACAGGTTGTTCATTCTCTGACTTCGAATCAGACTGCAATTTGTAGGCTTCTGCTGCAAGCATTGTTGCGTAGGATGGCACAGGTTGCTACCATTTTGCAGGCAATCTCTGGCGCTTATTGCAGGCCACCATCACTTTTGTGCAGGCAGCGAACCCTGGATTTGAGCACACCAAATGTGTGCTCTATCAATCAATCAATCAATCATAGCAATTGTATAGCATGCTACTCACCCGGAGGGGTCTCAAGTCACTGGGGGGGTGGGGTCTGCTACTGCTCGAAGAGCCAGGTCTTGAGTTGCTTCCTGAAGGAAAGGTGGGTCAGCCGGAGGTGGATGGGGTGGGAGTTCCATGTCTTGGCTGCCAGGTAGGAGAAAGATCTTCCTCCGGTGGTGGCTCTACGGATGCGTGGAACGGCGGCGAGGGCGAGGCTGGTGGAACGTAGCTGGCGGGTGGGAGTGTAGAAGGTCAGGCGGTTGTAGAGGTACCTGGGTCCCAGGTCAAGGAGGGCCTTGTGTGCGTGGGTGAGGAGTCTGAACGTGATCCTCTTGCTGACGGGGAACCAGTGCAGGTCTCTCAGGTGTCTGGAGATGTGACGGTGTCGGGGAATGTCCAGGATGAGTCGTGCGAAGGTGTTCTAGATGCGTTGGAGTCTTTTCTGAAGTTTGGCTGTGGTTCCGGTGTAGAGGGTGTTTCCTTGGTCCAGTCGGATGGTGACGAGTGCCTGGGTGACCGTCTTCCTGGTTTCGGTGGGGATCCACCGGAAGATCTTTCGGAGCATACGCAGGGTGTTGAAGCACGATGACGAGATGGCGTTGACTTGTCTGGTCATCGAGAGGGAGGAGTCCAGGATGAAGCCCAGGTTGTGTGCGTGGTCCGTTGGCTTGGGAGCGGTGCCCAGGGCAGGGGGCCACCAGGAGTCGTCCCAGGCGGAGGGCGATGATCCCAGGATGAGGACTTCTGTCTTGTCTGAGTTCAGTTTCAGGCGGCTGTTCTTCATCCACTCGGCGACGTCTTTCATCCCTTTGTGTAGGCTGGTTCTGGCGGTGGCGGGGTCGTTTGTGAGGGAGAGGATCAGCTGGGTGTCGTCGGCGTAGGAGATGATGTTGAGGTTGTGTTGGCGTGCGATGGCTGCGAGGGGGCTCATGTAGACATTGAAGAGGGTGGGGCTGAGTGATGATCCTTGTGGTACGCCGCAGATGACTTCGGAGGCCTTGGATCTGAACGGGGGGAGGCGGACTCTCTGCATTCTTCCGGAGAGGTACGAGAT
The DNA here is from genome assembly GCF_964261635.1 of Lissotriton helveticus. NCBI lineage: Eukaryota > Metazoa > Chordata > Amphibia > Caudata > Salamandridae > Lissotriton > Lissotriton helveticus. The sequence goes on from NC_136073.1 coordinate 509,493,596, forward strand.
GATCCATTCCAGTGCCTTCTCTTGGATTCCGATGTTGCTGAGGCGCTGTACTAGGGTGCGGTGGCAGACAGTGTCGAACACTGCGGAGAGGTCCAGGAGGATGAGGGCCGCAGTTTCCCCGTTGTCGAGCCGGGATCTGATGTCGTCTGTGGCTGCGATGAGGGCGGTCTCGGTGCTGTGGTTGGCTCGGAAGCCGGACTGCGAGTGGTCGAGGGATCCGTTCGTCTCGAGGAAGGCAGCAAGCTGTCTGTTGACGGTCTTCTCGATGACCTTGGCAGGAAAAGGGAGGAGCGAGATGGGACGAAAGTTCTTGAGGTCGTTGGGGTCCGCCGTTGGTTTCTACAGGAGGGCGCAGAGCTCGGCGTGCTACCAGCTCTCCGGGAAGGTGGCGGTGTTGAAGGAGGCGTTGATGATGTCCCGGAGTTGGGGTGCAATGATGGAGTCTGCTTTGTTGAAGATGTGGTGGGGGCAGGGGTCGGTTGGTGATCCGGAGTGGATGGTGTTCATCACGCGGGTGGTGTCTTCGGTGCTGACCGGTGTCCAGGTGCGGAGGGTGGTGGTGGGGGGCGTTGGTTTGGTGGTGGTGTGCGTGGTCTGTGCGCCGAAGCTGTTGTGTATGTCGGCGATCTTGCTGTGGAAGAACGAGGCGAGTGAGTCGCAGAGGTCCTGCGAGGTGGTGATGTCGTTGTTTCCGGCGCTAGGGTTGGAGAGCTCTTTGACAATGCTGAAGAGTTACTTGCTGTTGTGGGCTTTGTTGTCCAGTCGTTTCTTGAATGCTGTCTTCTTGGTGGTGTTTGCGGGTGGCGTGCTTGAGGGCAGTCATGTTGTCTGTGGTCTGGTTGTTGCTCCAGGCTTTCTCGAGGGTACAGCAGTTCTTCTTGGAGTTCTTGAGTTTGTTGGTGAACCAGGAGGCTTTCTTGCTGCCAGGTCTGCTGGGAGGGGTCTTCAGTGGTGCGAGGTCATCGGCGCTGGCGGTCAGCCACTGTGTGAGGGTGCTGGCCGCTTCGTTGGGGTCCGTTGTGCTGGCAGGAGGGTTCTGGTTGAGGGAGGTGGTGAGCTGCTCGGCGGTGATCTTGTTCCAGCTCCGACGAGGAACCTGTTGCGGGTGGTGGTGGGTCGTGGTTCTTCTGAAGCTGAAGTGGACGCAGCTGTCGTCCGTCCAATGAAGTCCGGTAGAGTGGCTGAAGGAGATGTGCTTGCTGGAGGTGAAGATGGGGGTCAAGCGTGTGGCCGGCATAGTGGGTGGGGGTGTTCACCAGTTGCTTGAGTCCGAGGTTACTGTTATCCAGCAGGGTGGTGGTGTTGCAGTCCTTGTTGTTCTCCAGGTGGAAGTTGAAGTCCCCTAGGAGGATGTAGTCAGCGGAGGGGAGGGCGTGCGGGCTGATGAAATCTGTGATGTCTTCGCTGAATTGTGTGCATGGTCCCGGGGGTCTGTAGATGAGGGTGCCTCTGAGGGTCGTCTTGGGGTCGATGTGTATCTGGAAGTGGAGGTGTTCGGCGGTGGTGAGGGTGTCATCGGAGTTGGTCGTGATGCGGATGGTGTTCTTGTGTACGATAGCGATGCCTCCTCCGGTCTGGTTGACGCGGTCCCTCCTGGTGATCTTGTACCCGTCCGGGATGGCGATGGCGATGTCGGGGACTGAGGAGGTGGTCATCCAGGTTTCCGTGAGGAAGGCGACGTCTGGTGAAGTAGTGTCGAGGAGGTTCCAGAGTTCCACGGCGTGCCTGTGGACAGAGCGGGTGTTGAGCAGGATGCACTTGAGGTGGTTGTTGTTGGTGCTCGGCTTGGCAGGTGCGGTGCAGGTTCGGAGGCAGGTGAACTTGCAGGCTTTGCAGGTGAAGGGTCCGTGGGTGCGTTTCGGGGTGGCTCGGTAGCAGGCGGGGTTCCGGCCGGCATTGAGTGCGTTGAGGGTGGCGGCGTCATAGGTCCGTCGGGTGGTCTTGCATCGGTGGGGGCCAGGGGTCCTGGCGATGGGCGCGGGCTAGGCGCGGACAGGCGTAGACGGGCTTGCCTTTGGCGCACCTTCGGCGCACAATCGGCACGCCCGCTGCGCGTACGCGTGGGCGTCATTAGTAAGGAGCCGGGAGGGAGGAGCAGCTGGGTGGCGGGAGCGGGGAGGCGAATGGGCTGGAGGGGGACGGGGCCGCAGGGAGGCAGCGGCGGAAAAGTAGGCGGCTCAGCGGCAGCTGGCGACTGGAGCGGCAAAAGCGAGGCAGGAGCGGCAAAAATCAGGCAGGAAGCAGCGGTGTGTGGGGGCGACCTCGCCTGGTTGATAGGCTCAGCGGTCTATCACTGTTCTGGTGCACCAATAAGCTGTGTTGTACATCCTTTCATTCAGGCTGGGTGCCAAGAGGTAGGGTGTGGTGATCCATGGGCATGAAAGATGTGAAATTTTGCAAGCCAACAAACGTATTCTGTGTCTTGCGCAACTACATTTGTTTACACATGTATTCTCAATACCTACATATATATCCATCATTAAACTCCCCAGTTTCAAGTCGTCTGTCAATGTTGCTATGCCTAAACATGTAGGGAACATGGGTGTTTCCACCAAATTTTCGCACAATATCTCTACACAACCTGTATGTTGAGGGAATGTGTATTTTTACGATTTCTAAAAAGATATTCATTATGGTATGGTAGCCAGATGGCTACATGTGTCCCATATATACACCCTAGGACATGGGGGGAATTGGCTATTCTGTAAAAATCCATCTTGTGCTTTGGATTTCCTGCGTATTCCTGGGAAGGTATATGTAGCGGTGAATGTAGATGGCATCTAGGAATCGCCTTAAGAAATGCGAAAGGGCAATTTGGGGCACCCTTCCTGCATGACCTAGAACATCCTAGTCACTTCCACTGGCTAATAGGTTTAATGAGAACAACACCTGCACATGGGCGGGGATTGAATGGCTGTGCAGCGTACTGCTTTCTAAAACATAGCCTTGACAACTCATTAATTTACAGGATAATAGTGCTCCTTAGCTTGTATTGGTCGCATATTTCCTCCTCTGTCTTATTGAACAGAGTCAGCCTGGTGCAAAAAATCCTTTCCTGTCTCCTACTCCTTCTCTGCTTCATGGCCAGAATGCTCCTCCTCTTCGCTATCAGGTACAGGGCAGCCATTATGAAAAGGCTCAATGCATTCTGGTCTAGTTTTTATACTTTACACCAATTTACCACCTGGTTTGAACTGGTGGTAAATTGCATGTGCAAACGGCTGATTTAGCGAATATTTGCTATTTGTGACTACCTTATACATGTATTTTGTGAATCAGTTTTAGTGATTTGCAAATACCAATTCACTAAATGGGGGGTCCGAAAAATATCGATTCACTATTTAGGGCCAGATGTATGAAAGCAAACTGCGAATTGCAAAATTCGGCTGTTTGCAAATGCAAAATGGCCTTTTTTCATGTATGAAAGGCTTTTGCATTCACAATCTATGTAAACTTATTATTTTGTGATTACCTAAATTGCGAATGCAAATAGGGAATCGCAATTTGCGAATCCCTAATGCACATGTAAGAATCCTTCCCTAAATCTGAACTGTGCATTTAGGAAAAGTTAATTACCATCAACTTCAAGTTGATGATAACCATGTGCAAACTTAGAAAAATGCCCCAAAATGCATTTTTCAAAGTGCCATGCAGCACTCACATGCCCCTAGGGCCCAGTTCTCTTTTTGCGGTGCTTCAGGTGGACCTTAGGTCCCCGGGCACCCTGGGCTTTGCATATGCTTATTTGCAATTACCTATTAGGTAATCGCAAATTAGCTAATGCAAAACCCTTCACACCTAATAGCCTTTAGGCCCATAGGAACGAGTGGAGTCATATTACTTAATAGCGTTTCCCTATTTAGTGAACCGTTCCCTATTTAGTGAACCGCTATTAGGTAATATTAAGGAATCGCAAACATTTTACCGGTTCCTACATATATAGCGTTTTGCGATTCCCAAATAGCGATTCGGTAAAAATCACTATTTGGGAATCGCAAAATACTTTTTTGATACATCTGGCCCTTAGTCGCAATTGTATTAGTAGTCAGAGAATGGGCCTCGTAAATGCTGTACAGACCATTTTTCCTTTGCAAAGCCGTTTGTGACCAATTTGCGACTCGCAAATCTGTCATACATCTGGACCTTCATGTCTTGATGTCCTTAGTATGTGCACATAGGATTTATTATTTGAAAACCTAGCTGTAAGGCAACGCATGCTTTGTGCAATGGGATAGGGCGTAGAGAGACAGGAATGAGGTAAGTATTGCTAAAGATTAATAAGCAGCTAATATGTATATGTTAAATGAGTTAAAACATAACAAACAAGAAAGTCCTCTCCCAACTATGAACTTAATGAGAAAATCACATGCAGTTTATCACTGATTTTGTCTATATTTTCGCCTATCCCTTGCACTGAAACAGCTTTCTGCAAAGAGAAACGTGAAGACAGTTATTTGTATGTCTATTCTTGGGTAACTGATATTTTCTGAGCCAGAAAAATGAACGTGAACCTTTCATTCCAGCAACCCACACGTGTGTATTCTTGTCAGCCTGTTGACAGATAATTAAGTCTCAGTTTTTCAGCAACTTTTCTATTTACAATCACTGAATGCTCAATACCAAGCTGTGTAATGGGGTAATTGTAATGTTGAACATTTTCCTTTCGAAGTTCAGTTCAATTCAATGCCTATTTCATGGTGCTGTGTAGGCTGAAACAGAAATCGACAGCTCCTTATTTTCTTTACTGCTGAATGGGTAAATACAATCTTAATGAGCATTTGCTTGTGGTGATTTTTGAAAGACATTATAATTATATAGTTAAGAACCTTGCTTATTCCTTTGTTTTTGTTAGAAATCATAGCTCTTAAACAGCGCCATGTATAACGCCTTGGGGCCTGAAGTGGGCAATTTATCCACATCTCAGGTATGCTTCAATGAGGGCAGTTTAATCAAATCAGCATTGTCTTGAATGAATCGACTTGAAAAATAATGAGAACAGCAGGAGAAAATGAACACTTGATGTTAAGGGGGGGGGGCTAAGGGGGAGTTAAAGGGAAGTTTAGATTTAATTTAGGTTCAGTTTAGCATTCCAAAAGGCCAGCAGGTGGGATGTTCTACAATTTAAGACTAACAGCCTGATTCATGAAGCAAAATTGCACTCGCAAAGGGCAAGATTCTCAGAATCTTGCCTTTTGCGAGTGCAATTTTGGCATTTGGGATTCACAATCCCAAATGCAAAATTCGCTAATGAGGAATTAGCAAATATGCGAGGATTAGCATTTAAGGAATCTCTATTAGAGATTCCTTAAATGCTATTCATGACACTTGCAAAAATTGCGATTTAGCAAAATTGGGCCGCTATTTACCGAGAGGTCAGACCTCTCGGTATATAGCAAAAACATAGAAAAATGCTTTTAAAAGCATTTTTCAAAGTTGCATGTTGCACACACACATGTCCTTTGGACATGTGTGTGCGCAACACCTGTTCAAATGTGCATTTTAGGGGTGCTACAGGGTGTCCTTTGGACACCCCTGGCACCCTTAAAATCGCTATCTGATTTGCGAGTAGCAAATTGCTACTCGCAAATAAGGGATACTCCCCATTCATTCCTATGGGCCTTTTGGCCCATAGGAATGAATGGGGAGTTATTCCTTTTTTTGCGAGTAGCAAATTGCTACTCGCAAATAGAGAACATGTAGGAATCGCTATTGATTTAGCAATTCCTACATGAATGCCGTTTTGCGTGTCCTCAATAGCGAGTCGCTATGATTCGCTATTAGGGCCACGCAAAACGGCCCGTACATGAATCAGGCTGTAAGAGACCTGTGTGGACACTATTCGGTTTAATAGACATGTGTGACATGCAGGGGGCTTATCTACAAGCCCCTTGCGCCGCTGTGCGTCACTTTTTTCCTATATTTAAAAAAAACGCAGGGGCTTGTAAATAAGCCCCGCAATTCTTTATTAAATAGACCGGAGATGCGCCAGAACACATAATTATTGCGTTTAGAGATTTTTTGTTTTCATTTTAACAATATGTACTTTGGGAGGCTAGTCATCAAGGCTATTTTCTTTGCACTTCTCTTCCACAAAATCTCCATGAGGAAACCAATATTGTTTCTTTCTCAAACATATGAGGGCCCACCTATTCCGCCAGCATTCGCACCTTCCATAATCAACTCTACTGAGCTGCAACTCTTAGCGCCTGCTCCTGTTGCATAAGCACTATCAGCCTGATTCATGAACGGGCCGTTTTGCGAGCCCCTAATAGCGATTCATAGCGAATCGCTATTGAGGACTCGCAAAACGGTATTCATGTAGGAATTGCTAAATAAATAGCGATTCCTACACATTGCTTATTTGCGAGTAGCAAATTGCTACTCGCAAATAAGGAATAACTCCCCATTCATTCCTATGGGCCAAAAGGCCCATAGGAATGAAAGGGTTGTATCCCTTATTTGCGAATAGCAATTTGCTACTCGCAAATAAGATAGCGATTTTAAGGGTGCCAGGGGTGTCCAAAGGACACCCTGTAGCACCGCTTAAATGCACATTTGAACAGGTGTTGCGCACACACATGTCCAAAGGACATGTGTGTGTGCAACAAGCAACTTAGAAAAATGCTTTTAAAAGCATTTTTCTAAGTTTTTGCTATTTACCGAGAGGTCTGACCTCTCGGTAAATAGCGGCCCAAAATTGCAAATTCACAATTTTTAAAAGTGTCATGAATAGCATTTAAGGAATCTCTAATAGAGATTCCTTAAATGCTAAACCTCGCATATTTGCTCATTCTTTATTAGCGATTTTTGCATTTGGGATTGTGAATCCCAAATGCCAAAATTGCACTCGCAAAAGGCAAGATTCTGAGAATCTTGCCCTTTGCGAGTGCAATTTAGCTTCATGAATCAGGCTGTATATCGCTTCCTTTTATGGCGTGAGCGCTGTGCAAAAACACTAAGATAAAATGAATAAGCTATCAAACACATTTATGGAGGGAACATTTTCTGCTACACAAAATGTAGAAATGTTAGAGATGTATGTTTGAAGTTAGAAGAGGCAAGTCTTCCCTCTTTCCTGAGAGCTTCTTTTAGAGTTCATTTTAGTCATAATGTTAATTTGGAAGTCAGTTTGGACCTGCATTTTAAGGACTATTGCCTTTCCCATTTAAATGCTACATGCCAGCACCTCTAAGGTATGTTAGAGAGGTTATGCTCTAGTGGCATATAAATACAATTGTATTTCAGCTGCTACTCACAAAGAAATTTCACCATGGCAGCCTCTTCTTGTAGTTGTGCTTTCATAGCTAAATTGCAGTACACAAAGAGCCTCATTTATGAGGCTGTGCCTCACTTTTACGCCGCCGGTGCGTCATTTTTTGTGACGCACCAGCAGCGTAAAAAATGTGCCTTGTTGCACCATATTTACAAAGTGACGCATCTAGGTAAATGTGTCACTTTTTAAACCCCTGTGCTACATTATACCTACGCCAGGTATAATGTATGCAGGGGGGGCGTTCTGACGCAAGAAAGGGTCATAGAAGTGACGCAGTGAAATCTATAAGATTTCACTGCGTCACTTCTAGGACACAAATGCGTCTGACGCAAGGCCTTTCACATGGGGCTTGCCCCATGTGAAAGGACACATTGCTGGAGTTGCGTCACTTTTGTGACACACTCTAGCAATGCGTCACTTTTGCGCCATACAGACACATCAGAAATACTGACGTATCTGTAACTCCTTGCGCCATGATGCGTCATACTGTAAATATGACGCATCATTGGTGGCGCAAGGAGGGTGCAGTGAAGAGTGACGCATCGCTGTTTTCACGCAGCGATGCGTCACTTTTCATAAATGAGGCCCAAAGTTTTTTTTTATATAATTGAAATTGTTATGCATATGCAGGATGTGACCCCTTTCTTCCCAGATGGTGTGTACATTGTGGGTGTGTGTCAGTGGTGGAAATTGTGATACAGGGCTTCTTTGGATTAAACACATAGTGAAAATGTAAACACTGCTGTAGCATTCATTGCTGTGCTGCACTGGTTAAGGCATAAAGATCTGGTGCTCAAGTGTTTGTTGAGACAGCATAGCCACTGACAGAAGCATTTGGGCCTGCATGTCTTTGAAATGCGAAGTCAGATGTCCTCTCAAAGGAGAAAGTTGCAAGACTGTACTGCTCAGTAAATATCTCAGGATGAGTTGGAATGATATGAGAGGGTTCAATTGATGATGTGAGGCCAAAAGTGTTGGACTGGCTAACTCAGCTTCCTGGCAGTACCAGAAGGGCTGGTCTGACAGGTCAGTGAGTGGCTGCGTTTTTTCGCTGTTTGTAGACCTCTTTTATGGTCTAGTAGGCCACTTTATGCTTGATGTTACCTCAAACACAGCTTGCAAAGAGCACAAACGCATTCATTCTTCCTAACTTTACAAAACTACTATACAGCTTGTTTTTATAACTTCGAAACTGCCCAAATTTGCATATGCAGACCACATTTTTAGCTAACGTGGATCATTTTTTTCATTATGGTTCCCAGACTAATTTTCTGTTTCACTACGAGTGGATGCCTATCTCATATTACCTAAACAAGTCCAAGGTCACGGTTAAAATGAAATTTTGAAAATGACCATCTTTCGGTAGTATTCCCCCGAATGTTCACCTTTTTTGGTGAAACTTATTTTGCACTTTACTCCTTCTAAGCAGTGGTAAACTGCTTGTGATCTCCTCTCTACACATGTTAACATTAGCATTCCCCTGTCTGGCAGATTTATTTTACTTCTACGCACCTGGTAAATGGTACCACATGTACTCATGGCATGTAAATTAAATGCTACTAGTGGACTGCAGCACTCATCATGCACCCACTAAAGTAGCACTGTAAAATACGCCTTAAGGCCTGCCCCTGCAGGCTGTGTATGTAATTTTAAACAGCCTTCCAACCTGGCAAAATAAATGTTTTGACAGACCAAAATCTTCCTTTCTAATATTTACAATTTATCCCTAAGGTAGGCGCTAAATCGCTATAGGCAGGGTGCATGGAATATAAAAGGTAGGGCATGTATATTTAAGATTTCACATATGTTGGCTGTGAAAAATTTCCAAAGACGTTTTGTACTCTGGCAAAGCTGGCTTCCACATTGGTTCACTGGGTTACACTATTACCTTTAATTAGTGCTAAATTCAGCTTGTGAATAGCCATTGAAATGGTTCAAGAATTCATTTTAATATCAATTTAAAATCCAATTTAATGGTCAAGTCAGATTTTATGTTACTATTTTGGAAATGTCACTTTAGAAAGTTGTAATTTTCCTCCCTGAAACCAAAGGGCTTTCCTGCCAATGTCCAGCTGTCACCTGACCCATGATGGCTCCCCTTTGGGAAGATGTGTATTGCTCCTAGTCAACGGACAAAGGGTTCTGGATCTGGGGAGGTCCCTCCCCCCATAGCCTGGCATTCAGCATAAAAGTGGACCCTACAGACTAACCCTCAGGACACTCCTTCACCGGTATGGAATCATGAGAAGGACCACCCTGTTGTCTGAAGAGCCTGAAGGAAGACAGGACATGCTTTCCTTGTACCCAGAAGTGACTCCAAGGGTCAGTTGGATTACCTCCCGTTTGAACTATAGGGACACAACAAGTTTCCAGAGACCTCTCTTCCCATAAATACCCAGCTGGCCAGTTCCAAGGGGACATGCCAATGACCCTGCTGCTGGTCTCTGTTGAACAACCAAGTCGTGCAACCCAGGTCATGGACCCTTGGCTGGTGTTAGAATGTACTTCTCCTGTCACCAAACTTTAAGAATCGGGATTCAGAAACATTTTGCCTGGAGAACTTTCAGAGACTGTAATGCTATTGAAGTTGCAGCCCTCAACATGGAATTATTGGTCAGCTTTAGCTTGCTTGTTTGCACCCCTGAAAGAGATTGGCGTTCCCAAATAGTTTCGTAGTCCTAACATAGAGTGCATCAAAAAAAGTGATGCTGAACTAAAGCCAATAGTTGTTAATACCTTCTTCCACTTTTATGACTTCATCGATGACTACACCAGGACCCCACACTTCAACAGCCAACAAAACTAATGCTAAACCAAAGCTGATAGCCAGTAAGACCTCCCCCCACTTTCCTTACTTCATCGATGACTACAACAAAACCCCGCACCTCAGCAGCCCACTGTGGGATAGCTCTGTCTCAAATTCAGCTTACAGCTAGCCCTGCAGGCGAATTGTCAACAACCACGTTTCCTCCATGAAAGTTTCTAGATCAGACTGTAAAATTTCCACTAGGGTGAACCTGGTCCCTGTATACAACTGGCAATCCACTGTGGTCAGCCTTAACATCTGACTTTGACCCAGTCAAGTGCAACCAGATAATCATAGTTGGCACTTTTTGGCCCTTTGTTTAATTCAAACTTTAAAAAAGAAATCACTTCTCCGGATCTACTTATTAGGGTATTATTGTTTTGCTGTGATTCTATTTATGAAAATATTCTCTATTTTTCTAAATTGGTTTTGGATTATTCCTGTGTTGTGTTTTCACTTTATTACTGCTTGAGTGCTACATAAACACTTTAAACATTACCTCTAGATTAAGCCTAACTGCTTTGTGCCTGGCCACCAGAGGGTTAAGCATAGGTTCATTTACTAACTTTAGGGGTACACCATGACAAGGATTGTGAATATTATTTGAGGTGGGCTTCCTCTCCCGCAACTAATACATCTGTTTCATACTAGAATCAATACATTCCCAGCAGCTCTTTGTCAACACACTAAAGATTGTCATCATTTGTCTCAACAGCCCTCTTTCTAAACCTTCTGTCTATTGATGAAAGCTACATTAAAAACGCTTAGTACTTACAATTTCGCTGAAATTGAACAAGAATAAACTGCTCCTGCCTGGATAATTTAACTTGTCTTTCTTGAAGCACTCCCTGCCTCACCAAATTTTGGACACGGGCAGTTTTGCATATAGTGACTAAACTTCTGTAGTGGAATTGAATTCCTGCAGTTATGCATCTAGAGTCTTTCTAATCTACACATTTTTTAGGAAAACAAATATCTTAAATTCATTTTTTTTTTTTGCCTTCCATGTTCAGCAATTTGTACTTTTTCCAATGAGACTTCAGACTTTTGCAAATGTGGGCCAATGTGTTTAGATTTTCATTGTCAAGTTTAAATACTCTGATCTGAGCCACTTGTCATTGATTACAATCAGTTAGCATTACAATATGTTAAAGGCTCTACATATATGTTGTACATTGGCATTTTAAAGTAGTATTCGAAGCATGATTTACAATGACAGATGCACTGGGAGAAAAGTACATGGTGAAAGAAAAAGAAACACTTTATTGAAAATCACTGAATAAGAATGATATTATAATATAATACATGATTATTTAAAAATCATTGTTACACATATTGTGAGATCTCAATTTCATTAAGAAAGTTCCATTTGTGTCTTAATTGGGATTTTGAGGTTTGTTACAATGATTATACTGTGGTAATTTGCTCATACCATTTTCAGCTGTGCAAAAAATACTGAGTCTGAGTTTGCGCACCTCAGACCAGGGAAAACATGCATGTTAATACTATGTGCAGTTATTTGCATCAGGGAATTAGCACACCGTACGGTATCGGTATTTATCGGATGCATCATTACCTCAAACTATATAAAGTGTCCTAGAATGATCTAATATTACATTATACTTTAATATATTATAATATATTAAATTGTATTATATTAAATTAACTTATATGATAATATAATAAATTATATTATATTACATTATGGTATATTATATTATATTATATTATTATTACATTATTTTTTATGTTCCTTGTATATAAGTTGAAAAACAATATTGCTGCTATAATGTAGATGTTGCAATTGCCTCTCGACGCGGCAAAATGCTAATAGAAAAAAAAACAATAATCTCATACCTTCAAATCAGAAATGCTTCTCAATCAGAAAGGTAACGGAGAATCACAATGTGACAATGTTCTGTCCACCAGAGCTCGAAAAAAATAAATCAATTTGAAATGTAACATTACTGTCGCTTCTTCACTTATAGCAAGATGAGGAACAACCAAAATGTTGTAGAGGATACTCTGAATATCAAACAGATACCTGGGGCCATAGATGGCAAGTGTATTGGATTCCTCTTTCTTTAAAAAGTGGCAGAAAATCAACCCTAGCTTTTGCAGATTAAAGTTGAGGTGCCGTTGCATTTGAGATGCATGAGTTTCCAGTGGGGAAGCAATTATTCTCTCAGTGGATTTTACTGACCTCATCAAAACGTGAATCCTGCACTAGCTTGAGCCACATGAACTGCGATGCCAAACCAGGCATTAAAACGAAATGTGCAGAAACTCACACTAAAAAGAAAACTTAAAACATTGAATGTTTCATGAACTTTGGTTTGGATTTTCCTACAACAAATGCCCATTGCTGTCTATGGAATATTCAAGTTTCAGGCAGGATACATATATAAAACTATAACATATTGTGGATAAGCATGAGCTACTATCTAATGGTCTATTATAAATGAGGGTTAGAACTGAACTTTATTTTTGTAGAACCAGTGGCGGCCAGCACAGGTAAGCGTAGTGTAATGTTGCCGGGGCGGGCAAGGGTGGGAGGGGGAGAGTCGACACACGACGTAATAGGTATAATTAAATAAATAAGTAATACATATTCCGTCGTCTGTCAGCTCCCCCCCCCCTCGCAGTGTCCCTGCCCCGCCCCACAGCGCTTACCTGTGCCGGACGCCACTGTGTGGAACTGTCCAGTTTTATTAAAAAAACATTAAGGCCACGGTAGTAATGTGTAAAATATCGATTAAAAGGCTTAGGCCTTTATTTGCTTGAGCAAGCTCTCAGCGCAGTGCTCCAGCCAGCAACCAGAAGCTAACAACAGAACACAATTCCAAAAGGAATCTCGAGGTTACCAACATTCTTCTACTTTACAGGACCAGTTGAAATAAACTAAGAACTGGATTATAAAGCATCCCTCGTTGTTACACAAATAAGAGAGAACAACATTACCATGAAAGAGAACAGAAAATAACTATAATATAATACATACATATTATTCTTCAGATTACACATGTTTAAACACTACCACACACCGTATGGATAAGTGATAATAGTGCATATATGGTTAAACTGAAAATCATGTAAACAACAATCATAGAAAAATCACCTGTACGTACAGGTAACCTAAAGTCTTTATGTTACATAATTTTGAAGTTAACATGGTGGCCTCCTGAGTTTAGAGATTCTGCTCATCATCCTACCACCCCTGCTGTTGATGTCATTAGGACAATTACTATTTCCATTTTCATCATCCATTCTGACCATGTTGATCCACCTCTCTTTGTATCCTATTCAGGATCTATGATGTTACAACGCGTTATTTTACAACGCAGACCGTTACATCGCAATTTTTACAACGCAGGAACCATTACAATGCAAACCTTTACAACGCATGTCATTACATAGTAGATGCTATTACAACGCATGGCATTACATCGTAAGTATAGGTAAGTATACCTTTTTAAAAAAAATGTAATTAAGTTAATTTAATTAAATTAATTTAATTAAAATACATTTTAAAATAGTACTTATTTTTATTTAATAAATTTAAATCTATTTATTTAAATTAATTTTAATAAAAATTGTAATTAATTTTATTTAATTAATATAATTAAATTAATTTAATTTAAATATTTTTTTGATTGTAATTAAATTAAATTATTTAAAATAATGTATTTAATTTAATTATTTTAATTAAGAAATGTAATTAATATAATATAATTAATTTAATTTAACCTAAAAACACCCTTGTACCCCAAAACCCAAACCCTACCCTGAAACCTAAAAACACCCCTGTACCCCAAAACCCAAACCCTACCCTGAAACCTAAAAACACCCCTGTACCCCAAAACCCAAACCCTACCCTGAAACCTAAAAACACCCCTGTACCCCAAAACCCAAACCCTACCCTGAAACCTAAAAACACCCCTGTACCCCAAAACCCAAACCCTATCCTGAAACCTAAAAACACCCCTGTACCCCAAAACCCAAACCCTACCCTGAAACCTAAAAACACCCCTGTACCCCAAAACCCAAACCCTATCCTGAAACCTAAAAACACCCCTGTACCCCAAAACCCAAACCCTACCCTGAAACCTAAAAACACCCCTGTACCCCAAAACCCAAACCCTATCCTGAAACCCTACCCTGAAACCTAAAAACACCCCTGTACCCCAAAACCCAAACCCTACCCTGAAACCTAAAAACACCCCTGTACCCCAAAACCCAAACCCTACCCTAAAACCTAAAAACACCCCTGTACCCCAAAACCCAAACCCTACCCTGAAACCTAAAAACACCCCTGTACCCCAAAACCCAAACCTGAAACCTAAAAACACCCCTGTACCCCAAAACCCAAACCTAGCCCTGAAACCTAAAAACACCCCTGCACCCCAAAACCCAAACTCTTCCCTAAAACCTCAGTACACCAAAACATATACTCCTATACTCATACTTATTTAAAAAATTACTTAAATTAATAAATTTAATTTATAATATTTAAAAACATAAATAAATATTTTTATTTATTTTTATTTATAATTAATATTAATTAAATCAATTATATAATATTAAATAAAATTAAAATAAATTATATACTTACCAATACTTACGATGTAATTGTATGCGTTGTAATAGCATCTGCGATGTAATGCCATGCGTTGTAATGCCATGCGTTGTAATGGATCCTGCGTTGTAATAGCTGCGTTGTAACAGCATTACGACGTAAAAGTTGCGTTGTAAGTGATACACACCTCCTATTCACTACCTCCTCATCTCTCATGAACATGTAACCACTGCATCCTTCATTCTCATTCATACTCTTCCGCCTTCTGAGCCACCATACTTCCCAACTCTTTGCAAATTCCATCCCTCCCCTTTGTCCAGCACTAAATGCCACCCATGTACCTCTTTAACTTCAAAAGGTCCACTAAATTTAGACAACCCCTTCGTGTTACTCCTGATTTTATCTTTACCATTTCCCCTGACTGAATCCTAAAATTGCAAATGTGTGTCGTGTTTACCTTGTAAGTCTGAACACCTTTCACTTCAAACAAGTTTTGCATCTATGAGGGATTGAGTTTAGAAAGGTTTTTTTCCCCTCATCAACCTAAAAGGTATGTTCCTTGTCATGGAATTCTCCGTGATGCAATAGGCCCAAACAAGATTATGAACCATGTCCTCCCTATCCATGTGGTTAACCGCCGTTATTTGCAAAGCTCCTTTAATCATGTGATTTGCCCTTTCTACTATTTTATAGGCCTGTGAATTGTACAAAGCAGTTCTAGAATGCCTTACACCACACAAACTCAAAAACTCTTCAATTTCTGCTGAAGTCAGTTGGGTTCCATTGTCAGTGATCGATAATGCTGGATAACCCTCTTCACAGAACACCTGACATAATACTTGTACAGTCATTCTAGTTTTGATTTCAGTAAAAAATGTCACCACTAACCAACGTGAATGTACATCCACTATTACCATGGCAAACCTCTTTCCTTCATTCACATTAGTCATTGGGCCTCTACTTCCCATACACACACTATGCCAAGTTATACCAGGATCCTGTATACTACCAAGTTTGCCTGTGTGCCAATCTTCAGTCTTTTCTAGCTCTCTTTGCACTCAGTACATCTCTCCCCCATCCCACTAGGTCACAGTCCATGGAAGGTCACCAAAATTCCATCCTCAGCCTCTTCTTTTAAAGTGTTTGCCCAAAATGACCTTCATGAGGTATAACGAATAGCATCTTCTGAATTTCTGCTGGTGGTACTATTTTGTCTCCACACATTACGAATTTGCCTTGCACTTCTGACAACTCATCCAGAATTTTACCATAGGACCTTAAAGCTACAGGCAACATACTTTCTCTCCTTCCTCCTTTTTTATCATTCGCACAACATATTTAAGCACCTTATCATTTCCTATGACTTTGGACCATTTCTCTTTACTCACAGAACCCTGGCTCCAATTTACAACATCTCCCACACTAGCCACAGTTTTGTCTTGTCATTGTGAAGAACGTATTTCTCATCTACACATCTCCACTCCACAGGTAGGGAAGCAGTCTGCCTGAATAGATTTTCAACCCAATATATATTCAGTTTCATAATTATATTCTTGTATGCATGAGGCTAATCTAGCAAGTCCTGTGGAGCCTTTTACTGCTTCACCTGGTGATAATATCTTTATAAGTGGTTTATTATCGGTTTGCAGTACAATGTGACAACCCCAAATGTATGATCTGAAATACTCCATCCCCCATGCCACTGCCAGCTCCTCTTTCTCGATTACTGAGTAATGACATTCTATTGCCGTCAAAAAACGCTAAACGTTTTCTCAGAGGACCTGTGCATTTGGAATAAAAATGCCTCTAAGCCTGTAGCACCTATATCCACAGTAACATTGGATTTTCGTTTAGTATTACAAGGAATACAATTCCAGTATTACACACCTCTTTCTTAATGTACTGAAAGCATGCCTGTTGCTCTTTATTCCACAGGAAATATGCAGCTTTATGCATCAACAGCTTTCAACATTCTGTCCTTTTGCCAAAGTCATTTACAAATTTCGAAAAAAATTCTATTAACCCAAGAACGGAATATAGCTGGTCCTTCTCTTTTGGTGCGGTAGCAGACTTTATGGCCTCAAAAGGTCTCTTTTGGGTTTTACACATATGTTCAAGATACTCAATCTTCTCAACTAGAAATTCACATTTTTCTTTACGTAATGTTAAACGTGACTCAGATAACTTATCCAAAGCCTACTTCAAAGTTGCATTGTGTTTTTCCACTCTGCCTCCAAAAACCAAGACATCAACCTGAAAAAAATATGACATTGTGTAAACCCTCAACACTTCATTCATCATCCTCTGGAAGACACTGGCTGTCAAAGATAACACAAAAGGCATTCTTGTAAATTGATAAGTGCCTTCCATGGTGATGAACTTTGTTAAGGATTTGGACTTATTGTGAAGACATACCTGGTGACAAGGGGAACATTAAATATCTCAGATAGGAGCTATTATCCTTAAGGGACCATACACACCCCTGCCGCACACAAAGGAACCCATCAATGTACCTACAAATTCCCTTCTCCTGTCGAAGGTCCCCTAGCATGCATATACTGCAGATTTAAGAGCATCCCTCTCCCACCATCTAGCGACCCCGAAGACATACCCCAGCCTGGAAATTCTGGCACTATCAGCGCTAGCTTGAATTGCTTCTTGGCTAACGTTCGCTCACTCCCCAAACATGCTATCGATATCTGGGACTTACTTTCCTCCTCCCTCCCAAATATTGGATTTCTAACAGAAACATGGATCAAACCTTCCTCTACTCCGGCCACTGCTACTGCACTTCCAGATGGCTACCGCATTTTAAGTGTAGACAGACCACGCAAGGTGGGCGGTGGCATTGCTGTCATATACAAAGATCCAATAAAAGCCACAATGCTAGATCAATATTTCAGCGACATAAATGAAATTCTCATATTTAGAATAAATCTCTACTCACAGAGTTGGAACGGAGCCCTTGTTTATCGTCCTCCTGGACCTCTCCTTAATTCCATGTCTCATCTTCTAAATATGATTGCTCCCCATGTGATATCCTCCAATAAATGTTTTCTTCAGGGTGACTTCAACGTCAGAACAGTGAGAACCCAAAAGACCCAGAGGCGGCTATCCTTCTGACCGAGATGTCAGCATTAGGCCTGATCAAAATAAATGACGCACCCACGCACTTTGCAGGCCACAAGTAAGATCTGGCTCTCTACAACTCACCAGAGACAATCTATAAATCAACTAACCCTCTGATATGGTCAGACCACTCGATAACCGAATTTGACCTTATAGGTCCCCATGAACACGTAGTTAAGAGAAATCCAGCAACACAGACTTCCAGACAGTGGCACAAACTAACACCCGCCCTTTTCCGTGAAGTATTCATCCCCCCATGTCAGCTTGCTTCGGACCCAGTGGGTAAAAGCCTGACGGTCTTCCAGGACACAATTTAATCCACCATTGATGCTCTAATTCCCCTGAAAAAATGTCTATGGTCCTCAAACGCATCCAG
Organism: Lissotriton helveticus; assembly: GCF_964261635.1. NCBI lineage: Eukaryota > Metazoa > Chordata > Amphibia > Caudata > Salamandridae > Lissotriton > Lissotriton helveticus. Next base: position 509,511,756 of record NC_136073.1, read on the forward strand.
ACCCCCTGGTATTAATCTAAGCTTCGAGCAGAAAAAAGCCAATGTAAAAAGATCGAGCGTCAATGGCGCTGAACCAAGGACCCCCTTGACAAAGTTAAGTATAAATCTGCCTTACACGCCTATCACAAGAACATAAAAACTGCCCGGAAAAAACAAATAGCCACTCAACTGGAGCAGACGGAAAACACGTCTAAAACCCTCATCCAGGTCCTTAACAACCTCATTAACCCCAAAGCCTGCAGCCCTGAAGAAGAGCCGACCCAGTCTTTGTGCGATGACATAGCCAATCTCTTTTCACAAAAAATGTATGACATTTACAATAAGATTACTGTCTCTAATATAAATACCTGTCACAATATGGTTGTTAAACCTGCACCAGCCATACCTAGACTTATCACCCTAAAAGAATTTCCTCTACTCACCATTCACGACACAGACTCCCTGTTATCTTCAGCCAAATCGGGCTCTCCTAAAGACCTAATACCAGCCAAAACTGCCAAAAATCTCGCAGCTGAACTGGCAGCACCTCTTTGTGCTATTCTGAATAGCTCAATCAAAGAAGGTAGGCTGCCCGAAGAATGGAAAGCCACCCAGATTATGCCCATTAGGAAAAACAACAAATTGCCTCCCGATGTAATAGCAAACTTTCGACCTGATGGAGCGAGGTTCAGAATAATATTTTGTTCTGACTCGCAAAGTTAAACTTCCATAATAAAATAACCGTATTAATGAGTTTGTGAATGAAAAGTACTAATCAACTTAGTTTTAAAATGCATTACACGACACAAGGGACTAATTTATGTGCTCTATGTTGCAAACTGCAAGTTCGTGAAAAATAATAAACTAACCTTGTCTATTGTCTTTGTCAGTATTAACACCTTGCCTGCTAAGGCAATTCCCGCTGGGTGCTGCAAGTCAGATTTACCATTGTTTATGACAAGGTCAGCTCGTCATTAGCACAGCTCCAGTGTGCCTCATGACGAGCTGACCTTGTCATGAGCATGGAAGGGGTTAAATGCGGCTGAATAATTAATGGCATGTGCTTATTTTGTGTGCTTATGTTATGTCTTTTCGTCTTTTCTATGGCAAAAGCTCGTGGAGAATACTGCGGCCTAAATGAAGATGGTAGATATTAACGCTGCTTTTTGTGCTAAAGCCAGGTAACATAAACTAATGGGTTAATAATTAGCAAAGGGGGTGGGTAACAGAATGGATCTCAATTCGCTAATTAATTAATGTTCTGTGTTTGTTTGAATATTAGTTTTCAAGAGAGAGGCCTAAGGCCTGAGGCCTGTGAAAGTGGGTGTTTGGAATCCTGTCGTGAAGAGCCAAGCACAAAGTGGAAAGTTTTACCACATTTTGTTCATCAGAAAAATAAATAAAATAGACTGTGCAAGACGTGCTCTGAAATTGACAAATCCAAGGACAGGATGCGGCAAATCTGCCACGCTAAGGAAGTTACGGCCTGTGATTTGTAAAATGTTTCGTTTTGAGGAAGCTGCGTGACTTGAAAATAAGAGACAATGGACTCTAAGAAAAGTTTGATCTAGGCTTCGAGAAAGGTGATGACATCATATGAGCTGACATCAGTCAGCCAATGAAAACACTGGATGGCAAGAGAAAAATATACTTTTTAGTGAGATTAGCTAGGTAGAAAGGTATAAAAATTGCCCCCATGGGCAGGAGGGCGCTTCTCGCTTTCTGATTCCTGAAGGGCGTGATGTGCTGATGGATATTTGGCGCACGTAAGGATAGCAGGCTTTATTGACTTTTCCTTTTAGATGGAGCGAGTTTTAGACAGGGAAAATAGAACTTAGGGTATGGAAAACTGATTATTTTGCTTTAATTCATGCTAATTGATGATTCTTTGAAATGTCAGTCTAATATGCCTCTTCCTCAATAAAAGCTACTTAAATGCTAATAAAACAAAGACTAATTCGAAAATGCTCTTTCTTTGAATAATAAAGTAAACAAAATTAGATTTTGAAACGACAAGCTGGTCTTGTTTATTCATGTCTAGTTACCATCAGTTGATCCATTTACCTTAGTGACTTAATTAAAATGATAAATGTTTTAAAACCATGGTAAGAAATGATAAACTGCAGATGTATATAAATGTGTAAATAGTTTTGTGAATAGTTCTGATTAATTAGGTCACATGATTCAGTCGCCCAAAATTTGTCTCGTTGGTTTATGGGCCTTGTGAGTGATTTATGTTTAATGGTTAGTATCATGGTGTTGGGTAGCGTTGTAGGGGCGCTGGATCAATTCTGGATCAATTCCTTGGTAGCAGAGCTAAGGTTGCTATGGTAACTGTCATGCTACATGGTAATTACATAGGATCGATGTTTAACATATGTTGAGTTTGTTCAGTTGTTATATGTAGTCGAAAGGTTTTTTCCAGCAGTGTGAAAATTCCTAGTTGTGCCGGCAAGAGTAGTGTAACAGGTGAAGTTGCACAGTGAAATGAAATGAAATGAAAAGAGGATTTGTATAGCGCGGCTGCTGCCTGAGGGCGTCCAAGCTCTGAGTAGAGGGCGTAGTACTCTGAGGGAAGTAGGGGTGGTTAGTTTTTAAAGAGGAAGGTTTTTAGCTCTTTACGGAAGAATGAAAGGATCCGGTTGGCTCTTAGTGATGGAGGGAGGGAGTTCCAGAGTTTGGCGGCATTGAGCGTGAACGACCTGCCTCCTGCTCTGCACCTTTTGATTCGTAGAACTGCAGCAAGGCATGCATTCGTTGATCGAAGCTGTTTGCCAGGGCAGTAGGGTGTAAGAAGAGAATGATTGATCTCAGGGCCAGCTCTAAGAAAGGCTTGATGGGAAATACAGAGGGCCTTAAATTTTATTCTTTCCCTAACAGGGATCCAGTGGAGTGATCGAATCCCTGCTTTGGCCGATTCTCTGCGAGATATTTGGAGAAGGGTACGAGCTGCGCAGTTCTGGGTCCGCTGAAGCTTTTGTAATACGTATTCTGGGGCTCCCAGGTAGAGGGCATTGTTAAAGTCAAGCCGAGACTGAATGAGACCCTGAATGACAACTTGTTTGGCTTCAAAGAGCAGGATCGGCAGGATTTTTCTTAGCATCCGAATAAGCCTGAAGCAGATTGCTGATGTTTTTGTTGCCTGGGTATTGAGGGTAAGAGATTTATCAGCCGGACTCCTAGGCTTTTTATGTCCTCCTTCGGCGATGGAGGTGAGCCAAAGCTGGAGGGCCATAGCTGGTCGATGGTGGTAGGAGAGGGAGGACCGAGAAGCATAATCTCGTTTTTTTCACCATTCAGTTTTAAAGAGGATGCTGTCATCCAACTTCTTACCTCTTCCATACAGGCGGCCAGGTTGACTTGCGGGTGCCCGCTGTTCTTCTGTGCCAGGGAGACCATGAGCTGAGTGTCGTCCGCATACGAGATGATCTTGATGCCATATTTACGGACGACCTCAGCCAGTGGTCTCATGTACACATTGAACAGCGTGGGGCTTAAGGAAGAGCCCTGCGGTACCCCGCAACTCAGAGGTCTACTGGTGGAACAGGAGTTACCGTCGAAGACCTGGAAGGTCCTTCCGCTCAAAAAAGATCCTAACCAGGCAAGAGCATTTCCGGAGACTCCCAGACCGGACAGTCGTTGTAACAGAGTTTTATGGCATACCATGTCAAACGCGGCGCTAAGATTGAGGAGGACCACTGCCACTGATCCCCATCGATCCAAGATCCTCCTAGATTCTTCCATTACAGCTAGAAGAGCCGTTTCTGTGCCATGTTTTGGGCGGAATCCTGTTTGGGTGGCGTCCAATAAAAGGTTTTCTTCAAGGAATTTTGTGAGATGGAGTTTGACATGTTTCTCCAGAATCTTGCTTGCCCAGGGTAGCAAGGGTTAGTTAGGGTTAAGGTTGGGCTTTTTTAATAGTGCTTTTACCATCGCCTGTTTCCAGGTGGGAGGTACAACTCCCTTTTGCATGGAGCTGTTCAATAGCTCCATGAGAGTAGGGAGGATGACTTGACTGGCTATGATCATCGTACGGGGGTGCTGGATCGGAGGGGGAACCTGATTTTATCTGTTGCACAAGGGGTTGAAGTGATTCTAGATCTAATGGTGGGAGGTTGCTCATAGTTGCTCGACGGGGGAGTTCTGTAGCGGTTGAAGGCTGGGGCTCACTAATACTGGGCTCGGGGACGGAAATCAAGAAGGATGGGTATATTTTATTGATTTTTTGATGGAAAAAGTCGGCTAAGTCGTTGCAGCGGGCCGTTGGGTTATCGGCCGGGACTGCAGGGGGGGAGATTTTTGAGAGACTTTTGACAATTTGGTAAATTTCTCTAGGCTTGGATCTAGCAGACATGATTTTCTCTTTATAATAAGTGGATTGGGCTGTAGTAATTCCAAGTTTATATGCCCTCATGGCTTCCCTGCATCTGATTTTATCAGTGGTGGTATATTCCAGGCGCCATTTCTTTTCAAACCTTCTGCACTGACGTTTTTGTTCCCTAAGCTCTTCCGAGTACCAAGGAGCGGTCTCTCGTGATCTTTTTAGCACGGTTTTCCTACTGGGGAGAATAGACTTGAGAGAATCCTCGATCCATTTGTTGAATTTCCCGCTGTCGAGTAGGGGGTCCTGGGAGAGCGAGGGTTTTGTGGCGGTCAGTAGGTTCCCCCACTGCTCTAGAGGGAGTTTTGACCAGTTTCTCATTTTTCGTGGGGTGGGGGTAAGGAGAGTGGCTTTGTGGGTAGACCAAGTGAGGGAAACAAGAAAGTGATCAGTCCAGGGAAGGTGGGTGATGGTACCAACCGAGAGGTTGGGACAGTTGCTAAAGACGGGGTCAAGCAAATGACCTTTGTTGTGAGTAGGGGACCGGATTAGTTGCTCCAGTTGGATGACGGCCAAACTGGAGACTAACTCATTAGCGGTGCTGTCAGTTCAGTTGTCAAAATGCATGTTAAAATCACCAAGTACCGTAAAGTTGGAAGAGGACATGGCAGATTTGTTCTGTTTCAAGATAGTGGTATTGTCAAATATCACTAGTGTTGTGGACGTACAACACAAGTTTAGGGACCATAGGTGTGTAAGGTCAAATGTATAGTGAGGATTGTCTACGAAATTGTAGCTTTCGAGTATAGGGATTTGGAGCCTGATTTAAAACTCACTGTGAAAAGAGTACTAGAATTTATCCAAGCTTGAGTGAAGGGTAAGGAAGCGTCGTCTATCTTACTGGCGAAAGAGGATTTCTGTGGTTGGTTAAAGTCCTACCAAATTCATCTATGAATGGTTGGGTTTTCTTCCGTTTGAAAGTGCGTAAATGAATTTGTAATACCGATCGAGTCAAACTTTGAATTGTCACTATATGTGCATTCAGAGGGAAACGAGTTCATTGTTACCTGTTAGAAGGGTAGAGTAGTTTTACTTTATCAACAAATCTGGATATTCTGTGAGAATAGCGTTGTCTATTTCACGCAATAGAATACTTGGATGATTGTAAAAGCTATCACTTTATTTTAGCGAAACAGACAAATGGTTTGTTTTTGTGGAGTTACTAACTGAATTCTATTGAAAAGATTTGTTAAAAATGGTGCTGTGAAAATATTTTGTAAAGGAGGGGTGAGATCGAAGAGTGAGAGACGAGAAGCTGCAGCGGCAGAGTACGTCACAGGGTCCGCACTGTGATTGGCTAACATACGTCATAGCAAGCGTGCTGATTGGTTCACGTGACTAAGACAAGCTGACAGCTGATTGGTTCATCTTGAAAGCAGCAATTCTATTGGTTGAGCAAGGTGGTGATATAGCTTAACCTGATTGGCTTGTTAGTGAGTTTCGCGCACGGATTGGCTGGTGCAGCGGAATACTAAATTCCTTGTTACGATCTTTACTGAAGCAAGGGAAACAGTTTAAAACATGGATTATTATTACATTGAACAGAAAAAGAAGCTTTCATGGTTTCAGAAATTGAAAAATAAATTGAAACCTGACAAGAAAATTGAAACGCGAGGCGGAAGGTTACTTCATAAGTACAAAACACCTGCAGAGACAAAATGATGACTCTTGAACCAAAGCCTAAACCTACACAATTTGAGGCTCTAGCTGAATGGGAGGATGAGATGTTTGAATTGGAACGAGAGAATAAAGGTATGCAGTAAGGTGTGTCCCCTGCAGAAAGATTATCTGCACCTGCTGGTGTTTGATGTAGAAGTAGATAGCATAGGTCTTTCTAGTGGTGTACATGCCGTGGATGTTTATTGGTTAGAGGACGGATGTCAGTTTTTGAGGCCATGGTGATATAACAGTAGGGTAAGGGAGACGATTAGGGGTGCCTTTCCCCATTGCCCTTACCCTCGTCCCCAGAGCTGTATGTCACCTACCTGCCTTAGTGCTGAGGGTGTAAGTAGTAAAGCGAAACTTTCATAACTGGGGCGGGGAATATTCCCAATACTGGGAGCCTACTGCAACTGGCTGTATGCACAAACAGAACATTTGTAGTATACTCTAGTGGATCGTGGGGGGGGGTGAGATAAACGTTTGCCTAAGACAGAGAGGGTTAACTGCCCTTTAATGTCCAGAATGAAAGTTTGCCAGCAGCATCGGGGAGCCGCTGGTACATAGCTACAAAGACTTGTGACCTTCTGCGAGAATGTGACATCGTGAGACACTTAAATGCGGGTACCTGCCGTCTGTGGAGTCACTATGGGGGGGCAGCAAACTAGCCCCTGGAGCACCTCATCCCTGCCATTGAAGTGAAATCGTTTTGCTAGCATTGGAGAAACCTGGGGGTGTGCACCCTACTGGGACTTGATGCCCTCTCTAAGAGGGAGTAGAAGAGAGTAAGGGCCAGATGTTTCAAGATACCCTTTAGCGATTCTCAAATATCGATTTTTAAGGAATCGCAAATTGAGAATAATTTCAAGGGTGTCTTAAGGACACCCTGCTGCACCCCTGAAATTGACATGTGTGCGCATATGGCGTACATACATGCCCTAAGGGCATGTATGAGCCTCACATGCCACCTTTACAAATTGCAAAAAGTGCATTTGTAAAAGAATTCGCAAATTACCACCAACTACAAGTTGGTGGTAAATTGCGATTTCTTAGAGTGAAATCGCAAAACTTTCTTCTTTCTTACATACCATTTAAGGAATCGCTTTTTGCGATTCCTTAAATGGTAGCTCAAAATTAAGGAATCGCAAATTCCTTAATTTTACGATGCAATTTTTTTAATAAATTACATTTCCCGTTTTTTTGTCGCAAACACTGCTATTTTGCGATTCGCAGCGTTTGCGACAAAAAAAACGCTTGATACATCTGCCCATCAGTTCCAAGTTTGTGGTAAATGTTTTGAACTAAAACTCTAGGTAAGTAATGAGGTCAGTCCCCTCAACTCCCGCCAGGAGCCCTAGAATTTGAATGTTGCTTGTGAGCATCCCTCCAGTTCATCTGCTCTATTCTCCAGCTGTGTTACAATGCCCTGAAGGTCTCAGATTTCAGTTTGACGATCCTTCGTAAGTGGTTGTAGGGCACAAATGGTATTCTTGCCTTCTGTAACTCAATCAGCGAGTTTGCGATGGTCATCCCGGAGAAAGTTATAGTTGGCGGTTAACGCTCCGAATCTGTGTTCCATGGTGACCCTGGAATGTTCTATCATTGCCAGTACTTCGTCCAATTTGTCAGATGTAGAGAGGACCAGTGTTTATTCCTCTTCTCTCCAGATCGGGCAGGCCGGCCTTGCTGGGGCCAGTGTCTGGGACCCAGTGGCCGAGTGAGTCTGCCCATGGCGCGAGAGGGTGTCTCAATGCTGGCTGATGACTCAGGGGAGACCCGTGTGGTGATGTGCTGTTTTTCGCGCCCGAGCTTACAATGTCGGGCAATTACTGATTTGGGTAAACCTGCATGCCCAGGAAGGAGCGGCATGCTGCCAGGTATCGGGCTGTTAGGGGCTTGAGTTGCATCCAAATAGAGGAGAAAGGAAGATGCTGAAGGTAGGGATGTTGGAACCAGGTCCCTCCAACCATCACGTATGTCAACAAGGCCCTGCCTGTATTGGGGATGTTAGGGCACAGCTCCTAATATGTGGTGTCAGTGTTAAAGCATTCCAGGTGACAGGAGGGACAAACCCAGGGTGTTCCGCAGACGTAGGGCCGAGTCTGGTTCCGGTAGCTCTCCCAAGCCTGCGTGGTTCATGCATCTCGATTTTGATGTCAGTGCGCTGTTCTGGATAAGGAGGGTGATGCAGCTGCCTAGAGTCCCCCAACTGCAGAAGTAGGGTTGCGGTGTGTCACACAAGACACAGAGGCCACTCCGCTGTGGGCCATGGCCATGTAGTTGAAATTGGCTAGTGCCTTCCCCTTCCACCAAGCCAAACTCTAACAGCATGGTATTGGTGGCCCCTGCTGTGATCCAACAGGAACCACAGAGCCTGGTGCCCAGGACCAAACAGTCACAATCAGGGAGAATGCTGGAGGGAGGCAGAGAGCCCCGATTATGGTGCTGATTTAGAGGCTATGCGGAGGACCCCCAGTTGCCAGCCGCCTACCCAATCGCACCACACTGCTCCTCACCCTCCATGGCCGTCCAGTGGTTCAATGTGTAGTGCCCCCAGGCAGGGGCCAGTGTCCTGGCAGTCATCCCCCCATAGGCCCCACTCACCATGATACAGGGTATCTCAAGGATCCTTGCTGCTGACACTGCGGCAATCAGGCAGTTGGGCTCTGAATCCCACATTGTCACCCGCCTCCAGGGGTCCACTCTCTCGCACAGTCTCAGTGTGCTGCCCCGGCCACGTCCTGCCCAGGTGCTGCTAAGCTGAAGGGCCAGTCACAAGGTAGGGCCCACTAAGGAGGATCCGGGAGTGACAGGGCCCTCACCCCATTGCAGCATCTGGCCGAGATTCACCATGCACCTCAATTGTGTTGCCAATTGAGGCGCCAAGTACGGGGTTCCTGCCATCAGCTCCAGGACCCAATCTCAGCACACTAGGGGAGAAAGCATGACTCCCCATGAAAAGCGCTGCCCTGCACAGGGAACCCATTTCTTAAAGTAAGAGAAATATTCTATTGCTTCCTCAGCACCTGCACTTTGAAAATTGTACATCACAATCAATTCTTCAAAAATAGCTTATAGAACTCAAACGTCTTTTTCCGGAACTTCCAGTGGAAGTCTTTGACGATGATACTTCTGGTACATCATGGAAGCATTATTCACAATGCTATCAAACACAATATTAATTATGTCATGTGCTCAGTTCTCCCTAGAAGAAGAAGAGAGTTATTTTTGCAGTAGGACACTGCTTGGGAGGGGAAATGAGCAAGAACAAGATTGACAGAGCACAGAAACAGCATCCACTTTAGAAATTGTGTACAACATGTAAATGTGGCCAATTTCCCTCATAGTATAATGTAGATTTCCATATTACATAAATATTTAGGATAACGTGGCACAGTGCAGCAAGTCACCTTGCTGCGCTGCACCTCTGAGAAAGGTCAAGAATGCACCATATTTAAGGCAATACTGCACATTTCTGTCTTTTCTCCTGTGCAAGCATACAGTTGGCTGCCTAGTGCCAAAGCAGGCAACCTTAACCATGGTGCAAGAGTGCCTGCGTTGCATGCAGGATTGTTTTTGCGCAAGAAAAAGCACTTTCCTGCACAAACACATGAGAGGCTTTTTCCTCTTTCTATGTGTGCTTCAGAATGCAGCACACATAGAAAGTGTAAATAATGATCAGAAACAAAGATATTTTTCCTTGTTACACCTCTCCACGGGAAGTGTATCTTTTTGGTGCATTCCCAGGTTTACCTGTTCTTGTAAATCTGGGAATGCATCAAAATATAAAAATGTTGCGTGGGAACACCCACGCAACACCCATGGAAATGCCGCCCTGGTGCTGAGTAATACAACGGAGCACAGTTACATTACTTAAGATTTTTGAAGCCAGACAGGGTGCAAGGTGATCTTGCTTGGCTTCATAAATGACATTTTTCTTTTGCACCATGTTGCATGGTGCAAGAGCAATGATAAGGGGCTCATAAATATGCCCCTTAGCAATCTCATCCATTCATCAGTTGCGACTCCATGTACAATTAAAAGTATAACATTTCAAAAAAAAATTTGCATAAAATGTGCACATTTGGCATATTTAAAAAAATGCTAAGACCCCTAGGATCAACCGCCATTACTATTACTATTATTTGCAGTTAAGTACTTGATGGGTTGTGAATCTCATAGTGTTGCTAATGCATACAAAGATGGACCGTTGGACAGGAGAGCCAAACGATCCTAGGTTTCACTGCTGAGGCCCACTAGACATGCCCTAAATTATGGCCCCTAATTACTGTCACTTCACTCAGCATCAATAGGCCACTGAATTTTTCTTGGATATATGGCTTAAAAATAAAATCTGGGCCCAATGTCTGACATTGTAAACATTAATAAAGGGTAAATGGTAAATAGCATACCATAACAATTTTATCGTGATAACTATCATTTACAAAAAGTCACAATATTTTTATTTAATATTTTCTTCAAGATGACATAGAAAGATCATTGTTGTTTTCAGTACGTCAAATAGCCAATCATAGAAACACCTTTCCATAAACTCAATTTACACAGAGATCATATGCTCTTTAGCACTGATCAGCAGTGGCAAAGTGGCCAGAGTCCTAAAGCCAACATCAACAGGTCAGGAAAAAATAGGAGGTAGAAGCAAAGAATTTGGGGATAACCCTGCAAAAAAGGCCAAGTCCAACACAACCCCCTTCCAGCCTAAAGCCAGGGTAGACCAATTCATACCTCGATGGGCTTCCCTGCTTGGGGCAATAGAACATGGAACCTGGCCCGCAACAGCAGGGGTCTAATCCCATTCTACGCCGTCCTGAACCTAGTTGGACCCCTTTATCCATACTCTCAGGGCCCACAACGTTGACCCATGTGGAACCCTTCTCCTCACCTGTTGACCCCATCTGCGCAGGGCCTAAACTTACTTTGCACACAGATGTGTCCCAACAGGCAGACAGTACCCACATGGCCAACACAGTGGTGTGTCCCTGTCTACCCCGGGGTGTGATTCCTGTCCCCCTCGCGGGGGCAACTTTGTCCACCTGGACAGCAAGCCACATTGACCATTGAAAACTGTCAGTGACGAGATCCTGGCTGCATGTCTTTTAGGGCTCTCTAACCTCTGTGGTGTCAGAGAGTGGGGGGCATTAGCCCCAGATGCATGGCACCCTTTGTCTACTCTCCCTCCTGCCAAGTCAGGTATGGCATTATGACACTGGCCCACCAGGGGCTTTACCTTGCATCTGGACAAGAGACTGGTGTTGGCTCTGCCACATCCTGTCCTCCTCCCTCAGGCTCTGCACCCTCCCACCTGGAGCACTACCCCCAAACTCCAGAATTGCCAGGGCACCTGTGGCAGGTGTCCCACAGAATTCTCCCACAATTTCAGGGGTGTTATCCTGCAACTTTACACCAGTTTAGGGTCTGTACCTTTTGACTGGACAGGGGTGACAGGTGAGGCTGCCCTCTCCCTGACCTCCTTACTGGGGCTCTGCACCCTCCCACCTGGAGCAGTACCACCGAAAGACAAATTGGTAGGGGCACTACTAGCACTCGCTCGCAATGGGCTGGTCAGGGGGGACACTCTGAACCTAGTCTGCCAACCCAGGGTCTGTACCATTAGGCTGGACTTGTGCCAGGCAAGCCAGGACTTCTGGGAGGAGGGGGCTGGGGGGGGTACACCAAACCCCCAGGGAAACACACTTCTCATGAGTTGTGCAAGAGTCTGCCTGGTGCAGGTCTCCAACCTCCTGTACACATGACAGTGTATGAAGACCCCTCAGGCAAGAAGTGGCCGTGGTCAGTCCTGGAGTTTTCAAATCTCAGAGCTGGTAATCCCTGACCCACTGGTCCTTCACACTGGTGACGGCATCCCCCCTCGCCCTTTTTTTTCTGGACTCATGAACTCTCCAAACTGGAGAGGTGCTGCCAGAAACCAGAGTTGGAGTTGTCTCCAACAGCTAACCTGACACCCTGGGTTTTTCCCTCAGGGGATGGCCTTCCGTTACAGACCAGGCCCCCTCCTAGTGTCCCTTCATGCAATCCACCAGGCCTTGAAACTTGGTCTCGGACACCTTGAGAATCAGCCCACTCCCACTCCCTCTTCCCAGAGACAGTACATAGAAAACCTGACCCATCCCATTACACTGGGACCTATCTGGGTTACTTCAAACCTCTTCTACCTCACCTGGTTGGGGTAAACCTGAGCCATTCCCTTCAGGATCACTCCAAGCTTCCTCAGACACTATGAAATCCTCAAAAGGTTTGTCTTAGGCGCAAGCTCCCTGGGGTCAGAGAATTTGCCCTCCACCTGGTGTTGGCATAGCTCTGTAAAACAGGGACTTAACATATGCTCCCCAACAATTAATTCACACAGCCCCACACAAGCATCAACCAAGCCCCTCTTTGCCTCACCATCTAGTCCCTCAAACAAGGATGTCACATCACCCTCCTGAGGCGGGCAAGACAGTGTCTGACTGTCTCTGTCCCTCAACCCACAGTCTTCTGGGTCGTCTCTACACATACGTACCAGGACTTCTATCATGTTGGTATGCACCTCTCATCTAGTGTAGATGTGCAGGTGCCAAAAGTTGATTTCCATTTTACAAGGCCTCACAGGTGCAACAAGTAACCAGAGTTACAACAACCAAATTCTGAAGGGAATCAGGGAAAAATAGTATGTGGTTGCACAATGGTCTGCACTAAACTAGTAATGTACATCAATCACTGTGGGTCAAGTACAAATACAAGTTTAAATCCTCACCGCTGACCGCCAATGTTAGAAATGGGGGTCTCTAGTAGGCCAAGGTGGGTACCTACGTCTAACAGGGACCCTTGCTTCTAGTCAGGGTGAGGGGTAGACACACTTTAGATAACCCCTGCTCACCCCCTGGGTAGCTTGGCACGAGTAGACAGGCTTATCCAAAAGTCGATGTGTAAAGTATTTGTGCTCAAAACACACAGTAATACAGTGATAACACCACAAATGGACACCACACCAGATTAGAAGAATAAAGTATGTTTATCAAAACTCAACAAGACCGAAACAACAAAAATCCAAGATAATAGTAAGATATAACTTTAGAACAGTTATTACAAAAATAAAGCTTGTAGAAAACAAATAGCTCCGGCTGGGGCTATTGCGACATTGTGACAGCAATAAATCTGAAGTATGGTAACGACCTCAAGGAGCGCAGTGCTGGGCATGGCGTCACACAGACCTCCGAAACAAACAGTACCTTGAAACGAAGTCTATGATGATGCATGGCAGGGCGGAGGTGAGATGTCGAGGTGGAGGTCAGCTCCCTGGCTGCCACTGGGGAGGCCAGGCGTCGTGTCCACGAGGAGGTGATGTATAGAGTCCAGGACAGGGGAAGGTGGTTGCGTGTGTGGTGAGTTGTCAGTTCTGTTGACGATGTGGGGTCGCCAAATTGGTGGAGTCACCCTCTTTGGTTAGTGGCGCTGCGATAACAGGATGCAGGGCCTGGCGGTGATGGAGTCGCTGTGAGCGCTGGTGTCGGGAATGCGGATACCTTTAGGCATCAAAGGGTGTCAAATGGCATCGGAGCTGTGGTGCAGGCCGGGCGGAGCATCATGCACTTCACGAGCGGTGCCCCTGGCCTCGGAGCAGGTCGTGGCATCACAGCGGCATCGCTAATGGTGTCAGAGACAGGTTTTCTTTCTTCTCAGGTTTCTTCCATCTCCCAACAGCACAAACAACCTCCAGTTGCCCAAAACTAGTATATGCACCTACTGGTAGGTCAGAACTCTCAGCAATAGAGTTCAGGGGAGCTGGGGGTGAAGGCTATGTGTCCCTGAGACAACGGAACAGGAGGCCAGCCCACTTAGGTCCTTGGAGATTCATCTTCAAGCACGTTCACAGCAAAGTTCCATTCTTTGTCCTTTCCTTGGCAGAAACAGCAACTGCAGGCCAACCCAACACAGCACACAGCAAAGGTGTAGTACTCCTCCTCACAGCTCTTCATCTCTTCTTCTTGGCAAAGGTTGACTTGAATCCAGAAGTGATCTAATGTTCTGGGGTTTAAGGTCTACTACTTATATCATCATCATCATCATAAAAGTTCTTTATTTAACACCATAAAAGTACAGTATAAAAATAAGAACATACATTTTAAAAGAAAAACATCAGGAGAGATACAATACTATTAGTTACACAGTTCATATGTGAGACAAATATTCCCCCCTCGACCTTTCTATCAAACTTATCATAATATTTGCTCAACAAATTCCTCTAGTATCTCTCAATTTGACTGATGATCTTAAAATGTTTATCACAGAGAATAAAGTCAGGGGATCACGGGCCATTTGTAAGTGTAAGAGAGCTTACTTTGCATGTCTAAAATTGGCCTTCTTAAACAGGGTTATTAAAAAACGACGCCTGGGCATTAGATAAAATGGGCATAATAATACGAAATGAAGGGTATCCTGCGGAGATCGTTGATTGCAGTCGCTGGGACCCTTTGACTCAACTGAGCTTGTAAAACCTGCCGGCTTGGCTAGTAAGTAATGTAAAAGGTTGAGCCTAAAACGTGTTAATAAAACTCAGTCCTGGGCATTGTGTATAAGGGCGAGGTAAGGCTCCAATCCTCCACAGGACCTCACTAGAGTGAGTGCCTTAACTGATTGTTTATTTCTATTCTTGACATCTCGTACTATGGCTTTGTGTTTTAGAAACATCTCCTTTACTCTGACCTGATCCCGTTTTGTTATACAGGATGGCGTCAGAAAAAGATCCTCACAACCGATGCTTTCCAAACCACCCTTAACGTACTTGAGCCATGGGATAATCATTCCCTTCTCCATCCGCAGGCAGTCCATAATTATCTGTTTTGTCAGACTGGCTTCTGGGTTGACACAAATCCTTAGCCATGCAAGCAGAGGCCTGCTCCCCGCCTATCCTCTAAAAACTCACAACCCAGTTCTTCATGTATAATATGGGAGTATACACACTGGGGTACTTTGAGCAGCCTCCTCAAATATTTTTTCTCCTCTGTCTGCAGTTTAGCTATGTCCACCATCTCCCACACATCTGCCCCATTTGCTACTTTTGAGTAACAGATAGAGTTGTATAGAATCATCATCTGCTCAGGTGACCATCGCCGCAATCTGCGACCAAAATTCATTATTGCCCCTGAGCTTGATACTAACTTGTTACATTGTTCCTCAACCAGTGGTTTACAATTTAAGCCCCTATCAAATAAAATTCCCAAATATGAAAAGGATTGTACCTTCGCTAAGCTGGATGTGCCTATTTTATAGTTTTTTCCCAGATATTTGGGCCCGACCTCCATAACGTACAATTTAGTCAGGTTAGCAGATAAATCTAAGCTATTCATAAAATCCACAAACCCGTCTATCAGACGCTGCAGTCCGTGTGGGGTACGTGCCAACAAGACCGTGTCGCCTGCATAGAGCAAGCCAGGGATCGCTCTGCTTCCTACTCTGGGTGAGTCCACTTTAAGACTGGTTAAGGATTGTTCTAGGCCATTGATATACAAAGAGAACAAAAAAGGGGCCAGGATACACCCCTGTCTGACCCCACTACTTATATCACATTTTGTCTTTTCTCTCTTTGTACAATGGTCTCTGAGCGCAGTCCAAACCAGTTCTGTCCTCACTGGTGCAAAATGACCACAGGGGAGGAGACAGCATTGTGCAAGGAAGACAGGCCCTAATCACGTGCAAGGACATTTCCTCCAACTATTCCAAATGCATCCATGCCCCATTCAGTTTAGCTCTGAGTTATCTAGGAACGGCCAGGCACACCTCAACCCCCCATTGGCCGTCTGTAGAGAATGCACATCCCCAGCCCCTGTCACTCCAAAACCAGGCAGTCAATCTACAAACAGGCAGAGGCACAGAGAATGGTTAAACAAGAAAATGACTACTTTCTAAAAGTGGCATTTTCAAACACACAACTTAAAAACCATCTTTAATAAAAGATGTGTTATTAAATTATGAGTTCAGGGAGCCTAAACTTTATTTCTATATCTTGTCCCAATGGGAAGTTATAATTGTAAGATGTTACATAGTATCTCCCATTCTATCCTATGGGGCAGATAGTCTTTCAATAGTGAACAACGAAATTGTCAGTATTTCACTATCAGGACATGTGACACACACCAGGGCATGTCCTACATTTCACATACACTTCTTTTTGCCCAGCGGGTGCATTGGGTCTTCCACAGAGGTGCCTTACATGTACGAAAAGGGAAGATGAGGGCCTGGCAAGTACATGCACTTTCCAAGTCGACATGGCAGTTAATAACTGTGTGCAGACACTGCAGTGGTAGGCCTGAGAAACCTTTTCAGTGTTACTCATGTGGGTGACACAATCAGTGCTGCAGGCCCACTAGTAGCATTTGATTTACAGGCCCTGGCACACTCAGTGCACTTTACTAGGGACTCATCAGTAAAACAAATGGCCAATCATGGAAACACCAATCCATAAACACAATTTACTCAGAGAGCATATGCACTTTAGCACTGATCAGCAGTGGTAAAATGCCCAGAGTCCTAAAGCCAACATCAACATGTCAGGAAAGAATAGGAGGAAGAAGCAAAACGTTTGGGGATAACCCTGCAAAAAGGGCCCAGTCCAGCAGATAACTATCATTTCCAAAAAGTCACAATATTTTATTTAATATTTTTTTCAAGATGACACAGAAAGATCACTGTTGTTAGTCTCAACTGTTTTGTCACCTCTGCCTGAGGAAAGAATATCCCAAGTCTCCAGTGGAAGCAGTACAGATGGTCTTGTAGACCACCTAAACAAAATGGATACTACTGGTCTGACAACAAGGTAAAATACGACCAAAACCCGAATCCATAGCAGCTGAGCATGTGTTAACCAGGAAAAGAAACCAATCAGCCCACCAAATGGCGGATCTTCATCATCTGGGATTTGTAAGACTGGTATATGATAGGCATCTCACTTTATATAATCGTGAGCTGTCCTAACAAAAAAACCACCAGTGATGGAACAAGCCATGAATGTAGCTCTGTGGTGCTGAAAAATTATTTTGGAGTGATATTAAGTGTAAAAGTAAATCATAAATGCAGATTAAAATTGACTATTATGATAACAGAGATACATTTATTAGGGGATTATCATATAGTCAAATCTTAAAAACAGCGTGTTGATAGTTTGTCAGGATAACTATCGTCAGTTGACTAAAGAGGTCGACATGTTTCAGCCATTATAGGTCAAAAATAGACCAGTGGCTTTCTTCAGGACCGAGGACTACACTACTGCAAAAAAGTGAAGATAAATGATACGAATTAATAGACAGTATAATCCGTCCTACCATACATTTAACTCCAATGTGTAGGACGAGTGTCTTTAAAATTGGATTCTTTCCTGAAAAATAGAAAAATATACACACACGGGCAGTAGATACATATGTATTAGTCGTATATACAGTTTAAGTTTTATGTAACAGTGATCTAAAAAGGGATTCACTTAAGTAAATGTAAATAGTAATAAAAGATTCATATTGACTCACCCAATATTTCATGGGAGTAAACCTCACCTCTCTTGGCGACTGCTCAGGTGATGAGGCCCGCTCTATAAGTGGATATAAATGGCAGAGGACTGTTACATTATCCCTCCTTCACTTTCCATTAGTTTCTAGAAATAAAATAAAATAAAACCTTGGAACTGCAATAAGCACAAATGACAGCAATAGACAACAGGCTCTCCCAATGAATTGATGCGCCAAATCTGCTCATTTACACACTTTCTTTAACACAGTATGGTAGAAAATGGAGTGTGTAACAGTTGGTTTGCTAAAAATCTAAGGATCAAGGGTATGTTGTTAAACCTACTGAGATAAATAATGCCCTCAGTCACTAATTACCAGCTAAATCCTAATATATTGTGATGGAGACCTGGCTCTCCACATGTTACCGCTACTGTTGCCAGCAAATATCCAAACAAGCCATATCTCTATAGGCCTAGGAGCATTAAGGATCTCGCGCTGCCACCTTCATATCAGAGGAACAGTCGGGCATAAAAGGTCTCCAAAACTTGATCGCCGCTCCGTAATTGACAAAGTGAGAGGTCATGTAATAAGAACCGCCGACGTGTGCCTCAGTCCTACCTGTTCGTCGGTACCCCAAGCTGCTCCTGAGCCGAGGGGGAGGTACCTGAACGGAACAGGTGGGCTGAATTTATACACATCATGATTGTGTTCTGGCGGACCACAAAGAAAAATCACTCATAACAGGAAATGCTCCACAAGCGTTTCCTGTTAAATCTGCACAAGCGCAGTTCTACCATTCACCGGGCATACCCTTGTTATAGCAGCACATGCGCAGAACAAATGCGGACCATAAAGGGAACCGCAGGTTTGTATATAACGAATAGAGACCCATTTGCGCATTTGTAGATAATGCACGAAAACGAAACAGGAAGCACTCTGTATTGTTTTTAACATCTTATTTGTTGGGCGAAAATTACGGTTTGGAAGCGAACCATTAGTCGGACAGACCCTTGTTATATTAGCACATGCGCAATTCAAATGCGGACCTGAGGGGGAACCGCAAGATTGTATATAACGATTAGAGACCCGTTTGCGCATGTGTAAATGATGCACGAAGACGGGACCGGAAGCACTCTGCATTGTTTCTAGCAACCTGTTTGTTGGGTGCAAACTGCGGTTAAAAAGCGGACCAAAGAGGGAGCCACATATTTAAAATTGAGATATAGAGAAATGTTCGTACCTAAGTAGGTGTAAAGAACATGGTAGGCAATACTGCTATATGCTTCTAGGTCCTACCGCACGCCATAGGTGGAATGATGAGGGAACCTCCCTGGAGATAGCCGTGTTGATTGTAGGTACCACTACATATCTAACCGCAACCACCGGGATGACACCTCAAGATTCATTGTGTTTACGAAATTATTAAGTCAACCACTACCTAAACTTGTTATGTTCGACTATGCCGATCTACAGCAGAGCGTTCACATTAGTGTAGGTCAGTCTGTATTCGTGATTTCAACAAGAGTGGTCGAATATGTCACAATAGGGAATTTGATTAAATCGAAAACCGGGGCCAACATTTAAATAGATGTAGGTCCCCTATAGTAGAGTCAAGTGTTGTTAAAAACTACAGAGGCAAAGGTATTATATAGATGTCTGTATAGAGTCGAATTGTACTATCACATGTCGTGGTGAATGTCCACTCATTAGTACCTTATATATTAGGTCTGGAAGGAAGATAGGTGTGCCCTGAGGCATTGTTATAAACATGATGTCTATCTATATATTAGATCTACATGTGGGTTATCAAATGTATTGTTGACCACGAGAGTGTATGTACACTAAGGCATTGTTATGAACATCATTAGTATATGATGTCTAGATCTACGTGAGGGGCATCAAATACATTATGGACCATGAGAGGGTATGTACATGACATCAGATACCCTAGCTAAAAAGAAACTGTTGGAGCTTGACAAAATGATGGAACTTGACAAATTCTCGGTCATGTGCATTTACACTGCGCAGCATGAACTTGAGATAGTCAATAAATCGGTCCGCAAGAACAGACAACAAGCAATTAAATAAGTGTAGATTAGATCATGACCCACGGGAATATCATCATTTAAGTCCTCTGTGTCACATTTAAGTTTAAAGATCCATTTTTGTACCTTTAAAAACAGATAGCGTGTGACATCACTGATATGCTGTGGGATAAAGGGTTGTTCTAAAACCACCCATTTCATCTCCTCAGCTTTATGTTTCTTATTCAAGAAGTGGCTAGTAAGGCTTGTTGCTTGTTTGTTACGCCTTATAGTACTCTTATGTTCGTTGATTCTCAATTTGACCTTTCTGGTCGTCATGCCAACATATTTTAAGGAGCATGGGCATGTGACCATATAAATGACCCTGTCACTGTTACAGTTGGTATGTTTCTTCAGGATCCACGGTTTTCCAGTCCCTATGTCTACTGTAAGAGTTTTCTGTGTCTGAGGACATGCCGTACAGGAGCCACAAGGGTAATGCCATTGGACAGCCAGAAGGCTCCACAAGGTGTTAGTAGATTCTTGCCACTGCTGTCTTGGTCTTGTATGAACCAAACTATCCCGTAAACTCTGCCCCCTTCTAAAAGAGAAGAGTGGCATCAGGATAGTTGTGCCAGCTGCATTCAAAATTCTCCAATTCTTACGAACAAACTTTTGTACTTGGTTAGATAAAGTACTAAAGGTGGTAACAAATGTAAGTCTATCCAAGGAAGGTTTCTCTACTGGAGGACCCAAGAGAGCATCACGGTGATTGTTTGAGGCTCTCTTCAGAGCTCTCCGCACAAGGCGTTTTGGATCGTCACGTTGTCTCAGTTTGGTAGACAGATCCCTGGCTTATATGTCAAAATCTTGTTTATCAGAACAGTTACGACGGACACGCAAAAACTGTCAGACCGGAAGAGTCTCTCGGAGGGACTTAGGATGGTGGCAACTAAAGGTCAAAAGTGAGTTCCTTGCCATTGGTTTCCTGTATAACTTGCTGCCCAATCTGCCTTCTGTGGGGAAAATCAAAATATCCAGACATGGGAGCTCAGATTGACTATACTCTAACGTGAATTTCAAAAATTGATTCTTGGTATTAAGCCAAGTCTGGAAGTCAAGTATAGTCTGTGCATCTCCGCGCCAGATGACAAGGATATCATCAATATATCTTTTCTACAGCAACACCTGATGGAGAAATGGGTTGCTGTGGTCAAGAACGCAATTTGTCTCGAAAAGGTGAACATATAGATTAGCCAAACTGGGTGCGAATGCGCTACCCATTGAGGTCCCCGAAATTTGTAGGAAGATGGACTCCTCAAATTTGAAAAAGTTTTCGGTCATTGCTAACCTGGCACATTCCATTAAAAAGTTCACTGGTGTGATGCTGTCTAAATCACTAGCATCAAGGAGATCCCTGATTGCTTGGGGGGTTTCCTCCTGAGGGATACAAGTGTATAGTGATTCAACATCAAAACTGACTAAAAAGTTAGTCTCGATGTTGAACTCCACCTCAGGAAGCAGCCTCAGGACATCCTTGGAGGCCTGCAAGTATGTTGGCATAGATTTGACAAGAGGCCTGAGAAAGAAGTCTACAAAAGTAGACAGGGGTTCAAGTAATGAGCCAATACCCGAAATAATGGGACGGCCTCGGGGAGGTCTTTGTGTCTTGTGAATTTTAGGCAAGACGTAGGAGTATGGTATCACCGGATGTGTGGTAACAAGAAACCAAGCTTCTCCAGACGTGATCCAACCCTCTACGCTTGCTTCCTCTACCAAATTACCAACATCAGCTGTTAATCTGGGTGTAGGATCAGTAGTCAGTAAGCGATATGACTTCGCTGAGCTGTCTCAGGCATTCGGCACGGTAGGCGATGGTATCCATGATAACTGTGGCTCCCCCTTTATTGGTGGGTTTTATAGTAATGGTAGCATCTTTCGACAGAGTTTCAGCCGCCCATTTCTCTTTGCCTGACAGATTTTGAAATGGCTGTGTTTGGATATACACAAAGTCATAATGTCATGGGTTACTGCCTTTTCAAAAGCACATACCATAGGGGGTACTTGCTGAAGGAGGGGGGTGAAGGTAGATGGTCTCTTCAGACCAGTATTGTCATCTCTCCCTCCTACCTCACCATCCTTTTCGTTGTTTGCAAAAAAGAAATGAAGGCGTACCATCCGAAAAAAAATATCAAGTTCACAGCGTAGCTGGAAGGGGTCCCTATTGTTCATTGGAACAAATCCCAAGCCTTTATTCAGGATTCGGTGTTCGACCTCCGTGAGGATGCGGAGGCTCAAATTGACTATGAGATCCTCCCCTCCGTGCTCATCCCTGCTTCTTGATGCTGTAATTGTTGGCCCCGCCTGCTCCATGTGTTCGGGAAGGTTGGTTCGTCCTCCCAATGCACCTGGGGCTGACCTCGCCGCCTGCCTCTGTTTCGTCCACGGCCCTGTCCTAAAAAATCCTGGCCATCAAAGTACTGTAGCTGAGGTTGAAAATGTGGCATAGAGTGTGGGAATTGTGGTTGATGATATCCCCAAGGTGTGGGAGGCCACCACGGACCTTGTTGGTAAAAATTGCTTTGTGCCGCTCTCCTGCGATTAGGCCTACTCTGTTGGCCCCTACCTCTCCCTTTTGGGGTACCAGTAGATCCAGAGTCTGAGTCATTTGAACTCTGATCATACGAGGATGTGTAGTAATTGGACCCATAGCATCTACCCTTCCTATTGAATTCAGGAGGTGTATAGGTTTCGCTAGTAGTGGGGTAGATCCTTTCTAAAGAGAACCGAGCCAGGTCCTTCTTGAATTTTTCTATTTTTGTAAATAGAATAGAATCCTTATACTCTTTATTGGATTTATTAGTCTCTTCTGCGTTTTTCTTATACAGGGTACTCGAAAGGGTAGTCTTGATCTGACCCTCTAGAACTTGGATTTCTTTGAGGATGGCGTCCGCCTCCCTCTTGGCTGTTGTAATGATTAGGATTAGCCAATCGCGTGTACACCGCCACGCGATCAGCGACCAATCTTTCATAAAGGTTTTGTCAGTCAAAAACAATCGGGGAGCATCTGTTACTATTAGTCCTGTAGGTGCACATTTGCTATGTAAATACTCAGCCACAACTTTCCCATGAATGCACGTGCGTGAATGTGTTTTCTTAAGATTGAGGACCGTGCCCCAGTCATCTTGTGGACTAGGTCCTATAGTAGGTAATGTGTCTAAGATACTAGGATTCTCAGTGAGGATGGACAGCAGCACATCATCATCAAAGGACAGACCTGCAAAGTCAGCCATCATGAGTGCGAAAAAGGAGTTACCAAGGTGAGCAAAAAACCCAACTTATATCAAGTTGTTATATTGAGTAAGGACCCGCAGCCGTGGCTGCTCCAATACACTAAATACACAGTTAACAAAGGGTCCAAGGGGAAATGCAATTAGGGACCAAGTAGTATTCTATCTCCCAACTGTGTATTTAGGGTCTTGTAGACCAACCTGGCCCATCAGTCTTGTATAGCCAGAACCCTAGGACTCTACCACTCCTTCACCACACAAGATCAAGAGCATCCAGCAGAGTCCTGTCCCCATTACAGATGTCAGTGCTCTCACAAGAACCCTATAGCACTTGGTAGTGCCCCATCTGATGACAAAATGACAAGGTTTTGAAGGATTAAGAATATATATTCTTAAGATTTTGGCTAGCATTGTATGAATTTGTTTTGTTGATAATAGCATTTTTACAAATTAACATTGATCGCTGTAAAACATAACTTATCTTCATCCATGGTCTTTTTTTAAACACATTTTATTGGGATTTTAATGCAATATAAAATATGCTTTACCTGTTCAGTACATGCTTTGTTCACCTCTTCATTGTATCTCCAACATATGTCTTCATGCATGGTCTTGATTGGATTTATGTTTGTGAAAATAGGTTTATTTGATGGCAGACAGAATATATACATTACAGTCACCTACCATCACGCTAAGATGTTTTCAATTAGTTCATGCCTGAGGTTAGTGCCTTCATCCTTATCACTGTCTGTCATTTTGGTGATGCATGTCACCAACATCACCCTGGGATTCCCACTGGTAAATGTCACTAGGGATGAATGTGATGTTTCTCCACAGGGCACTGTTATGATGCCTACAACATACTACAACAATTTTGTGGCCCTTTCCAGGATAGTTGAGGAGAACCCCTAGGGTCATGACCAGGAACATGAACCGAGTCTTCAGGAACTCAAAAACCCATTCCTCAAGACCCGTTATTTGGGCATGGACCTCAGTGCAGCAGACTTCCGCTGGCGTAGCTGGGTTTCTCAGAGGTGTTAAAAGCTAGATTCAACTCAGATACCCTAAGTCCCCTGAAATAGATAATTGCAAATGTAAGAGAACTGATATATGGATGGTCACATAAAAAAAAATAGCGTACACATAATGGCTGAAACTTACCAACAAGCCTGCTTGCCATCTGTTTTGTTATGCAGCTGTTGGTTAGCACTGTGTCATGGATTGTAGCTGAAATATTCCACAGACATTGATTATGTAGAGATCCACAATACAAACCTCCTGCACATCAATGAAGTGTGAATGCTTTATATTGGAATATTGTATCTCCCTGTCATTAGTGGGCACCAATGCAAAGTTGCTTCCATCTCAGGCACTTAACTCTTCTGGTATGCTTCCCAATCCTTAAAAATCTACCTTAATGTTGTTCAGTGTAACATTATACATTGAAAATTGATTTTAGTCATTCATGCATTTAAGCATAACATCCAGGACCTGGTGAGGTTAGCAGAAAAGGTGAGCTGAAACATCTCATTCGAGTCACTAACTGTATACTGGAAAGAGCCAGTAACACAGAAAAAAATATAATGTCTTAATTGTCACAATAGCTGGGATAGCAGTCTGATTTCTGATGTGGAGCAAACGTATTAATGATGTGTTTGATTGATTAGTATACCTTTTCATTACATTGATGTACTGTTCTCCATCTTGCCTGGTGTGAATGATGAACTTAACTGCAAAATATGAGTATTATGCCTAAAGAATATACTTACACATGTTTGGTGGACACATTTTCTAAAAATGTAAATTTGGCTACATGTGTAAATACAGACACATATAACATGTTTAGAATATGAGTAATTTTGATTATGTTAGTTACATACTATAAAATATAATATATAACATGCATAGTATACATACATATATATAAAAACAAATATGCAGCTCTGTATTCACCTATATACACATTTTAAGACAATTATTTTAATTATTTTAAACCGTTTTTTAATAACTAAAGTCGCACATTTTAACACCTATATAATTTTGAAAAGCAAAACCATTTCATTTCACCATTTGCTTTGTTTCTTTCTTTTTTGAGAAATATGTAAATGTTGACAGATGTTACATGTGAACTTTATAGATCATTTGTATTGGGGTTTTTTAATTGTTAAGAGATCAACGCCTCAGTGAAGTACTACTGATGTACCATTTTATCAAGCATACCCTATCCCATACCCTATCCTGACAATGATGGTTTTTGAACACAGACCTAAATGGCGGATCTCTGACAATACCGGTGATGAATGACAGACTAATAACTAAATGCTTTATCTACATTTTCCGGTGGCTGCAGTCCTACATTAGTTAAATTGATCTGTGATTGACAGAATCTGTCTCTGCCATGTAAGCATCCATTGATGTAAAATCCATCAGATTGGCGTACACAGGAGGTCACTTGCTCCTAGCCACCATATGTCACAGACCTCAGCTACTGTTGCTGCTCAGTAACTTCTTCTCAGTAACTTCTTCTGTGACTGACCAAGGCTGGCCAAGTCTGAAGATGCAGGTGACTGAGCCCCTAACTTCACTCCAGATGAGCTGGGCATTCAAGTGTGGAAATCCCTGAAGAACTACTGGCAGCTAAATGGATCTGGCTGAGAGTCAGATAATCCACATCTATGTTGAAAATGTCACATTCGCACTAATACAATTGTTGCCAGTTCTCTGATCCTCAAATGTGTGTTTTACACAAAGAATTCTCCAACACCATTGGCTGCTTTATTTTACTTATGAGTTACATAGGAACATTCAAATGACAGTGTCCTAGGTGACCACACAGCTTTGGCAAGTACAGGGCATGGCTCGACCACAGACTTACAAAGTATTTTTGAGGTAATTTATTTCTGCCTGGAACACTGTTTTGAATCTGATTTTGAATTTGGTGTACAGTAGTATGTCAGGATTTGTTATAATATGTAACTCTCAATCAGGACAGACAGAAAGCACAAAATTAGACCCAAAGTACTTTTGCTGACAAATATATAGGCAAAAGCTATTTTATGTTGGGCATTGTTCAGGGTATGCAGGGCATCCCTTTTTCATGAGGAAGCTGGGCAGTCAACCAGGCTAACAACAAACTGATGGGCATCCATTGCGTCTCAAAGCATGTTGTATTTTACACTGAATGGTGTAGAGATGGCATTTGTGACTTATGTGAAAGTATTTTGTCTGACAGTCAAGCCAGTCCGGACACTGCTATTGAAAAGATCACAGTGCACTTGACTCTAAAAAGAGGGAGTATAGATGGGGTATCGGGTTCTGTCAGGCCTACATACTCTGCAAAAACTCTCGAACACCATATAATAGAAGTTGGCACGGAAACTGGAAAAAGCAAAAGACAAGTTTATTAGGACCCCATGGGGTGGTGGTACATTCCTACATCACCCTTCGGCAATGCAAGAAGTATCACACCGAACATCGGTGCACGACCTCTTTTATACAAGTTAATAGCAATAAAAAGGTAGGCGAGTATACATTTGAACAGTTTAGGTACATATAAGGGCATTTTTGGAACACAGCCAGCATGTGGGAGGGGCTTGATACCACTGGTCAGTTTGGGGAACATTCCTAAGGAGTGACCACTCGTTAGTCCAAAGATCGTGTGTACGCATGCGCGAGACTGACCATTGCTAAAAATAGCCTGTTGCTGGGCAGGGTAAAGGTTCATTGGCATGGAGGAAGGACGAAAGGGCACGCTGACCACGAGGCCGCATGTTCATACAAAATGGAAGCCACCAAATAAGAAATGGCTCCCGCACGTTTAGTCAAGTTAACAGAAAAGCTCGTGTAGCTGAGCTAAACGCTAACTCAGGTACTGCCAAATTACGACAGATGGCCCTTTTAGCGTTTAGCTGAAGCTACCTCATAATGGAAGTAATCCGGATGTTCATCATCAATGTCAATCATCATTATTTTCATTACTTCGACATTACTCATCTGTACATTTTTAGCAATAGCTCGTTTGGATGGGATACAGGCTGTAATACATATAGAGCATAAAGTAGGGCCACATTGAATACATAAACAACAGAAGAAGAATATCCCAA
This sequence comes from Lissotriton helveticus, assembly GCF_964261635.1. Lineage (NCBI taxonomy): Eukaryota > Metazoa > Chordata > Amphibia > Caudata > Salamandridae > Lissotriton > Lissotriton helveticus. The sequence continues at coordinate 509,538,708 of NC_136073.1, forward strand.
TAATCACACATAGAACTGTTAACAGCTTCCAACCCCATGTATTAAGCAGAGTCCAAAACCAGCCAGAGAAAGTCCAAGTGCCATTGTCAGGGTGAATTTCAGCAGCAATTTTGTGCAATTTAGAAATGGCATCATACACAGATGGTGAATTATCGGGGACATAAACACAACAACTACTTCCGATGATGCGGCATGCACCCCCACGATCAGCTAATACTACGTCCAGGACCATTCGGTTCTGAAGCGTAACAATTCTCGTAATCTGGAGCTCCTCAGTTATGTTCCCTAAAGCAGAGGCAGTTTCATTAGCAACTGCTTCCACAACACGTGTTAGCCGCCTTATCTTCCTGCTGTTTAAAGCAGCACCAACAAAAGAGAACAGTCCTAAATTAAAATCCACATATTGCTGTAGTGAGGTGTCAGTTTGGTCTACATCATCAAAGTCCAATGTTCTCTTAACTCTATTCAATATAAAATCGTGATACAATACAAAATCATTATGGTACATAGGCGGAGCAATAAACACAGGGGGTAGTACAAAAGATATATAACATGTTCCTAACCATCCAAGAGGAAGACGATGATAACCTTTATTACCGCAAATAAAATAAGTGTTTCGTGAGGCCACAAAAATAATACCATTTGGTGTATCAAATGTGAGAGTAGTATTGCATTCACTCCTCCCTACCGGAATTGTTCCTTTATTTCTTATGCAAAGATCTGCTTTTGTATCAATAACTGTAAGTCTCTGATTAGTGAAAATACGAGGTGTAGATACATTGTCCGGTCGATATTCTTCCCACTCGAATTTAGTTCCTTCAGCTTGTGGATAGCCATCTCGATCGTTGTAACAGACCTTGTTCAATCGGAAAAGTAGTCCACCTTTTGTTGGCCATCTTAAGGTAAAGAGAAGAGTGTACCAAGCATTACACGAACCATTGTGAGAAAAAGGAAGAGGAATAAGAGGAGTTCCTCCTCTCTTCTGATGTCCAGGCAACATCCCACACACCCAACAATTGGAGGTATTTGTCATATTGTGTGTATGGTGTAGAATTTGAATGAAACTGTTATTCAAGTAAGTCTGTCTATGTCTCTCTTCATGATAGGGCAAAGTAAAATGGAAATGTTCGGATGGAATTGGAGTGGTAGGCAGTAAATATTCTCGTACAGGAAACAGTTCCTCTATAGTCCAAGCTATTACTGCACCCAAAATTCTTCTATTTCTCAGTGTCATAGGTGCCATAGTACAAAGAACAAAGTCTCAAAAACAAAACTAAAAATAAAAATATAGTGCTGAGAACCGAGGCTGCCGCTGGTTTCTTCTCCGAGATTCAAGACGGGTGTCGCTACACTGGGCAGAACTGATCCCCCCCCCTTGATATTCCCGGCTTCCGTTTTCACAAACCTCGGAACGGTTACTAACCAGTCTTGAAAAATACAAAAAATATTATTTCCTTGGCCGTAGATTGTACTTCACTCCACCAGAAACAGTGTGGTCCGGGAAGGCTCCCTCCGACTCATGAGGCGTAACAGCTGGGCTCCTCTCCGCGTCCAAGATGTCTCGATAGTCAGACAACACTGTAGGGTTCACCAGATCCGGAGAGACACGTCGGCAGTGAGTTGAATGTATCCACCGCTTCTTATTCGTGACGCGCACAGCCGTTCGCGTTGCCAGCAGCACTTGTTCAGGGCCACGCCATCTCGGCTCCAAACTGCTGGATCTCTCAAACGCTCGGATCATCACATGATCGCCAGGATGGAGATCGTGAGCCTATCCAATGGAATTGTCGGGAAGCGCTTCTCGAACCTGTTGATGAATAGAAAGTAAATCATTTGTTAATCGTGCCAAATAATCGTTCATCATTATACAAGGCACATCATGTATCAAACGAGGCTTTGGAACTCCCCAAATATTCATGGGCCTTCCGAACACCACTTCATAGGGTGTGAGGCCAGATCGGGAATGTGGCACTGATCTAATAGACAGCAATGCCAAAGGCAAAGCGTCCGGCCATTTCAAGGACGTGGATGCCACGATCTTTGCTAGCTTCAGCTTCAGAGTCGCATTGTACCTCTCTACTAGACCTACTGACTGCGGGTGGAATACAGCGTGAAACTTTTGCTTAATTCCCAATCCTTTCAGGACATGCTCCACTACTTTCCCAACGAAATGAGGACCATTATCATTCCACAAAAATTTACAAACACCATAACGCGGGAAGTACTCTTTGAGTAACACCTTAGCTGTTGTCAATGCTGTATTATCCTTCGTAGGGTAGGCCTCAATCCATTTACTGAAGACACACACCACCACTAGGACATATTTGAGGTTATTACAGCGCTCAAGCTGGATGTAATCCATTTGCAGTACTTCGAATGGTGCAGTAGGTGGAACGAACCCTCCTTTAGGAGTATAGGTCCCTTTAGCAGGATTGTACTGTAGGCATATCAGACAGGTCTGCACTACTCTCTTAGCCGTGCTGGCAATCTCAGGATGCTCCCAAACTCGTGTAAGCAATTTAGTAATTGCAAGAGCTCCAACATGTGCCAGCCCATGTGTCATTTGAACCATTGCTTGCAAGTAAGCAGCAGGCAATTTTCATTTTTCCATGTCTTTGCTTCTCCAACAACCCTCATCATCCAGTACTCTCTCTGTTGCCCAGTTTGCGAGTTCTGCTTCAGATGCTGATTTCTGTATATCTAGAATTTCTTCTCTAGCATCATGCCATCGCTCAGCTTGTGATCTCACCACATACATAGGGGAGGCGTTTTGAAACATAGCCGTCTCTCTCGCTATACGGTCTGCAAAAGCATTTCCTTGCCCTATTTTGTCTGTCACCTTCTTGTGTGCACTACATTTGATTATCGCAACCTTCTTTGGACATAATAGTGCATTCAGGAGGTCACATACCAACTCTCCGTACATGATGTGTGTTCCGTGTGAGGTCATAAACCCTCGTTCCTTCCAGAGTAGGCCAAAGTCGTGCACTACTCCAAAAGCGTAACGGCTATCAGTATAGATATTCACACATAAACCAGCACTTAACTCACATGCTTTCGTTAAGGCTATCAGTTCAGCTGCTTGGGCAGATTTTTGCGGTATTCGTGCTGTTTCTACCACTGTTTTAAGTGTCGTGATCGCATAGGCTGCGGAAGCCGTACCATCTGGCAACCTCACACACGATCCATCAACCCACAGTTCCCCATCTACATCTGGAAGTGGCGTATCCTGTAAATCGACACGACCCTTTGTTTGTTCGTCAGTCAGAAAAACACAGTCATGTTGTTCTTCCTCCTGGGTCTCAGTAACAGGATATGGCAGTAAAGTAGCAGGGTTCAGAGTGGCGCACCTCTTCAATGTAATGTGTGGCGCCAACAGTGTTAACTCGTATCCTGTTAAACGGGCACTGGTTAGATGTTGCGTTTTCGTTTGGTTCAATAGAACATCTACCGCATGGGGAACTAACACCAACAATTTGTGCGACAAGACTATTCCCTCACTCTGCCGTATAGCTACTGCTGTTGCAGCAACTGCTCGGAGGCATCCAGGCAGTCCTCGAGCCACAGGATCGAGTACCGCTGAAAAGTATGCGCAAGGCCTCTGTTTGTCTCCGTGTAACTGTACTAAGACTGACAATGCGCACCCATCCTTCTCATGTACATACAATGTAAAGAGCTTTGTATAATCTGGTGTACCTAACACTGGTGCAGAACAAAGAGCTTGTCTCAATTGTTCAAAAGCATTCTGACATTCATCCAGCCATTCAAGGGGGATTGGTGCAGTTTTGGACAGCAATGCTAACAAGGGTTTTATAATGTACGAAAATCCTAGTATCCATTGCCTACAAAAGGACGTCAACCCTATGAAAGCACGAACATCCTTCTGAGTGCAAGGGACTGGTGTATCTAAAATTGCTTGAATTCGATCTGATGTCAATGCACGTCCCTCCTTAGACAAAAGATGACCGAGGTAGGTCACCTTTGGTCTACAATATTGTAACTTTTTCCGTGAAACCTTGTGATTGTGTTTAGCAAGGAAAGAATGTAGGGAGAGTGTATTCTCCTCGCATTGCTCCTGTGTGTCTGCCGCGAGCAAAATGTCATCAGCATATTGGATAAGCGCCACCCCAGACTGCAAATCAAAAGAGTCAAGCTGTCTTTTTAAAGCCTGGCTATAAATGCTAGGGCTTTCTGTGTTACCTTGAGGAACTCGACAAAATCTATAAGATTTATTATTTAGTGTAAAACCGAACAAATATCGGCTATCAGGATGAATGGGGATCGAAAAGAAAGCATTTTTCAAATCGATTACCGTAAATGTAGTAGATGTAGGTGGAACCAAAGTGAGCAAGGTGGTGATGTCAGACACTACTGGATACTGGGGTACAACTATCTTATTAATTTCCCTCAAATCAATAATAAAACGATAGATCTTAGTATCTGTATCTTTCTTTAGGATCGGAAGAATTGGACTGTTGCAAACATTATAGGGAACTTCCTCCACCACAACTGCCATTATCAAATCATTCACAATATGTGTCAAAGCTATTTCGCCTTCTCTGGAGATCTTGTACTGAGGAACACGAGGCAAAGTCGCTCCCTCCTTTACAGTAATACGTACAGGAGGAATAATCATTTGACCCACATCGGTATCGGAAGTAGCCCATCAAGTGCTTGGAAGGGAAGCTAACGCATCGGCTTCTTGCATGAGGCACGATCTCTCAACTTCTGGGTAGTTCTCATTTAAAATAACCCGCACCCCTTCAGGGGCACAGCGTATTGTTGCACGAAAATGCTTTAGCATATCAAGTCCCATAATATTATCTGGTGTATTTGGAGATTATAGAAACTGACAGGGGGCAATGAATTTATCAATGTGAAATGTAAGGGGTTGAGACAATGGGCTTAGAGAAGGTGTTCCATCGAACCCTATTGCAGTAATTGTTTCGCCAGACAGGGGAGCCCTTGGAACCAAGTGTTTGGACAGAGCGCTACGAGTAGCTCCTGTGTCAACCAGAAACTGATCAGTAGAACCCAAAACATGTGCTGATATATATGGACCCCTTTGATCGACTGGTACTTCAACCGATTCCACACCCCATCCTACGCAATACTATGCATATCGATTATCCTGAGACTCAGTATTCTCTCCTTCAGCTATCTGATATTGATTCCGTCTATCAAAAGTATTATGTTCAGCCTGACCACGACCCCTCTCTTCAAACCTACCACGATCATTCGCTCCACCTCTCGGTCCTGAATAACTATTCCATGACCTTCCACTTCCTCGACCCCTCTGACTACGCTGTTCACGAACTGCTTACAGTATGCACACTGATCCTCAGAAATGTCAGAACGAGGGGGAGACGCAACATACGATCCTCGTCTACCCCTATCATTCCCTCTCGATTGCGTAGCATAAACCTGAGCCAACATCACCTTCGTCTTTAAGTCCTTCGCTTTCTTATCACTACTTTCTTTAGCCTCCAATTCCTGTATTTCATAATACTGAGCCATAGTTAATAAAGAAGCGGGTGTTGCAGTGGTCCATGAACTTTCGCTAGCCTTTAACCGTTTCGCAATCTCCGGTAGGAGATTAGCCACATACTTGTCTACGAACAAATGCCTGCCCGTGTCCTCTGTTAATATTTGACCACTGTAATCATGGAATGCTTCCTCAAAACGGGAAAAGAAATCAGAGACCGATTCGTCCGACTTCTGTTTACAGGACGCCAACACTGTCCAATCAATTTTCTTAGGGGGAACAAGCGTTTTTAATTTATTCAAAATAGCCGTCGGTAAATCTAAAATCAATTGACACGGCTTACATGCAGGTTCCCTATCTAAATCGGCTCGAGCCATGTCCTTCCATTCTGCACCTAAAATCGCTCGATCATCAAACTTACGAATCGCCCTCCACATATCAGGAGGCAATATCAATCCAAAGAAAAGATCAATATCGACTAATGTCATAATGCACGAAGAAATAGCCCCCTCCACACCTTCATAGAAAGCTGCTGGATTTTTACGGGGGTCAGGCAAAGAATTCTTAAGTGCCATAACATCTGCTCTATTCCATGGCGTATAAACCCAATTATATATGAAATAACCCTTCGCATCTACAGACGTCTTATCGTCGTCCGTACCTGCCCCTTTAGGAGGGACATACAAAGGCGCAGCTTCTCGCATAGGCATAACATTAACTGCAACGCTCTTATCTGATCCATAGATAGGGCACTCCCTGGAAACTTCCGTCGATCCAGACGCTGATGGATCCGATGCCTTTTTCGCCGCTCGCAATCGTGTCGCCTCATCCCGTAGCGGAATCAAACGCTGAAAAAATTCATCCGCATCTGAAAGAGCAAAAATACCTTTACGGAAATTCTCACGACCAACTGATATATCTTTAGGTTCCAACTCAGGAGACTGCTTCCTAAACCGCTCAACAACTTCATCTGCAAAATGATCTAGAAAATACAATCGTTCCTTTTCAGACCACTTACTCATAAGACCATCAACCACTGAAACAGTTATAGCATTTGTATTAAGTTTGCGAGCAACCGAACGCAATTCCGACATACGCTCGGTAGGTAAACTGGTACGCTGGTTATCCTGATTATCCTCGTCCGATTCCCCATCCGGAGCCGTAGGCGGAACATACGGAGGCGGGCAACGATCTAACAATGAAAAATGTTCTAATTCATTAGTAAGGACAGGATAAAGAGGACGTCGAATAGGAAACTGACCATTAACTTGTAAATTACGTTCTCGACTCTCTTTCTCTTTCTGTTCCTGCAATTCCTTTTCCTGCAGCTGTAAAGCTTTATCCCGAGCAGCCTTTCGCTGCTCTTTGTCCGCCAAGGCTTCTTCACGCTTCATTCGTTCACGCACTGCTTTCTCCCACATACGCACACAATCAAACATATCCTGTCTAGACCTGCGCTGAAACAAACATTGTTCCACATACTGAACTTTTCGTAAGTCAAACGACCCATGTAGTGGCCATTGCAATTCACGATCAGTTTTGGTGTATTTATGCCATAATGTGCTATACATAATGGGAGGAAGGCCAAATTTAATGTACATTTCGCGATTAGGAGTTCCCTCTGGGGGAGCCGGCTGAGATTCACTTAATCGATAATTGGTACCATTTCCAAAGCAGCACATTCCTCGGAGTGTGCTTAGAACAGGCATGTTCAAAATATCACGAAAACACGATATTACAACAAATGGCACTTAAATGTACTTACGCACGGTGTGCCGTTCAAACAAATTCAAAGTCAGAGAAATATCCCTACATGCCTGCCTATGTGAGGTGCACTCCACATATAATTCAAATCATAGGTCCAAACGTTAGCTAACTCATACTAATTCAAAAAGCCACAGTAAGTGTCAGTAGACTACCTTACCAAACATAAACTTACCAAATATTTTCAAAAGTGTCCAGATTCCAACTGCCAAGTTCCGTAACCGAATCAGCCAAACGGGCACTACACGACAATCCAAACAATCAGGATCTCAGTCGAGGACCGGCGCCACCTGGAAGGTCAGATCAGAAGGAAAGGAAAAAACACCGTGGGTGCCAAGACTCGGGTCACTCAGTGGCAGCGTACGCGTCCATAGCGAGTTTCCAATCCTTCGTCGCGACCTCTCCTTCGGGCATCCGAGTCGCAGATGAGTCCCTTCGTGGTCGCCAATTGTGGTATCGGGTTCTGTCAGGCCTACATACTCTGCAAAAACTCTCGAACACCATATAATGGAAGTTGGCACGGTAAGTGGAAAATGCAAAAGACAAGTTTATTAGGACCCCATGGGGTGGTGGTACATTCCTACAGCACCCTTCGGCAATGCAAGAAGTATCACACCGAACATCGGTGCGGGACCTCTTTTATACAAGTTAATAGCAATAAAAAGGTAGGCAGGTATACATTTGAACAGTTTAGGTACATATAAGGGCATTTTTGGAACACAGCCAGCATGTGGGAGGGGCTTAATACCACTGGTCAGTTTGGGGAACATTCCTAAGGAGTGACCACTCGTTAGTCCAAAGATCGTGTGTACGCATGCGCGAGACTGACCAGTGCTAAAAATAGCCTGTTGCTGGGCAGGGTAAAGGTTCGTTGGCATGGAGGAAGGACGAAAGGGCACGCTGACCACGAGGCCGCATGTTCATACAAAATGGAAGCCACCAAATAAGAAATGGCTCCCGCACGTTTAGTCAAGTTAACAGAAAAGCTCGTGTAGCTGAGCTAAACGCTAACTCAGGTACTGCCAAATTACGACATAGATACTGTCATTTTTGTGGACAGGGCAGTACATCACATTTTGGATCAAGTACCCTCTCCATAAAAACCAAAAGGCCCTGAGTTACAGTTTGGCAGAAGGGTTACTCCACGACAAAGTTCCAAATGCCCTGTACACCTTATTACAACTCCTGGTAAATAATGCGCTTGTATAAGGTCAATGGGGTATCCGTCACGTTGCGATGGAAAGACTCATTCACGAGCCACAAAATCAGGACCACAGTACTGTACTAATTTACATCATTCAAAATTGATTTTTGTCCTTGTAAAAATGTTACGGAACATCTGGCAACATTAAAACATCAGAGCAATGTATTTAAGTCGAATTAACACAATAGGTCATACTTTTTTATGTATTATTTTCCCATACACATTTATTGATAGTATTATTTTTTCAGTTTCAGTTTCAGACGTCTTTATTTCGAATGATTCTTCATAAAAGACAACAATAAGATATATACAAAATACAACATTATGAATACAATTCTTTCAAAATACAATTCATTCATTACACGCTAAAATTCAATTAAATAATATCGAAAGACGTTCCAAAAGTCAGTACAAATATACAGTTCAATCATAAAACACGATTGTATAGTAAATTCCTGCATCAATCTCATTTCTCTATTATTTTTTGTTTTCTTGTCTCCCTCTGTGTATGTCAGCCCCCATGAAAAGAAGAAGAAATGGTGGGCAACATCATCTACTTCCACAATCTTTGTGAGGACCTTCAGCGGTGGACCAACCTGAGTGCAGTAAATCTAACAGGGAAGATCCTCTCAGCAGAAAAAGCAAGTACGGCTGTTGCTAACCCCCATGACGCGGCTCTTTCTGGCAGTGGCCTACTCCAACTTCGATGGGGAGATGAAGGCCATGGAGCAGCAATAAGGAGGCAAGTTACATCCCCAGAGAAAATATTGATGATGCTTATAACCCTTCTTTACAATTCGATGGCTGGTATACAACACCACAAACATGGCAGTTATACTGTTGTCCACATTACAAAGGCCATAGGATATATTAGACTTGTAGGTCTGTCACATTAGTGACTCAATAACTCGGTTACTAAACAGTAAAGCAAACCTTACGCATCTTCACAATGCTTTTTGTGTCTATACTATCAATGCTATACCGATTTTCTGTCTGTAACTTTGCATGTCAATATGGATGGAAATTAATATGTGTATTAAAATATGCATGTGAATGCTATCTAACAAGCATGATTTTAAAAGAATAATATGTTTTTAAAATAATTTGGAGATTGTGATTCTCCATTCCAAACATGAAGGAGATCCAATCTGCTGTATACCAAGCAACATAGGCAATAGTTCACATGTAACAAGGCAGTTGAGATATCTACTGCATTACTGACAGAGTACGTCTACATCCGAATGTGTAACCAGGACCTTAACTAAGTGATTCCTGAGGAGGAACTAGTAAAAAGTATTGGTTAACCTCAGATCTGTAATAAACACGAGGTATTGCCACTACTATGGTAATCTTACTACAATGTGATATGATAACATTCCTTGACCATTGCTTTAGGGGATGCCAGTAGTGGACATTCAGTTCCTGTTTTACAGTATAAGCAGAGTATTGTTACAAATACAGACTAACCCTTCACACACACATGGGTTTTGTTTGAGTTAATAAAGAGAGATAACAGATGCTTACAAATGTAAATGCGAGACATGGGTTATGGGTATACACCTTGAAGGGAAAATTCCGTCCACAAAAATATAAAATTTAAACATAACATGGTGTGCCTGATTTTGAGTTGGGCAGGTTGGGTACTTACTTCTCTACATACACAGCAGGCCGTCTTTCCACAAAAATACGATTGCATTAAAGAATATAAATATGATTTGTGGGTCCTTGTAAATCCCTAAATAGATTTTGCATCAAGGCTGCACACAAAAAGAGATGCAACCCGACACAAAACTGTAGTAAACCTGGGTCTAAATATGGTGAAATGAGTATTGACTTCCGTTTTTCCTTTGCTGTGTTAAGGGTATGCAGCTATTGGCAAGTAAGACAAGCATTTGCAATGCAATCGGTCTCGCCTTTGGGACTTTATATGTATTTAGCTATGCAGCACATTAGCCTGGGTGCTGAAACATCTACTGTTCATTAACATGGAGGGATAGTAAGCCCCAAACTGCGTGACACACCAGGTATGGGAACGCATAGAGAGAAATATTGCCTTTCAGCGGGAAATTGTATAGTCCAAAGCTCTCTTTTTAATTTAAAATCAGTGCCTTCGGTGGTCATATCACTGAAAATACAAGATTTGAAAAAATATTATTATCTACTGGTGCTTGTGGAAGACAATTTCTATGGACTGGAATCAAGAGAATGCTAAAGTGAATCTGGTATTTTACTGACCTCTACTGGTCGTTTTCTGTCAAGACAGATAAATAGAGGCAGTTGAAGAAGCAGAAAGCAATTCTGGTATTTTACTGACCTCTACTGGTCGTTTTCTATCAAGACAGTTAAAAAGAGGCAGTTGAACAGAAAAACGTCCCTAAGCGGAAGCAGACACGTCCTAGGGCTGATCTCCAGAGCCCACAAAGTACATGCACATATAAGTATATACTAAAGTATATACAAGAGGTCTTGAATGCTCGACCTAAAAAATGAGGTGGAGGCAACCGACCGATGATAGTCTTTTGCCCATCTAAACTCTACATAGGATAGCATAGCCACTGTTGCAGTGGACGCTTAAACGGACAATTTTTCATGGCCGTTTACATCGGGCAAATTATAAATCAGGCCTAAAATACTTTGAGTTTTTAGGTACGAGCAAAATCAGAATTAAAAATACAGGGGCAGATTCACAAGCCCCTTGCGCCGCCGGTGCGTCACGTTGCGAGAAGCACCTGCGGCGCAACCTACTGAGTGATATTTACAAACACTCACAAAGCCACCCTGCGCAGCTTTACCTGTGCTTGTAAATATTGCCCCTTTTCACGCAACACTATGTGTGCTAGGGGCATGACATGTGTGTTGCTGTGGGTGTTCCGATGCAGCACCCATATCTACTGATGCATTTACAGATTTACGAGCAATCATAAATGCAGAAATGCGTCAGAATGCTATGACACCGTAGGAGTTGCCTAGTGAGGTGCAACGAGGAGAAATGTTTTCATTTCTCCCCATTTGTTTCCTCTTTCAATTCGTGCTGCATTCTACAACCCGTATTGGGAGAGGAAATCACCTCAACTGATCGTTCTTGAATAGGAAGGTGCCCCTGCCTGCACAAAAACAATCTCCCTACGACGCAGGCATCCTTGCACCATGGTGCTAGGGTGCCTGCACTAGTGCATGGCAGCAATTTGTGCGACGTAGCAGGGTGAAGCACAGAGATTCAACATATTGTTTTAAATATGTTGCATCCCTGTTCTTTGAAACTAATGCAGCACGGCACAGCAAAGTGCCTTGCGGCACCTTGCTGCATTGGTTTCTTGTAAATCTGCCCCACGCTTTTTAAGTAGCATGTTACTCTCTAAAAAAAGCAAATCCTATGTTGGCTACTTGAAAAAAACTATTCATTAAAAATATGCAATTGATCACATGCATATTTTGCTCCAACTAAGCCAGTACGGATCTGTTGACATCTACGGCTCACTTTCCCTTCCACCTTAATATTTTGTCGTTAGAGGAACGCATTGATTACATTATTGGACGATAATACACAGGTACAAAGCACGTGCCCACAATAAAAACCCATGCAATCAGTAAGGCAGGTCATCACGAACACCATGGAATAAGTTAGAATCAACTACCTTTATTTTTATAATCATTTTGTGAAGGCAATAAATGTTGCATTTTATTTTTTTACAAAAAAACAAAACAGGTAGATATGTTTGATAAAGCTCTTAAGCAAATGTGAAGCTTGGGAAATGGAGTGCAGAATTAAAGCTGCTAATTTTTTAATTTCTCATTAGACTTTCATTAAGAAACCACTGGATTCAAAACACTGCAGTCAATTAGTCTTTTTCTTTCGAGAAAATAAAGGCGTTTTTGCCATAAATTACTTTTTCTAGGCTTGCAAAAGGCTGCTAAAATGTAGGCTTCAGAAATAGAGTTCTCTACAGAAGCCCATTTCCTGATAAAGTGCATGTATTGTGCACAGTAGGCTCAGTAATGATTTTAGAGTAATACAGCCAAATAACGAGTGGGGGTGATCAAAGGAGCTGGCAACTTGACAATCATAACTATAATTTATAATGATTTATTTTGTCGCTGGAAAATCATTCTGCCTAAAACTAGATAATTTATGATGAATAATTTAGGAAATACATGTGGCTGTGTACTTTCATCTATTTTTTTGCATAGTGCTCAGCATCAATACGGATAAATCCGATCCCTCAGTGTTAATTATGTCCTTCGTTTCTTCTGCTTCTCTGATGAGCTGTTCCAATTTCAACAGCTATTATTCAAGCTCGACCACAGTGATGATTAACGTTTTGTTCTCCATTTTGTACAATACAAATGGCACAATTATTTGCTGTGATCCAATTAATTTACATATCACATTATTAGTTTGCTCAAACCTGTATCACATTAAGTGCCATATAAGGGGCATGTGCAGATATTTTAGTTTAAAGCTTTTTCTGAGCACTGAAGCATCATGAATGAGGTATTGTACCTCAACATGGGCCATTTGCCTCCAAGTGATTTATGACTAGGCTTTGGATCATACATTTAGGCCCACTCAACAGCAGTCAAATCTTTTGAAATCTGCATAGTCAATTTTCCAATAAATACCCCCCCCCCAACCCACACTGAAGACACCCGTGACATACCCTAACTGCTTCTGGAATGTGGAGTTGCAGGTTAATAAGAGTGAGGTGTAAGATATTTTCTCAGAATAGTGCTGGTGGGATGTATGACATTACAACGCATGCTTTTACATCGCATGCCTTTACAACGCGGTTTTTACAACGCATACCATTACAACGCATAATGCATTTAGGCGCTGGATAGTGAATTGTTTAATTTACTATTCCAACTCCAGTCCCCGTGGATAGTAGGGAAGGTGTTGGATAGTACATTAAACCTATTCCCTATCCTAGAGCGCCACCCAGCGCAATGCGTTGTAATGGTTTGCGTTGTAAAAGTTGCGTTGTAAAGGCACTGCGTGGTAAAAGTTGCGTTGTAAAGGTTGTTTACCGTGCTGGTGAGTGGAAGGTAGAAAACGTGAAATACGCACCTGCAATCTGTGTTAATATGAGATTTACCAAGACAAATTATTTAAAATGTCAAATGAATAGCAGTGTTATTTTTCAGAAAATATGTTTTTTCCCAGGGAAGGTAAACGTGTGCGATCAAGCTCCAATAAACTCCCTGTGAAATACCAAGCAGGCCTCAGAGGATGTAGGTGTTGTATCCATAGAAGGAGGTGGCGTCAGCTTATCATAGTTTTGCGTCACACTTGTACCACGCGCGGGGAGTCGTGCAAGGCCACCTTGCATGGCCCTGCATGGCTCAAAAAATCTAGAGTAACGCAAGGCAGAGCAAATCACTGCCTTCTGCTACTCTACCCCAGGGAGGTGTTCCATGGATGGAGAGTGGGTGTTCCCACGCATCCATCCATGGATTTTGTCGCATTCCCAGAGTTACCATTAATGGTAGACCTGGGAATGTGTCAAAATCGTACGCCACCCCAGTGGAGATGTAATGAGGAGAAACATCTTTATTGTTCCTCTTTTCTTCCCTCTTTCTATGTGTGCTGCATTCTGTAGCACACATTCAAAGAGGACAATGTCTCAGAGGATTTTGTTTGTACAGGTAGGTGTCTTTTGCATCAAAAAACAATCCTGCCTGCAACCGAGGCACCCTTAACCCATGACGCAAGAGTGCCGGCATTCGCGCTAGGCAGCCAAAAGTGTGACAGTAAGAAAAGGAAGGCACCGTATAACGTTAACTATGTCACATTCCTGCCTCTCACCTTTCGTGCAGCACAGCAAGGTGTCTTGCTGTATTACGTTGCATGAAATATTGATAAATGTGCCTCCTGTTTTAGCTTATTTTAAATTGTTTGCAAATTTTTCATGTTGCAAAATATATGTAATCATTCTCTTGTAAGTTGCTTGTGTGTAGAAGTAACTGTTCTTACGGAAGTCTATCATATACCCATTTGGTTCTTACTCATGCTATATGCAACTAAAACGAAATATTTAAAAATTCATTGGGCTGCACGCCATGGTGCACGGTAGTATTCAACTTGCAGTTCTATGTTAGTCAGAAAGTCTCCCAGAAACATCATGAAATTATATCAATCCAGGACTGAATTTAAGCTTGAATTTATCTCTTCCTCCTCTTGAAGTCTACCATTAGCTCATGTTACTCAGGACAAGAAAGTGAATTTAGAATACTCCCGACTACCTTTCCTCCTTTGGGACTGGATGAATGTGTCATTCTTGCATCATGCATAGGGGAAACATCCATTACAATGCAGTCATTACAACAACCAATCTTTACAACCCAACTGTTACAACCCAACTGCCTTTACATCGCATGCTATTACAATGCATGCCATTACAACACATGTCACTACAACGCATGCCATTACAATGCATACCATTACAGCGCATTCCAATACAGTGGATTATAAGGTAGGTAATAGAGATTTGTTTAGTATTTGGGCGGGTGTGGGTTTTGGGGTACATGGGAAGAGTCATTTTTACCCCTACACTATCCAACACTTTCCCTAAAGTGGCACTCACTGGAGTGGGAAAAGCAATTTGTACCCCTACACTATCCAACACTCAGTAATTTTTGCCCCAACACTATCCAACACTTACCCTACTGTTGCACTCACTGGAGTGGGAATAGTAATTTTTACCCCTACACTATCCAATACTTACCCTACTGTTGCCCTAAAAGTATTATGCGTTGTAATGGTATACATTGTAAAGGTATGCGTTGTAATGGTAGTTTTTGTAAAATGCGTTGTAATAGCATGTGTTGTAAAATCCTGCAATGTAATGGTAGTTGCGATGTAAAGACTGCATTGTAAAAGAATGCATAGTAATTACATGTGTTGTAATGTCATATATTCCATGCACAGTCCTAAAAATGCAACTGAAAAGTCCCCAGTGAAAAGTTTTACTTTGGCTTTGTTTTGCCTGCCTGAATGATGGATATTTGAATGTTTAAGTGAAATAAACACCAGGTATAGTAATGAAATGCCTCTCTGGGTTGATTGGGCAGGGAAAAGTGCCTCAAGAGTTGACACAGAATGAAATAAATGTGTATGTTAGGGGAAGAGTCGATTTATAAAGCAATGGGATTCCTACAAACATTTAGTAAGATCTGGGACCTTTGACAAGAATATAGTGCAAATGATTGGGAAAAACTGCTCTCACCATGAATGATGTGTTATGTTGGACTGGTCCAATTAAGAGATGGGCTTTGCAGGTGTGTATTTGGAAGAGGCAGGGATGTGTAATGCTGATAGTAAAGATCAAATCGTTCAAGGGACGTAATATATGCAGAACCTCAGACCCAACTAATGCCATGAAGTATAGTTTTTCTTCATGTTTTATTTAATGTGTTCTCATAAGCAAGGTGTAAACTCAAGAAAAATATATATTTTTTTAATTAAAGAAATCAATTTCAGATAAAAAATAAATGCTTTTCAACAATGTGGCATAAAATTGTTGGGTCATCGGTGATGTCTGGTGATCTTTGAAAGTGGTAATACTTGCCAGGAGTTCATCCCTTTTTTTCAGAAAAAAAGCTTTTGAGGGTTTCCCCATATGTGAAGAATTACCTCCAGTGTTTTGATGACAGCATTTTTAAGGGTATCTCCTTATGATAAGAATTACCTCCAATATTCCAGTACCATGATTTTATCATTGATGCTGTTCATATACCAGGGGTGACACAAAATTATCTCCAATATTTCAGAGCCAGCATTGTAAGATGATTTGCTGCCCCTAACCCACCCTGTCAGCCCCAAAAAGCCACGGCTGCCCTCTCTTGGGCCAAAATTTACCGTCAGTATGCCAGCAGCATTTTTTCATAGCTGTCAACATACGTCAAGTAATACCTCCAGTATTTAAGGATCTGTATTTTGCCCATGGATGTCCTCCCTTGTGCCAAAAAATACCTTCAATGTACCAGGACTAGAATTTTGCCATAAGCGCCCGTGCCAAGAATTTCCTTCAGTATGTCAGCACTAGGATTTTTCTACAGGTGCCCCTATGCCAAGAATTACTTTTAGTATATCAGGTCCTTCATTTTTGCATGGGAGCCTTCCCATATGCTAAACAAATTACCTCCCATATGCCAGCTGTGACATGATACTTTGGGTGCCCCATAACTCCAGAATTATATTTTTAGTATGCTGCGGCAAACAGCAGAGTCACAATCATAAAACTTGCAAGCAGACTCTTGCTCTCACTCTCTCACTCATTTTCACCCACTCTCCCATTCACTCATTCCACCAAACTAACTTTGACTCACTCAAACTCTCTCACTTCCTCATTATCACCCATGATCCCACTCACTGTCACTCATACACAAACATACACACACTCACTGGTTATTACTCTCACTTATAAACACACTTACACTCACCCTTTCACCCTCATTGATCCTCACTCACAAATCCTGGTGTAAAGTGTTACACCTTTCAATCTTGGTGTGGACTCCCCCAAACTGTCTGTCTTCACCCTCCTATATTGTTACATTTGTTTTTGCAGGATTTATAAATCTAACCAGTGCTAAAGTGCTTGAGCTCACTCCCTAAAACATTGTAAAACTGGCTTACACGTAATTGGCATATGTAATTTACTAAGAAGTCCCTAGTAAAATTGTATAACTCTATTCCCTAGCCTTTAAATTAAATGCTATCAGTGGGCCTGCAGCACTTATAGCGCTACACACTTAAGTAGCCCCTACAACATGTCCCAGGCTGCCCATTGCAGACTGTATGCAGTTTTAAACTACCCATACGACTGGGCAATATAACCCCCATGCCAATCCCTGAACTCCCCTTTATTGCAGATAATTCACCCTTAAAGTAGGGTCTAGGTAGCCCATAAAGCATTGTGCATTGTAATGACATTTCTGTATCTGTCTTTTTAACGTTTACGTGTCCTGGTAGTGAAACACTTCTAAATTAATTTTTCACTACAGTGAGGCCTACCTCACTTATTGATTAATATTGACTGCCTTCTTACATTTAATAAGTGCTAACTGTTAATTGGGAGCAAGTGAGATGCTCATATTTCGTGTCTAAGGTCCTGTAATTTAAATTCCTCCTCAATGGTAAAGTCACAATTTTGAAAATGGCACTTTTAGAAAGTTGTCATTTTCCTGACCTTTCTATTTTGTGCCTGCAGTCTGTTACTGGGTTACATGACTGGTTGTAGTTGGCAGTTGGACTTTGTTTATTCCTCTCAGACAGCCACACAATAGAGCGATTTGGTATTCCTGGATGGGCCATCCCTGGTAGGGTGGGGAGGGGGCAGCTGGGCACAGCCGCACTTACAAGTCAATAGGCTGGGCCTGAATTCACACAGAGAACTTCACACTACCTCATTTTTCCTGCAGACAGGCTGGGTTCAGGGTGGGGAATGCAGGAAAGAGGACCCTCAGACCCACTCTTAAGTTCACATATAGACGTGTGGAAGACTCCGAAGGATTGCTGTGCTGTTCTGCAAGAAGGACTACTACTCTGTTGCCCTACTGCTCTGCTACCTGCTGATCTGCTGAATGAGTGAAGGACCTGCATCTTGAGCCCAGGACCACAAGAGTGACTCCAAGGGTCACTTGGCTGGCCTCCTGATCAGAAGCATCAGGAAAAGATAAAGCGCCAACCACCGTGAACCCAGCACCTGGACTCTGTCTTCTATGAGTCCTACCCCCCCAAGTGGTGTAACCCATATCATCGACTCTTGAAAGTGGACATGAAGGTGCTCTGCCATCCCAGCTGTGGTCACAGCAAACCAACTCAGTGAGTTGCATCGCCCACAGAACTCTGCATTGTAACTACTGTGCAATGCATAGCAGATGCAAGACTTCACATCACATCCCTGCAGCTCCCAGAAACTGAGGCGCATGAATCACAGTCTCGCGTAGCAATCTACAGCGCCTCAGAATTGTTAAAGCCAAATGCTTCTTCATGCAGGACTTTGCATTAGCGTGCGAAGTACATTGGAACCACCTCTGCGTGCCCTATGTCATACAAAAGACCTCACATAACTGCTGCTGCATGATACACCCTCAAAGCTGGACTTCACATTTCTCGGCAACCAAGATTTAAGGTACTCTGATCAGTTTGGCCCCGGTATCCAACCCTCACTCCATCACGAGTGACCTGAACCTCTGCTGAATTGCTGCTCTGAAGGACTGCTGACCTACTGTGCTGACATGTCACTCCTTGCCTGGGTGGAAAGGGCCGGACCTGCATTTGTTCAACACAGGGCTACTAGAGTGACTTCAAGGGCTAAATGACTGGCCTCTTGCTTCGAGCCTTGGTGACAGAAGGCTCCAACAACTTTGACCCTGGCACCTGGACTCTGCCATCTGTGAGTCTAACCTGCAAAGGGGTGCCACCCCAATCATGGACCCTTGGAATTGGGCCTAAGGTGCTTTGCCAGCCTCTGTGGATCCAGAATAACTGACGCATCTCCTCTGCTGCACAGCGCAACCCTGATCAAAACCAACACATCGCCACTGCTGGATGTATTGGTTCTGTTGCAAAGACTTGCATCGTAGCCCGTCTTGTCATTGGAACCGCTGCTGCGTAACTCATCCTTGGTGCAGGCCCTTGCTGCCCTCATTGACAGCAGCCCTGACAATGATGCAGGACTATGCATTGCAGCCTCGCAGCTCCTTGGAATTAATGCATCACCACAACTGCAACACACATCCTTGACACTGGACTTTGCACCGCAAGCCCTCATCCATAGGATCATCGATGATGATGCAGGACCTCACACGGCAACCTCACAACACCTTGGAACCAACTAAATGCTTCAGCTGTGTGACACATCTTTGCCACGGATACTAGCAATGCTCCGCAAATCAGTTTTTAGGGTACTTTGCCCAGCAGGCCTAACTGGGTCCCTGTTGGTAGCATCTTTCTATCATGGTCTGGCTGAACTTCTGAATTTGTCCTGGATGGGTGCAACCAGATACCACAGTTAACTCTTTGTGCTTCTAGGCACTATTTTCATCTAAATCTTTAAAATTGCATGCCTCCGGTTCTACTGATAGAATTTGTGTCATTTTGATGTTGAATCATGTATTCAATTTGCTCCATTTTTCTAAGTTGGTGGGGATTTTTTCTTGTGTTGTGTTTTCACTTTACTGCTGTTTATATGCCTCATAATAACTTTACACATTACCTCTAAGTTAAGCCTGGCTTCTTTTGTTCCAAGCTACCAATGGGATAAACACACGTCAATTTAGTCACTTTTGAAGTTCTGCCGGATGGAAATTGTGGCTGTTGTTTGAACAGGGGTCACCCCCATTCAACCAACAACCCAATTTCTTGCAATCTCTTTCTGAATATGTTTGCAGTGGCTTTTTATTAGATCATATTTTGGTTATCATATTAGTAGTGACTGCAGTCATTTGGTCACTGTGAACAGTAAAGCTAAGGTTTCAAATATTGGCAAGTAGACTGTTTTTCAGCTCCTCACCAATATAATGACATACGTCAATTGCTACCAATGATTTAGTATCACAATCTACATATTTTGAACATGTTTAAATATCACTGAATTGATCATGATCATGAATAGGGGGGACTCATAATTAGATGGAGAGTCCAAGTCAGATCTCCCCCATAGAATATCGTTAGTCTTATGTGATACTGATTGTAACATATATGGCAGGCCAGGGACATGTTTCGTGGAGTTACTAAAGTGGGTGGCACAATAAGTGCTGCTGGTCCACTAGTGGTATTTACTTCATAGGCCCTGGGTATATGGTATACCACTCTACATGGGAATTATTAGCACATTAAATATGCCAATATGGCGTAAGCCAAATGTACCATTTGTAGGAGAGAGAACAAATGCACTTTAGCTCCGGTGAGCAGCGGTGCACAGAGTCCTAAGGCCAATAAAAACGGATTGCAGCAAAACGTGGAGGGCAAGAGCAAAATGTTTGGGGCAAGGCCATCCCACAGGTCTTAAAGGCATTTTCACACTAGTATTATGCGTGGTAGTGTTTGAGTTCCTGACCCCCGAAATTTCCATGCCCACCCGGTTAAGGCTTTGGGTTTTAGGACACCTTCAACATTGGTTATCACATAATATGAAGGTGCCAGAAATACACGTCCAATGGTTTCAAATCAAGAAATGATGAACTTCGGCACAGATTCTCAAGAGGAATTCAGACACTCAAGGAAATCTATTTCAGGCCCACAAGGACAAAGGCATCACACAAAGACTACTCAGTACCTTTTTAGAGATCTGAATCCAGCAATCTAACACCACAGGAGGATGATGTATCTAGCTACAGTCCGACATGGCCCAGGTTAATGCTTGAAAACATAACCCAGAACAGTGAGGATGGTGATGGTCTGTGCTCCATGTAGCCACAGAAGTTTACTAGTGGACACCAGGTAAGGACAAGATGGGGATGGTCAAAAGAAGTTCATTTAAACAAGTGTTAGCAGGAGAAGCTGTCACCTCCACACAGAGTTACTACTAACCTGCCCTTGAAGGGTTACATTTGGTTATTCCTCCTCTGACTGCTGGGGACTAAGGGTTTATTGGTGCTCTGTAGTAGCATTTTCAGACTTCTGTGGTTAGCTATAGTTTTCAACACATATAAAGTCAGAAGGCAAAGGGCAAATGTAAATGTAAATGTAAATGTAGTATACTTGTAAAGCGCACAGCTGCCCCAGCAACGGGGCGTCCCGGCGCTGTATAACTCTGGGGAACCCGTCCTGGCTTTCCCTGTGGGATGGTCCCTTGCTGGGAGTCCCCAAGGTGGAGCCAGGCATCCCCGGAATTGGTGGGGCCGTTGTGGAGATTAGGCAAGCCAATGCCCAGAGTTGCCGAGTGGAACCCCTGATTAGAGTAAGCACCGAAGCGAGAATTATCGAGTCCGCTGACCAAGGTCCACGACCCTGCCGCGTCGGGAATTGAACCCTGGTCCCAGGCTGACTTCTGCTCTCAGGCCTGCCGCCTCTAACCAGTGAGCCACACCACTCCACAAATAGGGAATCAAAGGTTCCAATTTCCAACAGGTGCTGGTTTATTCTGCTCCCAGAATGTGCTTTAACACTGGTGGATACATGTCACCACATGAATGGTGTATGCCGAGCATGGATACACTAGTAGGAAATGTGCGTATGTCCTCCAGTCAGTCCCTTGATAAGAATAAATGGTGAGTGGGCTGCCACTGTCTCATTTCACTGAGAGCTCTGGGTGCAGGTGTCATTACTCCAAACTGCCCTATATGAAGCTCACCTTAATAAATCCTAGATGTCAAGCTATGGACTAATGATGGTAAAAATCACTGGGGATTTTGTTCAAGCTTTTGTTTCCAAACTCGTTTTATCACAATTGGAATCATTCATGAAGTTTCGTGAAACTATAGCTAGTTTTTAACGCTACACTCACAAGTTTATTTGGTCGACATTTTAACAAAGGATGTAGTTTAGACAGTATACTATGAATAATTTTCTATGTACAGCACATTGTTTGCATGTATGGATGCAGAGGTACTTTTCAGGAACAAACCGAACTAGAGCACTGGACGGGGTAGGATCCAGGAGAGCACCTGGGGCGTTTTACACATTGTGCTGGGTGCACCTTTTGAACGTGTGCTTTCTGAGTGCTTCTGTGCCTCAGTGCCCACGTTGGTAAAACAGAGGTAAAGGGATCCCCTCATTTGCATTGGGCACGCATCCATGCCAATGAGGGAACGCCCCGTTGAAGATAGCGCTGGCGCTTTATGTGAACCAGAGCTATTGGTATTACAGAAGGGACCGTATAACCGTCGGCGTCCCCTTCTGTAATTCCAAAGTGTCCTGGGGGTACGCAAACTGGACGCAAATGCCAGTTGCGCCCCCGGGGCACCTTATATAGTACAGCCCCTGGAGTCTCTCAAAATATTGTGTGACATGGTGTGGTTGTTTCTAGATTCATATCATTTATACAGATGCATTATTTTCTTTTTGTGTATTTTCAGTATAAGTATGGCTAGCAAATGCTGAAAAGCAGAATGGCTAAAACTGTGTTTAAGCACACAGTTATACTTTTTATAATTAAAAAGAGATTTGAAAATGATTCTAGCCTGGCTGATAATTTGCAATAGAGTGCGCTGCAGAGGCTGGAGAGAGATTGATGGAATATAAAATCATGTTTGAGATTTTCATGATTATATTTCTCCTCTTAGCAAGACTGTCCCTTCCAAGCACAGCCTTGATTGCTTGTCCTACAAGGAGTTCAACTTGATATAATGATGTTTGCTCTCTAATGTACACCGTGTGAGGTGAAACTGAAATGGTATCTCAGTGTGAGGTGCCATTCTGGCTGAAAGGAGGACATGCTAAAGTACAATCTTAGGATTGATTTCTTGTCAAGCATCAGTTATATTTTTTAATTACAGCCCATGCATATTTCTGCCTTGAAAGGAGTGGCCAGTTAAGAAATAAGTCAAGCGGAGGCATGGAGGGAAGAAAAATGTTTCAAATAGTTTAACTTAATAGAATAATATGACCAAGAGAGAGTTTCTGATTAAAATCAACCCCCTGAAAGATTCTTGTGGATATAATTTTGATGTCTGTTCAAGTATTGTATTTCTAAGGTCTGAATATGAAATTAGGTATCAGATAAAGTCTGCCTCCTCTTTATTACTTGAAAATGACAGAGAAATTCTGTGACAGTATAGAAGCACCAGGCCACAGTACCTTGTCCACGTTCTGCAAATGAATTTGTTGTAAGGTAAATTCCAAAGATGACCAGAGGTAGCCAGGAGGTATATTTCATGGAGAAGGTTTATTGGTAGTTCGGTAGAAGTATGTTACAGGTTTCATGGAAGTCCTAAGGAGATCCTACCAGGAGCAGCATGGTTGCTGCTCAGCCCACTCTCTTCAACAGTCATTCTCGCCACACAAGCAGGCACACTAACATTCCACTCTCTCTGTCATCAGTCATTCTCTCATTCCACGCAGTCATCACATTCATTCTGGCTGAGCAGCTAAGGAGGAGATGCACTTGTGGGAATAAAGGTATAACAGAATTCAAATATGTTCAACTCATTTCTATTGTGTGCATTGTCTACTTAAACATAAATTAGTACTTTTTTTTAACTAGATTAATGAACTGGTCACAATGAAAATAATAACTGGAAAATAACTTATGTTAGATACCAAATAAAATACAAGCCATGAGGAGGTGACTTGAAGTATTCTTAATCAGTAATGAATAAGGGAATTTGATTCCATATATGTGGCTGATCTCCTCTGTCCAGTGCTTAATTTCGGCCGGTGATTTCCAGTGGTAAGCACCAACATTTAATTGTCAACACTGGCACTTATGACAGCTTGCCACATAGTGACACGATTTATGTAGTTTAGAGATTAGCAGAATAACAGTTGTTTATTGATTCAATATTCATTAAAACTACTAATACCTGCCACCCATGCCATTCTTATTGCTTTGGGGGCCTAGAATTGCCTGAACTGTCACACTTGTAGGAATGTGATGATTAGAAGTTGTGTAGGTAGTGTTGATGGCAGCGTTGGCAGTGACAATAGTAGTACAAGCAGCAGTGGTCTCCTCCCGAGGGCCCAGGCGCTAATTATGTTGCAAACTAAGCTCTCCTAGTCTCCATCTCCTTCCCTAAATACATTTTAACATAGTTGTCTCTTGACTTCATCTTCAACCAGCGATAGCTCTTTAACCAAAAGCACTTTGTCTGTCACAGGATGTGTCAATCTCCTAGTGCCTCAGTATTATTACACCAAACACAGTCACACTTATGCTCACAGTCATGCACAAACACTCTCAAAGGCATGCCAAATACATCACCCATGCTTGCACACATATCCACACACTAGATACAGACATACATTTAACATAAAAAAATTGTGCTATTGTGGGGCCACCCACAAAAATTGTCGCACCCGGCACCACCAACTTGAAAGCCGGCTCTGGTTGTGTCTACTGTACAATAGTTTACTAGTAATTATAGTTGGCAGGCTAATAGTAGCCTGTGTGTGTTCCTAGTGAACTGAGAATACTTGGGGTATTATAACTGCTATTAATGCATTTGTTTGGAAGCGTACAGTGAAGGATGCCACAAGAGAATAGAATACCCAGGTACTGATGGAAAGGTTTCAGTGCCCAAAAAAGTAGTTGCTTGTTCAGCACTCTCAAGTCTCCTATTTCCATACATGGATCACTAATCTACTCTAGGATTTTTATTTGCCTTCTGACACTCGCAATCTTCCCAAAATGTAAATGAAGTCACTGAAATAGATGAGCTTCTTGCTCACATATTCAGGAAACTTGAGAGGTCTGCTAGTGCTGGTGGTCTGTGTGTGGTCTTCGTATGCCTTGAGATCATTATTTCTTGCAGTGAGAGTTATAAAGTGTGAGTGGAGTGTGCAGCTTGTCACGTCCACAAAGATCAAAGGAGAACAATTCTGAGTGTGCTGAATTAACCCAGATGCAATTGCTCAGGGTGATTCCATTTCATGAGTAGAGAGCATAGATGTGTCATTGGTGCAGGGAGAGTAATGTCACTGTAAAGGCCTTGACCATTTGTTTGTGATTATAGGCTTTCAAGGACTGATGTACTAAAATAGGATTTGCAGAAGGTGGTTGCAATTAGCGCACCAACTTCTCGCCAATACTATGGTATTTTGATAACTGACTTATGGACTCATAAATCAGATAAGAAAACTGACTCACAGTAGATTGCGATTTGACCAATTTAATTATTATGAATGCGGTAGGCCCTAAATTGCGACCCACTATGATTTACTGCCATTTTGGGCTGGACTGTTCCCATTGGGCTCAGGGTCAAGACTGATTTGCATATGGGTGGGTCCAAACTGTAATGGCATGATGAGCAAAAGAACGATGTATATTTAGGCCCATATCGCTGTACTGGGGTGAATGTATGACATTGTTCTGCATTCTGTCCATCCTTTGTTCTTTTTTACATTTGTCACCCCGAGTGGGACGGGTATGCCCAGACGTGGGTCCAGTGCTCTCCATGCCACTGGAGTCAAGCTATCCTGGCTGATGAGGGATGAAAGCCCGAAACCAGTCCTAGGATACTTGTTTCCAGTTCAGGGAGGACCTGGCCTGGCAGTTCAGGCTGGACTGTTCCCATTGGGCATAGGGTCAAGACTGATTTGCATAGGGCTTGATCCAAACTGGAACGGCATGGTGAGCAAAAACATTATGGATTTAGGCTCGGATCTCTGTACTGGGGTGAATGTATGACATTGTTCTGCATTCTGTCCATCATTTGTTCTTTTTGCATGTGTCACCCCGAGTGGGATGGGGTATGCCCAGATGTGGATCCCATGCTCTCCATGCCACTGGAGTCAAGACATCCAGGCTGATGAGGGCTGAAAGCCCGAAACTGGTCCTAGGATGCTTGGTTCCAATCCAGGGAGGACCTGGCCTGGCAGTTCGGGCTGGACTGTTCCCATTGTGCGCAGAGTCAAGACTGATTTGCTTGTGGCTGGGTCCTAACTGGAATGGAATGGTGAGCAAAAAAACAATGGATTTAGGCCCGGATCTCTGTACAGGGGTGAATGTATGACATTGTTCGGCATTCTGTCCATCATTTGTTCTTTTTTGCATTTGTCACCCCGAGTGGGACGGGGTATGAATGCCCAGACGTGGGTCCCGTGCTCTCCATGCCACTGGAGTCAAGCTATCCTGGCTAATGAGGGCTGAAAGCACAAAACCGGTCCTAGGATGCTTGTTTCCAGTCCAGGGCATACCTGGCCAGGCAGTTCGGGCTGGACTGTTCCCATTTGGCGCAGGGTCATTTTAGCATTAATTCCTTTGCTTACACATCTCAGGCGGCTCTCGGCCGATTGTAGGGCTGAGGCTCCGGGGCTGTGTAAATCGGCGGCGGCCATCTTACATTGGGCACTCCTCGATCGGCGCTCTAGTCGCCAGTACTTAACCAGCCTCCAGAGTGCAGCTGAGAGATTACTGCTCACTCTTCTCCTGAGGCGGAAGCCGGGAGACTTTTAAGCAGATTTGCTTGTGGCTGGGTCCTTACTGGAATGGAATGGTGAGCAAAAAAACAATGGATTTAGGCCCAGATCTCTGTACAGGGGTGAATGTATGACATTGTTCGGCATTCTGTCCATCATTTGTTCTTTTTTGCATTTGTCACCCCGAGTGGTACGGGGCATGAATGCCCAGACGTGGGTCCCGTGCTCTCCTTGCCACTGGAGTCAAGCTATCCTGGCTAATGAGGGCTGAAAGCACGAAACCGGTCCTAGGATGCTTGTTTCCAGTCCAGGGCATACCTGGCCTGGCAGTTCGGGCTGGACTGTTCCCATTTAGCGCAGGGTCAAGACTGATTTGCAGGCTGGGTCCAAACTGGAATGGCATGCTGAGCAAAGAAAAAATGGATTTAGTAGGCCCAGGTCTCTGTACTGGGGTGAATGTATGATATTGTTCTGCATTCTGTCCAGCATTTGTTCTTGTAACACAGGAATGGTTTCATGCAGGGGTTACAAGATCACTATGTCTGTGATTGCTTTTAAAAAAAGCTATTCTGGCTTTGTTTTTATTGTAACAGACCATTTTCGTAATGGAAAACAGGATGAGCTTAAAAAAGAGCATTTTTTAAAACTATTGGACCACTGTCTACCCCAAAACCTTTTTTATCCGACTATGCGAACAGGCTACCACTACTTTTCAGTATTCAGTAACATTTTAATGTTTTGCAGCCAAATTTCGTTCGCAGAACATTAATGCCTACCGTAATGAATTGGTATTAGGAAGGGACACCCTAAAAAGGCTGTCCCCAAATCGAGATTCCTAACGGTTCCCTAAGACCTTGAGTTATTCGGTAGCATATCAGAATCGCTAAACGTGTTTAGTGGATTTGAAAAAAACATTTTCTTGTTGCAAACTCTGTGATTTACCAAATGGAAGGATTTGTTTACCAGATAATATGTTTGTACATTTGGTCCGAAGTCCAATGGCCTCATGGCAGACCTCATACACTATTGGAAAGCCATAAGTGAGACCGATGTCTGAACATGCCTTGCAAGTCAATCTCAGAAGGTGTCAGTTTCAGCTCAGAGCCAACCCCTGCCCCTTTGGGGTATCCCAGAGTAGTTTTCTATCAGGTCACTGGAATTGTTACTGACCAATAGATGTTAACAGATGCTCATTAGGATAGAGGTGTTAGGCCACCTATCTATTAAGGTGTCATTATAAGTGAACGCTGAATAGCTGGAGTGATATCTCAGGCTATTTAAGAGTTCACATCTGAAAAGCTCCTTAGTTTCAGACTCTCAGAGGACCGTATCGTTCCGGTTCATAAAAATCCTCAATTAGATTGCCCACAATCCCACAATACTTCCAAGGTTAGCATACAGGCACAAATATATATATATATTTTTTAAAATAGCAGTACATGTGCTGAATAACTTCACAATGACATCAATCAATACCAGTTTTAAACTTGCTCTTTCACATAGACGTGGAATCAAAGCCTTCCTCTTGAGCCATTTCTGTTAGCTTTATTTTGCATTCTTAATCCAGAGGTGGGGTCCTAAGCCTTTACAATGTCCCACTGAATCTGTATCATATGTATTAACTCAGAAGTGTTGCTTGTTTCCTTCCCTGTATTGTTAATCCTTCTCTATTTATAGCACATAGGGCACTTTTTACTGTCATTGGAAGCTAAACGCGTGTGCCTATTTAGAGAGGATCAAAAGAAGCACAACAGGTTAACGTTTATACCTTCAAGTGTTCCAAAAATTAATAAATCATAATTCATAATCAGTGGGAGTCTCACTTCTAAAGACTACATCTCAAGGCACAACACAGGATCTTTATAAACTGATTTGATAATATTGGTCTCCTCACAGGTGCTGTGCAAAAGTCTAACAATGGTGGAGCAGTGGGAAAAGCTGACCTGCAGCTAAATCAGAAAACAACTCTCCCATTGTGGGAGCATAGCTGTGCTGTGACATTACATTACAGCCTTTCACACGAGCCATCTGGTTACTTTATAATGCAACACAAGAATGACATCAATATTTCTGGTATTTATAGGTGAAAGTTGTTAAAATGTCATTAGGAAACTTTTCTAACAGGGTGTTATTCTTTATTTGTGCCTTTTATTCAATACAAATGTAGAAAGTTGTAAGCGTGGGCTTTACTGCTCACTCTTCTCCTGAGGCGGAAGCCGGGAGACTTTTAATCAGATTGCGTTTTAATTTTGTACTTTGCTCTTTGCTGCTATTCCTTTGTGTCTGCTCCCCCCCCTTCCTGTCACTTAGAGCTCACGGATATTAGCGTGACGCTCTATTTACCTCTTACCACTCCTTATTGAGGCACGGACCCCCTAGCACTTTGGACGTTATTCCGCCGATATTTTAGCATTAATTCCTTTGCTTACACACCTCAGGCGGCTCTCGGCCGATTGTAGGGCTGAGGCTCCGGGGCTGTGTAAATCGGCGGCGGCCATCTTACATTGGGCACTCCTTGATCGGCGCTCTAGTCGCCAGTACTTAAACAGCCCCCAGAGTGCAGGCGAGAGATTACTGCTCACTCTTCTCCTGAGGCGGAAGCCGGGAGAATTTTAATCAGATTGCGTTTTAATTTTGCACTTTGCTCTTTGCTGCTTTTCCTTTGTGTCCGCTCCCCCCCCCTTGCTGTCCGTTAGAGCTCACGGATATTAGCGTTACGCTCTATTTACCTCTTACCACTCCCCATTGAGGCACGGACCCCCTAGCACTTTGCACTTTATTCCGCCGATATTTTAGCATTTATTCCTTTGCTTACACACCTCAGGTGGCTCTCGGCCGATTGTAGGGCTGAGGCTCCGGGGCTGTGTAAATCGGCGGCAGCCATCTTACATTGGGCACTCCTCGATCGGCGCTCTAGTCGCCAGTACTTAAACAGCCCCCAGAGTGCAGGCGAGAGATTACTGCTCACTTTTCTCCTGAGGCGGAAGCCGGGAGACTTTTAATCAGATTGCGTTTTAATTTTGTACTTTGCTCTTTGCTGCTATTCCTTTGTGTCCGCTCCCCCCCTTTCTGTCACTTAGAGCTCACGGATATTAGCGTGACGCTCTATTTACCTCTTACCACTCCTTATTGAGGCATGGACCCCCTAGCACTTTGCACTTTATTCCACCGATATTTTAGCATTAATTCCTTTGCTTACACACCTCAGGGGGCTCTCGGCCGATTGTAGGGCCGAGGCTCCGGGGGTGTGTAAATCGGCGACGGCCATCTTACATTGGGCACTCTTAGATCGGAGCTCTAGTCGCCAGTACTTAAACAGCCCCCAGAGTGCAGGCGAGATATTACTGCTCACTCTTCTCCTGAGGCGGAAGCCGGGAGACTTTTAATCAGATTGCGTTTTAATTTTGTACTTTGCTCTTTGCTGCTATTCCTTTGTGTCCGCTCCCTCCCCCCCCTTCCTGTCACTTAGAGCTCACGGATATTAGCGTGACGCTCTATTTACCTCTTACCACTCCTTGTTGAGGCACGGACCCCCTAGCACTTTGCACTTTATTCCGCCGATATTTTGGCATTAATTCCTTTGCTTACACACCTCAGGCGGCTCTCGGCCGATTGTAGGGCTGAGGCTCCGGGGCTTTGTAAATCGGCGGCGGCCATCTTACATTGGGCTTTCCTCGATCGGCGCTCTAGTCGCCAGTACATAAACAGCCCTCAGAGTGCAGGCGAGAGATTACTGCTCACTTTTCTCCTGAGGCGGAAGCCGGGAGACTTTTAATCAGATTGCGTTTTAATTTTGTACTTTGCTCTTTGCTGCTATTCCTTTGTGTCCGCTTCCCCCCTTCCTGTCACTTAGAGCTCACGGATATTAGTGTGACGCTCTATTTACCTCTTACCACTCCTTATTGAGGCACGGACCCCCTAGCACTTTGCACTTTATTCCACCGATATTTTAGCATTAATTCCTTTGCTTACACACCTCAGGGGGCTCTCGGCCGATTGTAGGGCTGAGGCTCCGGGGCTGTGTAAATCGGCGGCGGCCATCTTACATTGGGCACTCTTAGATCGGTGCTCTAGTCGCCAGTACTTAAACAGCCCACAGAGTGCAGGCAAGAGATTACTGCTCACTCTTCTCCTGAGGCGGAAGCCGGGAGACTTTTAATCAGATTGCGTTTTAATTTTGTACTTTGCTCTTTGCTGCTATTCCTTTGTGTCCGCTCCCTCCTCCCCTTCCTGTCACTTAGAGCTCACGGATATTAGCGTGACGCTCTATTTACCTCTTACCACTCCTTATTGAGGCACGGACCCCCTAGCACTTTGCACTTTATTCCGCTGATATTTTAGCATTAATTCCTTTGCTTACACACCTCAGGCCGCTCTCGGCTGGTTGTAGGGCTGAGGCTCCGGGGCTTTGTAAATCGGCGGCGGCCATCTTACTTTGGGCTTTCCTCGATCGGCGCTCTAGTCGCCAGTCCTTAAACAACTAGTAATGGCTCCACGCAGCGGACGCGAACAGCGGTTGCGCCACATTCGCGTCCGAGTTGTGCCAGAGTCCTGCCCGTCTGCGCCCGTCCACGGCTGGACGGGGCACGGGGCAGAACCCCCTGATCCTCTCGCCCACGCTGACACTGTTGGTATTAATATAGAAAAATATCGCTATACTACTACTGAATTACTAGCTCTTCGTCCTGATTTTAGCTGCTGCCACACACTCTCAGTGGACTTGCCGGCGCTGCATTGCGAGACTTGCAATTTTACCATCCAAGGGCAGAAAGGCGATGAGCTGGCACCGACCACATTAAAAATGACATTATTAAACTGGAGATCCATGAAAAAGCACAAATTAGAGATACATGATCTGTTGACAGAGGGGGGCCTTGATGTACTCTTTCTAACAGAGACATGGCTAGACGAAGCCTCGACGCCCGAAATTCTCGAAGCTGTTCCCACAGGTTACTGTCTGCTTAGAATTGATAGAGAAGGGCAGAGAGGAGGGGGATTGGCATTAATCTACAAATGCAATCTTCAATGCACTCTAGAGAAGGCCACACTGCCTAACAATGAGAGTGGCTTTTTTATGATAAAAGCTAACTCCCAAAAATTTATTAACGGTTACCTCCTGTATCGCCCCCCTGGCAGGACTACACAGTTCTGCAATCAATTGACAGAACTAGTAACCCAGCCCGCACTCCGGTATAAAAAATTCCTCATCTTGGGAGACTTTAACCTCCACTTCGAGGATATTAATTGCGGGGAGGCACAGGATGTGATTGATGCACTGAAATCCCTGTTGCTCAATTTACAATCAGTGTCCCCGTCGCACCAATTAGGTCACCTCCTGGACCCTGTATTCGCCAGTTGGGAGGGTATTAAAGTTTCCACTCCAATTAGAATAACTTGGTCTGATCACTTTATTATCCCCTTCGAGGTACAAGGTGCCCCACAGGACATCAGGACGATCAAGACCAGGCCCCAGAAACGTAGAGACTGGAAGAAGTTTAATCAGGAAACCTTCAAATCGGCTTTGCTCATGGAACCTCCCCCTCGCAGCGACACTCTGCTAGAAGCATGGGACGACTATGAAAAATGGATGTCCAAGGCGCTGAACACAGTCGCACCATGGACACTCAATCCCCCTGCCAGAAAAACTAAAACTGCCCCATGGTTTTCCAAAGAGCTTAAGGAAGCCAAAGCTAAATGCAAAAACCTCGAACGAGGCTGGAGAAAAAATTACTACCCAGAATGCAAGCGAGTTAAAAAAATACCACAAACTGGTGAGAACAGCCAAAGGCGCTCATTTTAAGGAACGTATAGAATCTGCCAACAACCCCACCAAAGAACTTTTCTCTATTTATAAAGAGCTTACGGCTCCTACCAGACTTGAGGCCCAAGACACCTTCTCTAATGAGCTATGTGATGACATGGCAGATTACTTTGTAAATAAAGTGGATATAATACATACCACTTTTACAGATGATATGGACCTGTTGGTGAAACGTACGAAAGTGGGAAATGACCCTGTCATCAAACCCCATTTGACTAGCTTTCAAGTACCTGATAGGCAAGATCTACTTAATATTGCGTATAGCATCCAGTCTGGCTCCCCCTATGATGTGATTCCTCCTAATCGGTGTAAGGGAGTTCTAGAATGCATGATCGACCAGATTGAACATATGATCACCCTGTCCTTTCAAGAGTGCCATGTGCTCGATGCATGGAAAACGGCCCAAGTCATCCCTCTGAAAAAAAAACAACGTCCAAATCTCCCAGCTACAGAATCTCCGCCCCATCTCCCTTCCTCCTTTCTGTGGGAAAGTTATGGAGAAAGTGGTCAATATCCAACTCATGAAATACCTTGAGGAGGAATCTCTCCTCCATTCCACACAGTCAGGGTTCAGAGCAGGCCACTCGACGGAGTCGGCTGCTCTCTTCTCCACAGAATGTCTCAGACAGTTAGTAGATGAGGGGCAGACAGCAGCGTTGGTTTTATTAGATCTTAGTGCAGCTTTTGACACCGTGCTGCACACAACGCTGCTGTCTCGCCTCTCAGACATGGGAGTGGAGGGATCTGCTTATGAATGGATCAGATTGTTTCTGGAAAACAGGACTTTTCAGATACATTGCCCTCCCTAAAAATCCTCTCCCCGAAAGCTGAGACATGGGGCTCCACAGGGCTCCAGTCTGAGCCCTACGCTGTTCAATCTTTATATGGAACCCCTGGCTCACATTGTAGAAGCCTTCGGAGTGGATATCGTCACATACGCTGGCGATACCCAACTGATGATTAAACTCACGCACAATCAGATGGAAGACGCCACCAACTTTTCCAACTGCATGATATCGGTGGCAGGGTGGATGAACAACAACTGCCTGCGCCGGAACGGCGAAAAAACAGAACTGCTGGTTGTTGGTAAATCCCCCTTGGCCTGGTCGCATGCATGGTGGCCCACTGAATTAGGCGTGATTCCCTCCCCGGCGGAATCTGTTAGAAACCTCGGAATCATGCTGGACGCGGAGCTCTCTTTTAAACAACAG
This sequence comes from Lissotriton helveticus, assembly GCF_964261635.1. Lineage (NCBI taxonomy): Eukaryota > Metazoa > Chordata > Amphibia > Caudata > Salamandridae > Lissotriton > Lissotriton helveticus. The sequence goes on from NC_136073.1 coordinate 509,572,212, forward strand.
GTCAGTAAAATCACGGGAAGATGTTTTGGTATACTCAAAACTCTCCGCAAAGTCCTCGACCTTCTCCCCATTAGCGCCAGGAAGACACTTATACACGCTCTAGTCACACCACATCTAGACTATGGTAATGCTCTGCTCCTAGGCTTAAGTAAAAAAGGTATACACCAACTGCAGTGTGTTCAAAATGCTGCCGCTTGCCTGGTGCTCAACCTTCCTCGCAGAGCATCAGGAAAGATGGCACTATCCAAACTTCACTGGCTTCCTATTGAGGAACGCATTAAGTTTAAAGCACTCTGTTTCGCACACTGCATTGCCCAAGGAAAGGGTCCAGGTTACTTGCGTAAACTTCTTACCATCCATCGGCCCATCAGGAATTTAAGATCTGCCGGAGCGATGCTGTTCCAACTACCCCGCATTCATAAGGCCAGGATGGGAGGTCGCTCCTTCAGGTTTTTAGCAAGTAAATACTGGAATGAACTTCCACTTGACCTGCGTATGGAACCCTCTCAAGCTAGATTCAGATTGAGACTCAAAACCCATCTCTTTCCACGTAAATAAAGCCTTCGTGTTCTTCTTTTCTAGGCCTTTTGCTTCTGGATTTCTGCCTCTCTTGGAGCAGCAGTAATTTTTAGCGCGGGGACACACCGTCTTGAGTGTAACCAGGCGCTCTAAAAATGGTTTTATTATTATTATTTTTTTTTTTTTAATCTGTTCCGCTCGCGGATTTTGCGGATTTTCGTCAAATTCGCAATCCACGAACTCTCGCGAATTCCCCGAAAATTCGCAAGTTTGCACGAAACGGATTTTTGTGCTTGGTCGCACTTGCCAAATAGAATACTATACAATTTTGCGGCGCGCGACGTTCACTTACCGTCATTCAGCGTTTGAAGAGTTGTTTTTCTCCATCTTTGCGTGTGCTGCGCCATTTTGGATCTTGCTGCGGGATCCCGCAGGAGTTTGTCGACCGCGATTACGTCATCGCGGCTTGCCACCTTGCACAGCGAGAGTTTGTCAACGCGAGTACGTCATAAAGGCCCGAGATCACGCATCGCGGGAGTAAACACTTGCGAACACGTAGATGCGGCGGGCAGCGACAATCTCGCAATTGCGAAATTGCAAAATTTGCAATTTCGCACAAGAAATCCACCAGCAGTCAGCATAAACCTTCTGAAAATTATTTTTGATCAGAATAACTCCTCAGGTTGACATTTGCCTGCACTTTTTTTTGCAAGGAGTCCATTTTGGGGGGGTGGGTGGGAGGAAGGAAGTGCCCCACAGTCTCCAACTTCCTGTTCCTGTCCAGCAGGCTCCTCCCAGTGCTTTGTTCATGTCCTGGTCACTTTGATTTGGATCTTGACCTGGAAGGATTACTTTTTGTGGATGCTGCTGGATATTTGGATTTGAGACCTTTTTGACTTTCTTTGGATCACTTTTGGAGTAGAAATTTCACAAGTAAGTTTGTTTGGGGCATTACAGTTGCTGCAACTACAATTTTGGAACTTTTTCAGAACATTAAATAAACTATATTGTGGGTAGCCACAGTATCCAGTAGGACCAGTGTTAGTTATGGGTGCATGATACAACTGTTTTGTTGAATTTTAACATCATTTAGGGCATGGATGGCATTGGGTTGTGGTGATTTTTGTGTGTTTTTCGATTTTTTGGCTGTTGATGGGGCCTTTTACCCAGGGGTACTCAGTGGTGCATGGACTGAGTCTTTCTGTCGGGTCTCTTTAATGTAAATCTCATGGAGGGCATGGATGGCATTGGATTGTGGTGATTTTTGTGTGTTTTTCGAATTTTGGGCTGTTGTTGGGGCCTTTTGCCCAGGGGTACTCAGTGGTGCATGGACTGAGTCTTTCTGTCGGGTCTCTTTAATGTAAACATCATGGAGGGCATGGATGACATTGGATTGTGGTGATTTTTGTGTGTTTTTCGATTTTTTGGGGTGTTGGTGGGGCATGGCCATGTGGGTGGGGGCCATTTTGAGGACTGGTACAGGCAGGGCCTGGCCATGTGGTGGGGGTCTAGGGGCCATTTTGAATCCAGGCAGTGTGCTTTGTGCCATAGGCCTGCATCCAATGTGCCTTGCTTTCATCCATTATGCCCAGGGTTACTCAGGGGTGCATGGGCCTAGTCTTTCTGTGGGGTGCCTTGAATGTAAACATCATTGAGGGCATGGATGGCATGGGATTGTGGTGATTTTTGTGTGTTTTTCTAATTTTGGGCTGTGGTTGGGGCCTTTTGCCCAGAGGTACTCAGTGGTGCATGGACTGAGTCTTTCTGTGGTGTCTCTTTAATGTAAACATCATGGAGGGCATGGATGGCATTGGATTGTGGTGATTTTTGTGTGTTTTTTGATTTTTTGGGGTGTTGGTGGGGCATGGCCATGTGGGTGGGGGCCATTTTGAGGACTGGTACCGACAGGGCCTGGCCATGTGGTGGGGGTCAAGGGGCCATTTTGAATCCAGGCAGTGTGCTTTGTGCCATAGGCCTGCATCCAATGTGCCTTGCTTTCATCCACTAGGCCCAGGGTTACTCAATGGTGCATGGGCCTAGTCTTTCTGTGGGGTGTCTTGAATTTAAACATCATTGAGGGCATGGATGGCATTGGATTGTGGTGATTTGCATGTGTTTTTTTATTTTTTGGGGTGTTGGTGCGGCATGGCCATGTGGGTGGGGGCCATTTTGAGGATTGGTACAGGCAGGGCATGGCCTTGTGGTGGGGGTCTAGGGGCCATTTTGAAGCCAGGCAGTATGCTTTGTTGTGCCATAGGCCTGCACCCAGTCTGACATGCTTTCATTCATTATGCCCAGGGGTACTCTGTCACTGGTGAATTTTATTGGTTTTTCCATTTTGGGGGGGTGGGTATAATAAAAATGCTTACTTGCAAACTATTAATTGAAGCGCTACATATGCAACATTTATTTAACTGATGTTCCTCTGGCTTTGTTTGCTTTTAGTTGCAGAAAGACGAATCATCAGCCTCATCGTTCCTCATCAGTGCCAGGAAGAAGTCCTGCTGCGGTGTGTGCAGCACAACGTCACGTGTGGCCACAGACAACTCTGCAACTTGTGCAACTGCGGCCTGCTGTTCGGACATCTGAAGAAGATGGCCCCCAAAAAAGTTGCCCGTAGCTCCTCTAGCAAGAAAGTTGCCAGTAAGGAGCAGAAGAAGCAAGTGGCGCCACTTACCAAGGAGACTGGTGTGCCGACCGCCGCATTTTTTTGGGAAAAAAAGTACGCCTGCAGCAGCAGCGGGGTCTGCTGGGGACAAAGCTGGGAGCAGCACCTCCGCTCCATTGGGCTCAGTGCCACCACCACCAAGCCAACTTAGGTCCAAGCCCTTGAGTGCTGCAGAGGCAGCCAGTATAGTTGTTAAATCACCATCGACCAGTGATGTTGGCTCATCGCAAGAAAGTAGCAGCATCCCTCAATCAACACAGGTTGTTGTAACTCATCTGACGAGTGTTCAACAACCACAGCCGCAACAACAACCACATGTGCTGCAAGTACAAGCCCAAGTACATGTGGAAGGAGAGACGGCGCAAGAAGAGGTGCAAGCAGAGGTGCATGGAGCGGCACAAGTGCCCACAATAGTTGTTCCTCCCAAAGTAGGGGCACATCAGGAAATCAACATTCAAGCCGAGGTATCACATGAGGAAGCCACTCCTCCTGATGATTCATTGTCTTCCAGATCCCCAGCAAGGAAAAGATCAAGGATGGTGTCTACTTCTTCTTCAAGCCCCCTTCTTTCTGATGATATGGATGAAAATTGGGAACCACCAGTGCTGCCTGAGAGTGAGGCACACCATGATCTGACAAAGGTAGCTAAGCGTAAAAGGAAGGTCCGCGAAAATCTCAGAGTTATGGAGTGTGATGATGACGCTGAAGAAGAAGTGGCGTATACTCCTGCTGATGAAGACTCTCACGACGACGACGCAGTCATCATAGGCGTCACTCCAGCCTCAGCGGGCATGCAGCAAACAGACATTTTTACCCTAGCCCGAAATGCTGCTGAGCGTGATGATGGCGACGTGGGAATGGGACCACCATGAATGCAGTTAACTAGTACACCACCGCCTACAGCTTCCATATTTTCTTGCCAGAAGGGACCTCCATCCACCTCGACCTCCATTTCCTCAATTAGTGGTGCTGTAAGTGCACAACGTACTAAATTTCGGCAACACACATCCTCCAGTTCATCTGGCATCAGCAGCATTCCCAGTAGCGCCTCCTCCGCCCCCCACAGACATTTGAAATCCGCAGTTTGGGACTTCTTTAGTGTTAGCCCAACAAGGGAAAACCTAGCCATTTGTACCATTTGTAAGGTTCGAGTTAGTCGTGGTAAGCTTGGTACCAACGAAGGTACCGGAGGCCAGAGAGGTCATCTTGAGAGACAGCACACTGTCAAATGACAAGCGCACCTAAGGGAGATCAAGGATGCCTGAATTGCAAGTCAACAAATTGTATCCGTTGATGTTTCATCTGCTGATGACGAGGAGGAAGAAGCGTCAAATATTTCTTCAGTTACACCCAGTACCCCTGTCAGCAGCACACACCCTGCAAGATATATGAGCCAAACTAAGAGTGTGGGAGAGAGTGAGACACCAATGTGAAAAAGTTCATCATCACTGAGCGTAACTGGGTCGAAGAAGTCATCATCATCCCGCACAATGGTCCAGCCCACCATTAAAAGCATGTTGTTTTCAGATGCGCCATTTGAACGCAACCACCCAACGGCGAGTCTGTATAACACTAAGCTGGCTAAAATGCTAGCGCTGGACCTTCTCTCTTTTTCTTTTGTGGAACGGGTGGGTTTTCCTAAAAAGGTGGCAACGCTCTGCCCTAAATGGAAGGTTCCTAGTCGGTTCTTTTTTGCCAGAGTTGCGGTTCCAGCACTATATGAAGATGTGCTGGAGGTGATTGGGGCAGCTTTGCAGAAGAGTGCTGTTCACACTATACATCTGACAACAGACATGTGGACCAGTTGCGCAGCCACTGATTACATGTGCATCACTGCACACTGGGTCTCTTTTTCAGGGGTTAAAGCAAAGATAAACGCAGGTGTTGACTCGGACAAAGTTTATAAAGCTGCTCGGAAACATGCAACAATAGCCATGTTTGCCATGGAGAAAAGTCATACAGGAGAAAACATTTTGCATGATTTTAACACAAAGGTCTTTGAATGGCTGTCCCCAAGAAAACGCACGATTGGTTATGTTTCCACGGATAATGGCGCCAATGTAGTTAAGGCCATGGATATGGGTAACTATTTCAGAGTGCCGTGTTTGGCGCACTGTATAAACCTGGTTGTTAAAATTTTTTTGAGTGAAGTAAGTCCAGTCTCCGAGTTATTGACCACTTGCCGAAGAATGTGCACACATTTCAACCATTCTTTTAAGGCCCGGAAGCAGCTGAGGTGCCTGCAACATGAAAATAAATTGCCAGTGAAAGCACTCATCCAGGAGGTGGCAACACGTTGGAACTCAACCTTCTACATGCTTGAGCGTCTGTATGACCAGTATGCGGTAGTCGATCAGTATTTCTTTAAACTGGATACACCTATGATAGACATGAGGATACAGGTGGAGCAATGGGAGCTAGTTAAAAGCCTGACAGACATGCTTCGTCCTTTTGAGGTCTTCACGCGTGCAGTCAGCAGGGAGGACTGTAATTTGGGAAAAGCTATCCCATTGTTGCGCATGCTACAGCACCGACTGAAGGTGGTGTGTTCTAAGTTTGAAAAAGATGGAAAGGAAGAAGCATTTGAGTTGGCGGACAAGTTATTACACCGCCTACTTCGTGATGATCGTCTTGAAAAGATCCACACAGAACAGCATTACATTTGTGCTACTATTCTGGATCCACGGTACAAAAAGGCAGTGGCAGGCAGAGTATTCTTTCCTTTTGATGACGCAGATGTTACAAAGTACAAACATTGGCTAGCTGTGTCACCCACTCGGTTTGAAAGAGAACGGCAGGAAATTGAAGAAAAAGGCAGTACATCAGCATCAGCAGGCCATCCGCAGTCAAAAAAATCCACTTCTGCATCTGTGGCTGTGGCAGAAGTGAGTGATTTTCCCTCTCAGCTGTTATCGACACCAGCAACCGTATCATCTGCACTAGATACAACAGTAATATTGTGTGAAGAAGAGGATTGGCTACCTGAGCTTGGGTTTGCTTCTCAAATGGTCCCAGAAAAAAGTAAGCAAAGTGGAGGCACCCTGGAGAACCTTGAGTCGATGGTGCAGGCCTATCTGAATGACTCAACAGAGGTCCATGTTTCTCATGACCCATTGGAGTATTGGCATGGGAAAACAGATGTGTGGCCAGAGATCACCAACCTGGCTATAAATTACTTGTCTTGCCCACTTGCAAGTGTTTCTTCTGAACGTGTTTTCAGTGCTGCTGGTGGCATTGTAACTTCCAAAAGGACCCGCCTCTCGCCCAAAAATGTGGAGAGGTTAACAATGATCAAGATGAATCAGCACTTCATACCATCAAATTACAAAATATGAGAATGCACGCAGGAAGAAGACGAGGAGGACACCAACTTTGATGAGGGAAGTTCTTCCCTGTTAACTGACCTACTCCCGTCTGAATTAGCAGAGTTTGAGGACGAGCTCTTCTTCCCTGACACAGAGCCCTGAAAATGAGTCAATGAATCACTAACTTTCTTTTTCGTCCTTATTCACTTTTATTCCTGTATGTCTGTCTTTCTTTGTTTTGCAAAATCTATATAAAAAACTTTAATCACCTAATCACAAAAACAAGCCGATCAGCAGAACTGTCTTCACTTATTTGCTTATTGATTTGAAGGTGCCGCAGTCTGCATTCCTCAGGTTCACTAGTTCACAAGAACATGCTCCTCTATCCTCCTCCTCCAGACTCCTATTTCCCTCAAAGCAGATGGCTGGATTACGCCCAATGAAGAAGCACTTGTGGGGGTGTTCTACTTCTGGGGCATTGCTGTGAAGGTCTAATACCGGATAAAAGTGGTTTGGAGAAAATCGGAGCCGAAAAAGATTTTGCGCTTTTGATCACTTGCCTGTCTTTGGGGTGCTGTTTGGCGGGTTTTTAGGTTGTTGTGGGTGGGTTTGGGGTCTGGGATCACTGCTGGCACAGTCTAATGTTGATTGCATTTGTTTATCAGGAAATCCAATGGTGGGAAAGGGGAGTTAGGGCCTAGCTGCACAGCGTATTTGGACAGAATTGAAGGTAGTAGGCCCATTTTTGCTTCTTGCCTGTTTGGGGCTGTTCTGCTTTTTTGCGGGTGGCTGCAGGGGTGGCAATGTCTAATACCGGATAAAAGTGGTTTGGACAAAATCGGAGGTGAATTTTGTTTGCGTTTTTGCTGACTTGCTTGTATTTGAGGTGCTGTTTGGGGGGTTCCGGATGTTTGTGGGTGGGTTTTGGGGTCTGGGAGCACTGCTGGATATGGATACTTTGGATTGCAAGAGGTTTGAAGCAAATCCATGGTGGCAAAGGGGAGTTAGGGCCTAGCTGCAGTGATTTTGGAAATTTGCCTGAAAATTTCTGAGTCCCCATTTTTGTAGTTTTGCTTTTTGGCTGTTTGGGGTCTTCTACTTCTTTCCGCCTGGTTTGACGGGTCTGGGGTCATTGCTGGGATTGTCTAATACCGGATAAAAGTGGTTTGGATAATATCGGGGGTGAACATTTTTTTGCGTTCTTGCTGACTTGCTTGTCTTTGAGGTGCTGTTTGGGGGCGTTCCGGGTGTTTGTGGGTGGGTTTTGGGGTCTGGGAGCACTGCTGGCACAGTCTAATGTTGATTGCATTTGTTTTTCAGGAAATCCATGGTGGAAAAGGGGAGTTAGGGCCTAGCTGCACAGCGTATTTGGACAGAATTGAAGGTAGTAGGCCCATTTTTGCTTTTTGCCTGTTTGGGGGTGTTCTGCTTTTTTGCGGGTGGCTGCAGGGGTCTGGGGCCATTGCTAGGAATGTCTAATACCGGATAAAAGTGGTTTGGACAAAATCGGAGGTGAACTTTTTTTGCGTTTTTGCTGACTTGCTTGTCTTTGAGGTGCTGTTTGGGGGGGTTCCGGGTGTTTGTGGGTGGGTTTTGGGGTCTGGGAGCACTGATGGGCATGGATACTTTAGATTGCAAGAGGTTTGAAGCAAATCCATGGTGGCAAAGGGGAGTTAGGGCCAAGCTGCAGAGCGCGCGCGGAGTGATTTTGGAAATTTGCCTGAAAATTTCTAAGTCCCCATTTTTGTAGTTTTGCTTTTTGGCTGTTTGGGGGTCTTCTACTTCTTTCCGCCTGGGTTGATGGGTCTGGGGCCATTGCTGGGAATGTCTAATACCGGCTAAAAGTGGTTTGGACAAAATCAGAGGTGAAATTTTTTTTGTGTTTTTGCTGACTTACTTGTCTTTGAGGTTCTGTGTGGGGGGTTCCGGGTGATTGTGGGTGGGTTTTGGGGTCTGGGAGCACTGCTGGCACAGTCTAATGTTGATTGCATTTGTTTTTCAGGAAATCCATGGTAGAAAAGGGGAGTTGGGGCCTAGCTGCAGAGCGCATTTGGACTGAATTCAAGGTAGGCCCAAAGTTGTTTAAGTGTGGCTTTTCCCGGGTTTTGCCTTTTGGCTTGTTGGTGGGGTTAAACTTGTTTTCGCCCGGGTTGACAGTTCTTGGGCCATTGCTGGGAAGGTCTAATACCCGAAAGAAAGTGTTTTGGAGACAATCCCTGGGGAAAAAGTTTTTGCATTTTCTGAGATTTTGCTCACTCTACCGTTTTCAGGGGGCTGTTTTTGGGGGATCCTGGTGTTTGTGGGGGGGGGGTTGCGAGTCTTGGAGCAATGCTGGGTATGGATACTTTTGCTTGCTTGCAAGTGGTTTGATTTCAATCCATGGTGGGTAAGGGGGGATTTGGGCCTACTTTACTTTCAAAGTACGTTTTGTCACCATTTTCTACTAGGCCTCGTTTTTGGAGATCTGATTGGGGGTCTTCTACATTTTTGCGACTGGGTTTAGTAAGGGTCTGGGAGCACTGCTGAGAAGGTCTAATTTTGTTCTAAAACACAGTTTACAGTACACCTAGCTTGAGGGGAAAGATCCGCTAAGTTAATTCGCCCATACTTATTTATCCTTCAAAGGGAGGCTCAGACAGAGTAGGCACTTTCAAAAATATTGTACTGTCTATTAGGAAACTCAAAGTGTGACTTTTTGCACTACACAGCGTACATACCTTATATTTATTTGTCAGTGGTGTTCTAATATCACTTCCTGTTTTTCCATCAATAATTACAGGCCGGGTTTCAGCCTGTGCAATGGGAAAAAAAGGATGAAGTCAGGCTTCACATTAGCGAGCCGCAATTCAGCATCCGCCAGGCAGGCAGTGGACAGGGTGTCTTCTGGTCACCAACATTGATGGTCGGAGCGTCAGATGGAATGGAGGAGTCCCGCTAAAGAGGAATGGTTGGAGGCATGCAACTTACCAAATTCAACAGGACAACTACAACAACATACAGATACAGTATCCGTTCTTTTCTAATTATCTTTTAAGTAATGTTATTGCTGTGAACTTCTATGAGTGTGACTCTGCATTTCTTTGATCTCTGCTTCTAAATTCATCCCTACAGCCATTCTATAGGTTTTACTTCTGCTATTTTTTAAACCTAATTTAATGTAAGAAGTGTTTCTCTGAGTGCAGAGATAGGCAAGTGAAAACGCATAATTATTACTGCAGCCTTGTACTGTCGCATTCTTTCATTCACGGTTGTCGAAAGTACTACTTACTTTTCAGTAACCATGCATGCAGTAGTGCATGCACTTCCTTTATGTCACTTAAAAGATTTATGGATAGCTTTGTACCCAAAGATTTGTTTATCTTCAATTATTGTTTGTCCATGCTGTGCTTTTTTTTTCTTCTCTCAACAAAACTTTCCCAAAAACCCCCATTCCCATCCATTTTCCAAACCCTAACCCTCTTCCCCCGGGCTGTGTGGTTTTGATTGATGTGTGACTAAATGACAGCAATAACTCCACACACTTGCTGGGGAGGATAAGGTCATAGCAACAGGCTGTATGGAATCCGAGGATATATTCTTACTCAGCTTGACACTGAGTCACTATTGGCAAATGAAAGCAGATTTTCATGTGCGCCATCAACTTGATTGGTCATCAAGAACATCCTCCTCCTAGACGTGGCAAATTATTACGCTGCTGTGTCCTTCACCTTCAGTACTATTTCTTGTAGTAGTAGCCAATGTCAAAGAAATTCAATGCAAATACTAGCTATACTTTCAATACTTTACCATTTTTTCGGCTACATTGTGGCACTGTTCTAGTGTACTGTCACCTGCTATATTCTCTATCGTACCGTTCTAATGCTACGGTAAGGACAAACAAGGTTTCATTTTCTTTTTTTTCGGGTGCTGCAACAGCCACTGTGTAACACCACAAGTACCACCGCAATGATGACATTTCATCCGCCCAGGATTGCCAACCTTAATCGCCATTTCCCGTGCAGCCAGCCCTGTGCCTAGCCCTATTTCCAAACACAAATTACAGGTAAGATAAGCGTTTGGGGGAGGTAGTATAATGGAGTATTAGGAGAGACGAGAGACTGACGGTCCTAGGACTATTGAATTCACTTACTCTGTGACAGGCACTTAGTTTTGAAAACATTTGGGCAATTACTAGTAGTTACACAGCTTGAAGCAAGATGCCACTTAAGTTTCAGGAAAACAAACTTACTGTTAAGCCCCCACCCACCAGCCTCAAAAGCAGTAAAAAACACGTATGCTAAGATAAAGTTTAAAGTATATTTATATATCCCTAACATAAATAATCTCCCGCAAGACCCAACCCACCCCCTCTCCCGAACCCCAACGAATGTCCGTGAAAACTAAGTCCAAAGAAGTAGAAAACCCAACTCCCAATTCCCAATCCCCAGAAGTCTTTAAAAAAGGGGCAAGGGACAGTCTCCTCCTACTGCTGGCTGCTGTTGACATTTCGGGCCAGGTCGGCTTGCTCCTTGCGGAGGGTCTCGAGCAGGGTTTGGTGTTGAAGAGCTCCTGCTCGAGGTAGGACACCCTAAGTGAAAGGCGGTGCACGCGTGCCTTGCACCTGCTGTGGGGGGCAGCTGATTTCTTTGCTGCTCGGCGGTTGCGGGTGGCTGCGGTACCCCGGCTCCGTACCGCTGGAGACCTGCTGCGCTGACCCAGGGAGCGCGGAGGAGGATGCAGGTGTCACCGTGGATGTTGTCGACGTACTTGGCGTGTCCCCCTCCTCCTGGGCCACCAGCCACCGATATTCGGCGACAGTGACCTCCAGACTCCGTTGCCGGGCCGTTTTAGCCAGCTCCTTCCGTGTTGGTTTGGAAGGAGCATCTATATGAAGAAAGAAAGACATAGTCTGTAACCAATGCTCATTAAGATTAACACAAAATGATTCAGCAGAAAGTTGTGTCACTGTAGAACTAGCAACTTGCAAGCGCAGTACATAACTATTGTGGCCAGTATCTATCTAACCTCCCACTTCTTCACCCTTGCTCTAACATTAATAGGAGTTTAAGGAATCAATTCTACGAGCACTATGGACTCACTCCATTAGAGTCGACTATGACAGTACACCAGCCTTATTCTTCTTCTTCTCTCTTGTTTAGCAAAATTGGTACGTTAACTTCTGCAAGCTGGCATAATGCCAGCGCAGTCAACTTGCGCCCGAGAAAAACAGACGCCCACCATGATGAGTTACTCTACCAGTCCAGTACATGCAGGAGGTGATGCTCTTACTTTTCTATTACGGGTGGCACTGAGAATACTCTGTTACAAGGGCTACTGCTTAATTAATTTAACTTTCACCCTACAGTGCCAATGAATACTAGAAAAGGAAAATGAAGAAGATAAATAATCTGATTATCTATCACTGCACATGGTATGTATTTGCTTACATACGGGATGACTTTAGGTGCTTTCCTTTTTATTGAGTGAACAGTGATACATCCACACATGAATTACCGAGTTCTACTAAACTTATTAACAGAGGTAGTGACTGGCCATCGTAATAGCCGGATATATGCTGTGCTTGCAATACAAACTACTGCTACTATTCATGGTAGTGTTCGGACAAAATTATAACTTATTTTCCTTGCCTTTCCTACACTGGGACGGATGTGCGGGTGCGGTGTTACATGCTCTTCAAAGTAACACTTAGTTCCTCCAGTGACCGTCTACTCTTTCTAGATACACATATGCTATCTAAGAGTCAGATAGTACCATGATCCAGGCATCCATCCATTCAAACTATATGTCAATCATTCTTCTTCATGTCTCTCATCTGGACAAACCTTACGTTTTCTCACGGGAAAACAACCTTTTCATTTTATTTGGGAAACCGCAATCCATACATCCGTGCTTGACTTGCATTTGAATTTCAACCAAAGCATATATTGCGCACACATACAGTTTCTGTTTCACCCACCCAGGCTGTTCTCCTTCCACTCATCCTTGCTTCATCTTTCACCCAGCCATGCATCATATTCCTTCCCAGCCACCTCGGGCACCAATCAAACACGTATCATTCTTCTTTGTCAGTCATCATTACTTTTAACTTGCTCGTCCTTCCACACTTACTTACACCCTTCTTTCGCTTTTCGTTCATCCCATCCATCAAGTTCATCTCAGATCTGATTTGTATTCTCGAAAAAAAAATCACCGCTGAGTTGAAGTAAATTTAGAGGAGGCTACTACCTGGTTGATAAAAACTTTGTTCTAAATTTGAAAGTTTGCTTAACAGTTTAGTAACTTAACTGTAGAACATATATACTACACCCGTGCAGAGACCACACTATGCAGTCTGCAATCCAAATAAGTAAGGAATATAAGAGCTTACCACTGCCCGCCACTACCGTGGCAACCCGCACAGCAGTTTCGTCCGGCACTTGCACCGCCTCCTCCCCAGAAGTGTCCTCCTCCACCTCCGCGCTGGGCCCAGCACCAGATGTTCCACCTACAAAGTACATTTAAGAATGTTAGATGTCATAGACATACACCACTCACTAGTATTTTGACTAGGAACGAAGAAATGTGAATACAGAAACCAATCTAATAATTTGTGACTGTCTACTCTAAAGTAAAAATGTCCCTTTTTCCAGGGAAGGGTGTTGTCTTGCTGCACTTTTCGGCACAATTGATGAATGCTTGCTTTTTAACACGCACCATTTTTCTCATAACAGACAGAAGCTTTACTTCTAAGAACAAATCATCATCACTAGGACGGAGTGACCAACGATTCAGCACCAAAAAGAAAAATTGAAGTTCAAACCAGGTGAGGGCTCGGCTCGCCCACAATAAATGTGTAAAATAAATCACTAAGCACTTTTCCTTTTTTAATCAACCATTTATGTTTTATGACAAGATTGATTTTAATAAATATTTTTACTTTTAATAAATCTTTAAAACTTAAATAGACTCTGTGGTTTGTGGTCAAGAGTGAATTAGCAAAAGGTTTTCAATTTGCAAGCATGAGTCCGTGCCTCTTACACTTCTGGACTCTGACTCCGTACTCTTGTCCTGCGTTGGATAATCATCATTGGGGGTCAATCATATATGAATTCGGGAGCTAAATGACTCTGCCACACTATCTAGTCAGTAAGGAGATTGGGGGTTCTTCAAAGTCTGATATGACTGAGGTATGTGGAAAGTCTATCTGCGCCTATTATAATTGATAAACAATGCCCTATTTAGTGTCCATAGTTCTGTTTGTGCAGATTTGTCCCTGCAACAGTAGTAGTATGAATTGTCCTCCTATCTAAACCAAAAGTAAAGTAGTATCTTATTCTTCTACTCAGTGCATAGACCTATTGCTGACTAGAATGGGAGTTTCTTTTAACACCTTTTGCCAAATGTGCAATCTTAGTTAGCTACACAGACAGACTAATAACTAAGAATAATCTAGTAATACCACAGGGAGTCATAGTAGAGACAGGATAAGAATTCAGATACAGTCTAAAAGAAGATCAAAGACGATTTAGAAAAAATTGAATGAGGAACGCTAGGAAAAAATAGGTACTCTATATTAAAATTAAAACTTACCGGGGCCAGCAAAGGAGCCCTCGCCTGACCGATCCTGGCCTTGAACAGCAGCAGCAGCCGATAACCCCTCCTCCTATGTCCTCTTGCCCCTGGGGGGAGCTGATGTACAACATGAAAGAAAGAAAGACCCGAAAACATGGATGATTGTTGTCAACCAAATCAAACATTTCAAAAGAACAATAACAAAATATTTTGGCGAAATAGCAAATAGACAACTATTCCACGGGATATATTGACCTTTCTCATGTGGTCTACTACGATATTAGTATTGCTTGATTTGCGGACCGTCGACTTGGAAAGTTATGTAACTCACTAAACAAACTACTAAAAAGGTTTGCCTAGGACTGGCAGGCAGCAGTCCGCAGCACGCGAAGTGACAGACAAACTCCATCATGATTGCAGATCAGCGACAACACTAAAAAGTTTCCTACTACATTAACCAGTCATTAAAATACTCAAACTATAAATCCACCACCACTATTTCTTCTTATTGCCAGGTGTACAAAGGAAGGACTGGACTTGAGTCTGTAGGGGCAGACTTACAAGCCCCTTGCGGCTCTTTTGCTCCATTGTTGCTTGACTTTTGTGACGCAGCGGCAGAACAAAAGAGGCGCCATGGTGTCTCGTATATTAACAACGTGATGCATATGGGAGATGCATCACGTTGTAAAGCCCTGCGCCATCAGGGGGCATTCCGGCGCAAGTGAGGGCGTTCCTGCGCAGGAACGCATCCTAAAAGTGGCTGAGGGAAATCTACAAGATTTCAATCAGTCACTTTTAGGACAATGATGCGTGACTCAAACCCTGCGCCTGCTTGAAGCAGACTTACGGCTTGACGCAGCATTGGGGAGATAGGGCACCCCAGAGCATTGCTGGAGCTGCGCCATCGTTGCGACGCAACTCCAGCAATGCGCCGCCTTTACGGCACAGATGCGTAACGCTTCGGTGACGTTTTGGGCCCTTGGTGCGCCGCATTGTAAATACGGCGCACCATGGGTGGTGGTGGCGTAGCGCACAATTACTGGCGCATCCCTGCTACTTTGCAGGGATGCACCGGTAATTGAAAATCTGACCCTTAGTGTCTAGCATTACGCAGTTCTTTAAACTACACTCATACATAATTTCTCAGGCCAATGAAATGAACACAAAATCGAAAACAAATAAGCATAGTAGCAACGCTACTGAGAAGGAGAGCAGTGCACCTGAAATTCACAGAAGATTTTGAAATATAATTTACCTACAATGTAATCGGCAGCATTATTGCTCTTGGTAAAAAACAAAAATTTGCAATATAATAACACACAGAGCAGGAGAAAACAGAGTAGTGATGAAATAGCTACTACTACTCACCAAGCCCGGGGATCTCGATGCCGAGCAGGTCGAGCAAGTCGCGTTCCCGGTCCAGGAGATCCGTCCAACGGTGGGTGGCCTGGTTGTAGGTGTGCCGGACCCGAGAGTGTTGATACATGGCCCGGCACACTTTCTCCCACCGCTTCCGGCGCTCCCGGAGCCCGGAGCCGCTTGCGATCTTTCCGCCTGGCATGATGGTCCTGGGGAGGCGGCGCTGGACATAAAACACTAGTGCGGCCACCTCCTCCGCGCTAAAAATCTCCCGTGGCATCACTAGCTCCCCCCTCAAATGCCCGCACGGGAACCGGGCACGGGGTGCGGGACCCTTCCCCTTCTCGGGCTGCTTCCCGGCTCCCTTTACCATGGTCTGGGCAGAAAGGAAGGTAAATAATAAAGAAGAAATAGAATAGGGAAGAAGAAAAGAAAAGAGTTTAATTAAGTAGTTTACAATTAACCAAAAGTAGCAGAAAACACAAAAATATAGAGCTAGAAAAATAGAGGGATAGATAATAAGTAAAATAGATTAAAAAAAACTTCAAACAAGCAAAGGATGGCAGAGATTGACAGAGGATACAGAAAGCATGCTCAGAACCATAGCAATGAATGAAAAACAAGATGGCCGCGCCCGTTCACGACCGCGTGGGTAAGTTCGCGCGAGATTTCCCTCGCGATCACACGCAAACTTGTACTAGCGAGCCGCACACTTTGCGAGATTACACATAGCGCTCGGAAACGGAAATACGTCACGCAAACAAGATGGCCGCGCCCATGTACGACCGCTAGGGTAACTTCGCAACCTTGCGCTATAAGCGGCTTGCGAAAATTAAAAAAATCACGCAAACTAACACGCCGCAAAAAAAAAAAATCGTATATTCGCACGAATTTGCGGCTTCCGAATTTGATCTCGCGCGAATTCGCACCCCGCGAATCGCGCAAAATTGCAGAAAACCGATTTTTGCAAAACTGAAAGCACTCAGCAGGTGCAAAAGTTCAATCTTATCATTAGTAAACATTCCCTGTAGTGCTTCCTGAGGGGCCCCTCCAGAGTTCAGTTGCCTACTTGCAACTATTCTATGACCCTGCTCTGACCCTCACAGCAGGCTCAGAGAATAGCTACAAGTATGCCACAAAGGTCCTGTTAAAAAAAATTACACTGCAACAGAAAGCAATTACAGATAAGGAAGCAGGTGCCAGACTGGAAGTTCAAATTCAGTGACACATTAATCAGCCCCTAATTCATTCATGTCAGTTGAGGCAGGGCAGGTGTGCTAACGAATTTTACAAACTGAATGCACTTAGCAGGTGCAAAAGTTCAAGCTCATCATTAATGAGGAAGCACTTACAGCTAAGGAAGCAGGTGCCAGCTCAAATTCAGTGACACATTCATCAGCCCCAAATTAATTCATGTCAGTTGAGGCAGGCAGGTGTGCTTTTCCCCCCATAATCTACAGTGAGGAACCAGAGGGTGGCATGGGTGAGCCAGAGGGTGGCAGTGGTGAAACAGAGGGTGGCAGTGGTGAAACAGAGGGTGCTGTGATAAACCAGACGTAGAAACAACATGGTCGCGACCGTTGCTACCCGACAAGTATGTTCACGTTTGCGAACTGGTAAAAAAACCCTTGCGAAATGGCAGAAACACTTGCGGACACACAAAAAAAAAATTAGCAAATCCATAAATACGCAATTTCGCGGATTGCGAATTCGCAAAATTCGCCCATGCTTAGAAAGTTGCCATTTTCTTGTCTTAGCCATTTGGTGACTACAGCCTGTATCTGGGTCACATGACTGGGTGTGTCTGACAGTGGGGCTTTGTATATTCCTCCGCGATAGCCACACAAATGGGGAACTTATGTTTGAATTTATGGGAGGGAGGAGCTATGCACTGCCCTACTTACACTTGCATATTATTTGCCCTGCCTGTACACAAAGGACTTCATAACCCCTGTATTGAGCCTGGAACAAGGACAGGGGAGGCAGACCACCTTTGCACTTCAAAGAAAGGCATGCCTCTAGAAGCTTCTCCCCACTTCATAGGCAGAACTGTGGATACATATTGGACCTCAGTACCAACTCTTCAGTACACTTTTGGACCTGTGGAGACTCTGCCAAGAAGAAGGACTGCCGTGTTGCTACAAGGACTGCTTCTCTAAAGAAACTGCTGCCCTGCTTTGCTGACCTGCTGCCCTTCTGCCTGGGGAAGAAGAACTGGAACTGCAGGTTCCTCATGCACAGCCGCACAACAGCATTCATTTTTTAAGGTTTATTCCATGGTCACCTGCACCCCCCTGAGTGCCAAATCCCATTCTCAACTTGATGCACATAAAGCAAACAGTTACATCTGTATGTTGTTGCTCTTTCTTATCCTTCCTGTTTGTAAATGAAAGTTTATGTTGGTGCAATTTTACTTGAATGGATACACTGTATTATTGTTTATTATTTATAATTAAAGCAACCACACTAAAATATATTGTTTTACCACTAATTTAAACCACAACATTGCCAAGTTCCACTCATGTTCTTCTTGCTTGTTTGCTTATAGGTGCACAAGAGACGAGACCTCACCCACAGTATTGCCAGACAGAAGGCCTGTACATGTGACTCCTGACAACATAAGTTGAACATCTCTTCAGCTTGTAAAGCAAAGTGCCACTGCCAACTGATAGCTTTAAGATGGCCCCAAATAAAGGTGCTACCAAGAAAGTGTGCAGTGATAGCAGGGAGCTTACCACCACTGCTATGTCGCCCCATACCCTTTCCGGGCAAAGTTGTGTGCCTGCCGCAACAGCCTCCAGAGAGCAAGCTGAGCATAGCACACCCACATCAACGACCCCTTGCTGAACTAGGCCCAAGCCCATGTCTGGCACAGAGACAGCCAATCTAATCACAGCAATGCAACAAGCAGTGAAGTTGAATTGGTGTTATCTCTTTCACAAATCAGTGCCTTTAGTAGTGAGAAGGGCCAGTCTATCACCCCAAAATATGACGAGATTATCTATGATCAAAATTAATCAACACTTTATACCACCTAATTACACCATACCCAAAGGACGGCAGGAGAAGGTTGAGGCTGGTTGGTCAGACTCAGTTTATGGTACTGTGCTAGCTGACCAACCTCTAGGTGAAGCACCTGAATTTGAGGACAAACTCTACTTCTCTGACTACCGAGTAGGCGAAGGCTACCACAGTACTTTCTTTTGTCGAACTGCTTTGACCAGAAAAAAAAGGATATAGCTAGACAAACATTATACTATATTGTTGTTTTGTTGTGTTGGACGACTAATGCAGCCCCACCATTTTAGATATATGTATGGCCAAATTGGAGTTGGACCAGAGTGCAGTGAAGAAGCCTCCCCCTCAATCCCTTCAGGGACATTGGAGAGACATTGCCTGCCTCCATCCCATGCCTATCCTTTCATTCATCCCCTAGTAGGACTGCTCCACAATATTTGATTTACAAGGCTGGTCAATGTATATTTCGTAAATCAAAGAGGATCAACAATGTACCACTGTGCTTGAATTGGAACAGGTAAATAGTGCACCATCAAATGATATGTGAGTGATTGTAAGTTTTGAGATGATTCATGTGGAGGAAGACAGCAGGTGGGTGTTCAACTTCAATTTGTAATCTTGATTGTGTCTGTGATGATTCACAATGTTAGTGGCCTAATAGGTGATCTTTTTTTTCCTAAAGGTGATTTTTTTCCTTCCATTGAAACACTTAGTGAGCTTTTCTTGCCGGGTCCACACTGCTTTGTTTTCTGGTTTACACTTCTCAATGACCAAACTGGTCTTTTTAGCTAACAAAAACAAATCTAGTCTGCACCCAAAAAATACTCAAAGTTTCACTTGTTGTTCATCGACAACATTGCACTACAGGTCGATATCTTTCATTTGGGTCATGAGTCAGGATGGAGTTGGACATATTTGTTACTAGGAGTCAGGCAGATGATGAAAAGATTTAAAGCGTGACTACTCTCAACAACTGCAAGAAGAACTAATGTATCAACTTCACGGAAATAAAAACGGTGATGACTCTAAGAGGCCTACTCAACTCTGTGGACTGGTGAGAGGTGCATTGACTATTTGATTTGAAAAATGCAATGCTGCTGAGTGTGCGTGTTGCCTTGCTCAAACCTGAAAGTATGTGGTTGTGTGACGGGCCTGTTGTTGTAGGCTAATGGAGACAGACATGTCATGATGTCACATCACATCATCACATTACCCATGCGCTAAGTTAATGTTATGATGATAATCTTGACAGTTGCTCGTTTGATCAGCCTGATACATGCAGCCACTTGCCTGTGATTATTGGTTATTGTAGTTGCTCACACTTAAATGATTGCCCCTGGGATGTAAAATGATTTGTTTTGGGGGCATACCTGAGGAAACACCGTGAACTGCCCCACCTGACTGCCATAGTTGCTGCCCGTCTCCCTCCCGCCGCCACAATCCTCAACCCATAGCGGCCGCAGTGTGGAGGGGGACCTCCAGACCTTCAGACCACAATCCCCAGACTCCTCCGCGGCGGAAGCAGCCGCCACCGGCATTTCTCGTGCCAGGAGGCGCATTAGAAGGAGCACAGCCCCGGTGGAGTGGGCGACTTCTTTGTTTTGGGGGCATACCTGAGGAAACACTGTGAACTGCCCCACCTGAACACCATAGTTGCTGCCTGTCTCCCTCCCGCCACTGCAATCCACAACCCATAGCGGCCACAGTGTGGAGGGGGACCTCCAGACCTTCAGACCACAATCCCCAGACTCCTCCGTGGCGGAAGCAGCCGCCACCGGCATTTCTCGCGCCAGGAGGTGCATAAGAAGGAGCACAGCCCCAGTGGAGCGGGCAACTTCTTTGTTTTGGGGGCATACCTGAGGAAACACTGTGAACTGCCCCACCTGACCACCATAGTTGCTGCCTGTCTCCCTCCCGCCACCGCAATCCACAACCCATAGCGGCCACAGTGTGGAGGGGGACCTCCAGACCTTCAGACCACAATCCCCAGACTCCTCCGCGGCGGAAGCATCCGCCACCGGCATTTCTCGCGCCAGGAGGCGCATAAGAAGGAGCACAGCCCCGGTGGAGTGGGCGACTTCTTTGTTTTGGGGGCATACCTGAGGAAACACCGTGAACTACCCCACCTGAGCGCCATAGTTGCTGCCTGTCTCCCTCCCGCCGCCGAAATCCACAACCATTAGCGGCCGCAGTGTGAAGGAGGACCTCCAGACCTTCAGACCACAATCCCCAATCCGCGGCGGAAGCATCCGCCACCGGCATTTCTCGCGCCAGGAGACGCATAAGAAGGAGCACAACCCCCGCGTCGCAGGACTGCACGCGGGGCTGAGCCGGCTATGCCCGGGCAAAGGACGGGCCATCTGTGGCTGTCCGGGGCAGGACGTGGCTGGGCTGGGCCCCTCCTCTTTAGTTCTGTCTCCAGCCCACTGGACTTATAAATATCTATCTGGACACCCTACCGTTATAGGACTTAGTGGTAAGCTTATTGAGTAGGATTTGGTTTTCTTCTTTGTGTGTATTTGTACTCTTGCTATAGTACCTAGTAAATATTTAATTGCCGTTATGCTAAAAATGGGGAAAAAGAGAACACATCCAATTCATGTAGGTACATGTAATACTTTAGACAATTACTTAGTGAAAGCTGTGAGTGTTTTGGCCGAGGAAATTGATCAGACCGAAAGGCGTCTCTCATTGGGGTTAAGTACAGCACTGAATGAGCAAATTGAGCCAAGTCTCCTTTTGACAGTTACATCTGTATGTTGGTGCTCTTTCTTATCCTTCCTGTTTGTAAATGAAAGTTTATGTTGGTGCAATTTTACTTGAATGGATACACTGTATTATTGTTCATTATTTATAATTAAAGCAACCACACTAAATTATATTGTTTTACCACTAATTTAAACCACAACATTGCCAAGTTCCACTCATGTTCTTCTTGCTTGTTTGCTTATAGGTGCACAAGAGACGAGACCTCACCCACAGTATTGCCAGACAGAAGGCCTGTACATGTGACTCCTGACAACATAAGTTGAACATCTCTTCAGCTTGTAAAGCTAAGTGCCACTGCCAACTGATAGCTTTAAGATGGCCTCAAATATAGGTGCTACCAAGAAAGTGTGCAGTGATAGCAGGGAGCTTACCACCACTGCTATGTCGCCCCAGACCTTTTCCGGGCAAAGTTGTGTGCCTGCCACAACAGCCTACAGGGAGCAAGCTGAGCATAGCACACCCACATCAACGATCCCACGCTGAACTAGGCCCAAGCCCATGTCTGGCACAGAGACAGCCAATCTAATCACAGCAATGCAACAAGCAGTGAAGTTGAATTGGTGTTATCTCTTTCACAAATCAGTACCTTTAGTAGTGAGAAGGGCCAGTCTCTCACCCCAAAATATGACGAGATTATCTATGATCAAAATTAATCAACACTTTATACCACCTAATTACACCATACCCAAAGGACGGCAGGAGAAGGTTGAGGCTGGTTGGTCAGACTCAGTTTATGGTACTGTGCTAGCTGACCAACTTCTAGGTGAAGCACCTGAATTTGAGGACAAACTCTACTTCTCTGACTACCGAGTAGGCGTAGGCTACCACAGTACTTTCTTTTGTCGAAATGCTTTGACCAGAAAAAAAAGGATATAGCTAGACAAACATTATACTATATTTTTGTTTTGTTGTGTATGACTGACTAATGCAGCCCCACCATTTTAGATATATGTATGGCCAAATTGGAGTTGGACCAGAGTGCAGTGAAGAAGCCTCCCCCTCAATCCCCTCAGGGACATTGGAGAGACATTGCCTGCCTCCATCCCATGCCTATTCTTTCATTCATCCCCTAGTAGGACTGCTCCACAATATTTGATTTACAAGGCTGGTCAATGTATATTTCGTAAATCAAAGAGGATCAACAATGTACCACTGTGCTTGAATTGGAACAGGTAAATAGTGCACCATCAAATTATGTGAGTGATTGTAAGTTTTGAGATGATTCATGTGGTGGCAGACAGCAGGTGGGTGTTCAACTTCAATTTGTAATCTTGATTGTGTCTGTGATGATTCACAATGTTAGTGGCCTAATAGGTGATCTTTTTTTTCCTAAAGGAGATTTTTTTCCTTCCATTGAAACACTTAGTGAGCTTTGCTTGCCGGGTCCACACTGCTTTGTTTTCTGGTTTACACTTCTCAATGACCAAACTGGTCTTTTTAGCTAACAAAAACAAATCTAGTCTGCACCCAAAAAATACTCAAAGTTTCACTTGTTGTTCATCGACAGCATTGCACTACAGGTCGATATCTTTCATTTGGGTCATGAGTCAGGATGGAGTTGGACATATTTGTTACTAGGAGTCAGGCAGATGATGAAAAGATTTAAAGCGTGACTACTCTCAACAACTGCAAGAAGAACGAATGTATCAACTTCACGGAAATCAAAACGGTGATGACTCTAAGAGGCCTACTCAACTCTGTGGACTGGTGAGAGGTGCATTGACTATTTGGTTTGAAAAATGCAATGCTGCTGAGTGTGCGTGTTGCCTTGCTCAAACTTGAAAGTATGTGGTTGTGTGACGGGCCTGTTGTTGTAGGCTACTGGAGACAGACATGTCATGATGTCACATCACATCATCACATTACCCATGCGCTAAGATAATGTTATGATGATAATCTTGACAGTTGCTCGTTTGATCAGCCTGATACATGCAGCCACTTGCCTGTGTTTATTGGTTATTGTAGTTGCTCACACTTAAATGATTGCCCCTGGGACGTAAAATGATTTGTTTTGGGGGCATACCTGAGGAAACACCGTGAACTGCCCCACCTGACCGCCATAGTTGCTGCCCGTCTCCCTCCCGCCGCCACAATCCACAACCCATAGCGGCCGCAGTGTGGAGGGGGACCTCCAGACCTTCAGACCACAATCCCCAGACTCCTCCGCGGCGGAAGCAGCCGCCACCGGCATTTCTCGTGCCAGGAGGCGCATAAGAAGGAGCACAGCCCCGGTGGAGTGGGCGACTTCTTTGTTTTGGGGGCATACCTGAGGAAACACTGTGAACTGCCCCACCTGACCGCCATAGTTGCTGCCTGTCTCCCTCCCGCCGCCACAATCCACAACCCATAGCGGCCGCAGTGTGGAGGGGGACCTCCAGACCTTCAGACCACAATCCCCAGACTCCTCCGTGGCGGAAGCAGCCGCCACCGGCATTTCTCGCGCCAGGAGGCGCATAAGAAGGAGCACAGCCCCAGTGGAGCGGGCGACTTCTTTGTTTTGGGGGCATACCTGAGGAAACACCGTGAACTGCCCCACCTGACCACCATAGTTGCTGCCTGTCTCCCTCCCGCCACCGCAATCCACAACCCATAGCGGCCACAGTGTGGAGGGGGACCTCCAGACCTTCAGACCACAATCCCCAGACTCCTCCGCGGCGGAAGCATCCGCCGCCGGCATTTCTCGCGCCAGGAGGCGCATAGGAAGGAGCACAGCCCCGGTGGAGTGGGCGACTTCTTTGTTTTGGGGGCATACCTGATGAAACACCGTGAACTGCCCCACCTGACCTCCATAGTTGCTGCCTGTCTCCCTCCCGCCGCCGAAATCCACAACCATTAGCGGCCGCAGTGTGAAGGGGGACCTTCAGACCACAATCCCCAATCTGCGGCAGAAGCATCCGCCACCACCATTTCTCGCGCCAGGAGACGCATAAGAAGGAGCACAACCCCCGCGTCGCAGGACTGCACGCGGGGCTGAGGCAAAGGACGGGCCAAAGGACGGGCAAAGGACGGGCCATCTGTGGCTGTCCGGGGCAGGACGTGGCTGGGCTGGGCCCCTCCTCTTTAGTTCTGTCTCCAGCCCACTGGACTTATAAATATCTATCTGGACACCCTACCATTATAAGACTTAGTGGTAAGCTTATTGAGTAGGATTTGGTTTTCTTCTTTGTGTGTATTTGTACTCTTGCTATAGTACCTAGTAAATATTTAATTGCCGTTATGCTAAAAATGGGGAAAAAAAGAACACAGCCAATTCATGTAGGTACATGTAATACTTTAGACAATTACTTAGTGAAAGCTGTGAGTGTTTTGGCCGAGGAAATTGATCAGACCGAAAGGCGTCTCTCATTGGGGTTAAGTACAGCACTGAATGAGCAAATTGAGCCAAGTCTCCTTTTGAGAGTAAGCCCTGCTGCTACTCCAGGTACTGACCGAGAAGTGGGTTCGGAAGACGAGTGTTCTCCCATTTCAAGGACCCCCATTTTAGTATCAGATAATACTCCTGTTATCACGGTTATGCCTGTTGTTACAAGAAAATCAAAGGCACAAAAAAAGAGGGGGCTAGAAAAGTGCGAGAGTGAACATGGTTACTAGTAACCCCCACCAAGCTAATATGGTCACAACAAGGTCAAAAGTCACTAGCTCGGCATCCTCAAGTATTATTGACCTTGAGGCTGTCTATGGTAAATTAATTGAGTTAATGAATCCCATACATGATAAAATCGACAATATGGCTAGGGAGGTACACAAACTCTAATACTGTGGCCCACCTGGATGCTCTTAAGCTAACCCAAAATAGGGATAATATACTAGTTATGGAGCACGGGAGTAGTATGAGTGCACCCAGTCAGCCAATTATCCATCGTCCTACCCCCAATGAAATAAAAAAAAAAAAGATACGGCCTGTAGGGAATCCAGGGGTACTAGCAGCCTAGGGACAATTAGCATAGATCCCATCATAGAAAAAATGCCTTCTATTGGTTCTACCACCGTTGCAGGGCAGATAGCGTTACAGGAACACAACAAGCAAGGCAATTTAGAACCTAAGAATGCAGGCAGACCAGAGCCTGCTGGCCGAAACCAGAATGTAACCCCTGCTGTGATCAACCTACCTCCAGAATGCGGTGCTTACGTCGCTGACCTTGAGAATGTCCCAAAATAAAAGTCCACACAAATTGAAAGCCATGAAATGCTTAAAAATAAAACCCTGCACTGGCTTTCTAAGTACTGCGGGTTCCCTATGTATGGGGCTAATCAGATAATTATGACACAGAGAGTAGGCTGGTTGGGGACCTCTGAAAAGAAAATGGAGGGCGACTGTGTAATTATCAATTTCAGAACACCACTTTGGGCAAGGGATTCCATCATGAATGCACCTCTACCTTCCAAATGGGAATACAACTCTATTCCCATTAGATTTTTTCAATAGACAGCAGCCAGGTAAACAAATTAATGTACGAACAAATAATTATCCCGGAGTAACTCACCATACTAATGCCTATAACATGTTTGCTCCACCAAAATTTCAAGATTGTTTTTCTATTCCAACTTTTAATAGATATCAGCTTTTTGGATCAATGGAGGATAATGACTGACTCATGGATCACATTGTCCAAAAGAACACCATTAACATTAGAAACCCGGTAAGGGTACTTGAGGATCAAGCTTGTATAATTAACCCCGTGGAGTCATTGTCACCTTTTAGTACTGAAATCAATCTTAATGCTGATATTTCAAACAGTGTAGGTAGTAAACATCACGGTGCGGCTCTAGATAATGATACACAGAAGGTTGCAGCCTTGGTACAACATAATAATACACCACCAGCTGACACCAGCTTACCCGATAACTTAATAACATCACAACTCCAACACCTCTCATATGATAACATCCAAGAAGGTCTTAAGATCATTACTTGGAACATAGCGGGCATAAATGGGAAAATGATTACTCATTTTTAGAAGGATTTTACCAAACAAGGGTATGACATAATCTGTCTCCAAGAGACATGGTATAAAGACTCAATCCATGTCGAGGGCTACACATCCTATTGTGTAGATGCGGTGAACTCTGTTGTGGGTAGGGCAAAAGGTGGTCTTTTGACTCTGATATCAACCAGGTTAACAGAATTTAAAATTAAAAGGAGCCTTGAGGTCGCCCCATACGCACAGCTATTATGCTTGGAACATCACAAAGGCAAGGACCTGGTCATAATTAATTTCTGTAATAACATCTTTGATACCAGTAGGGGATCTATAGTACAGGACATAGGAAGGGCGATAGACGAAACCCTGGCACAATATAAAGCTCCACCGGTTATTCTCTGGGCAGGAGATTTTAATATACAGGCCTGTAGAGATGTCCAAAAGCTGATTTGTGGCATTATGGCTGACCAAGATTGTAGAGGTAGCATAACATATAATCATTTTCCACATAATACCTATGGAACAGCGTTGAACAGCTTAGTAGCCAAACGGGATCTAGAATTACTGGACAGCACTAAAAAAGGGGTAATATTAAGTGCCCAACCTTTAAGGGAAGGGACGCTCATTCTAACATTGATCATATCCTCGTTTCTATGGATAGTTGAGCAGGCCGTGAGTGATCACAATAGCATTTCTTTGACATTATTGGGCTGGGGGCGTTAATCTTATGTTTACGGTAGTCCAATTCGGGATATTACGGCAGTAGGATCAAATGGACCAAGAATTAAGTGGGTCAATGTCAATCCTGACAAACTCCTGGCGGACGTTAAAGTCAAATGCGGAGCAGAAATAAGTTACTGTATAAATGATGAGGTGATCCTGGCCACTCTGCTCTCCATGTTCAGTAAGATAAATACAGTAATAGAGGGCTTACTGACAGGCAGGAGCCGAAAACAGAGGACTACACAAGCCAGATGGTTCGACAAAGACTGCACTCGAGCCCTGGCTAAAATAAAATCGGCCTCAGCGGCCAAACCAAGAGATATGGTACATATTAGGGATGAGCGCCGAAATTATAAGATCTCCTTAGAGGCACAGAAAAAAGAACTCCAAAACGAGGCCTGGACTAATTTGGACTTGGCTGCGACTACAAAAAATAACAAATTACTTTGGGAGACTATCAACTGCCCCTTTTTAAAAAATGATAACATACCCGAAATAACCTCCTATGTTAACTGCAATGCCTGGATAGATCATTTTTCAAAGATTTTTAATTCGGATGGGTTGATTTTAGATTCCGTAACGGATTATAATTCTAAGTGGCCGATTATTCTGCTATTTCTTAATTTGGATGAGGTTCAGGAGGGTTTAATAAAGAGCAATGGTGGTAAAGCCCCGGTCCTGATGGTGTGCCCGTGGATCTCTACAAGCATGAGATGAATCTATGGGCACCCATCCTAACACGTTTTTTCAATGCTGCAATTGAAGTGAATCTTCCATTGACATGGGGCAAATCCATCATTATCCCCCTTTTTAAAAAAGGCTCCAGGTCAGAGGCACGCAATTACCGTCCCATCCCCCTCCTGGACTCGTCGATTAAAGTACTAAGTAGAATTCTCTTAGACAGATTAGAAACATGGGCAGAGAAGAATACCATCTTATCGCCAGTACAGTATGGGTTCAGAAGGGGGATGGGTACAATGGATCAATGTATAAACCTCGAACTTATTATTAATAAATATACTACAGTAAAAGAAGGAAACTTATTCCATGCTTTGCGGATTTAAGCTCTGGTTTCGATTTAGTCGAACAGTCCCTTTTATGGCCTATTTTACTGGAAATGGGTGCACCAAAGGAGGTTATATATTTCCTGGCAAGACTTTACAAAAGATTGTCGAGCAAAGTGCGTTTCGGCCCTGCCGGCGAGTGTACCCAGTTTTTTAGGGTCAACAGAGGTATTAGGCAAGGCTGCGTTTTAGCACCACTTTTATTTTCTTTATTTATTAATCAGTTTGATACAACTCTTAGAATGACCGCTGCGTACGCCCCCTTGATTGATGGTAAGCCTATTCCAATTCTGTTGTACGCAGATGATGCGGTCCTCCTATCACGCACCCAAATTGGCCTCCAACGACTCATTGATAAATTCCAGACGTTTATAGTCAGTAGGAAATTGTTAATTAACAAAGAAAAAACTTTTGTAATGTCATGTGGGAAGAAGAGTAAGCAAAATAGGACCTTTTATTTAGAGAATGTATGGTTAGAAACTGTCAAAAAATGTTGTTACCTTGGCATTACATTTTCTGGAGACGGGAGGTAGACCAATGAACAAGAGAGGTTACGGCTAAAAATGGTCAGGAACACTAATAGCGTTTTTAGATTTGCCGCCAAACTGGGGAGCCGCAGAATAAAGGACATGGTTTTTATTTACAATATACGGTGTCTATCATCTAATTCAACATGAGGAAAATTTATTTCTGAAACGCCTGCTGTGTGCCCCTGCATCTGCCTCCATCGAGCTAATCCACAGGGAAGTTGGCTTATATCATATCAAGGACTTAACAGCCCTGCATCCGCTGATATTATGGCGGTCTATATGGTCCCAAACCGAAACTAAATTTACACAAAATGTAATTAACGATTGTCTAAAGCTTGAGTACTGTATGCGCATCCCATGGCTTAGACATATCCAGTTTTGGTATGTTACCTTTTGATCTGGATCCTTTCTGGGAAATGGAACATGGTGCATCCATAACCAAAAAAGAGCTTAAGGAATCCTTTTTAGAACATACATGGAATGTCAGGGCTGTTGAATATGCGAAACAACATACCTCTGCTTTTTATCAGGAGCACAATGTAAGCGAAGGTTTCCAGCCATATTTGACAAAAGTCACAAGAAATTCTCATCGTTTTGCACTGACACGTTTAAGATTAGGTACCGTGCATCATCTTGTGGCCTTCCCTTATACTAGACGGAACAGTACCTCCCCTTGTCCCTGTGACGGTATATCCAAACAGAGTTGTTGTCATTTTATGGTTTTTTGTAAAATTCTTTTTTTTTTTTAAGGAAATTATATTTAAAACCCATCCTTTTAAAGTATAAAATAAGAACTACCAAGGCTGCAATGCAGATAATGTTTGAACTTTGAAGTGCGGATCTATGTTTTTATGTAGCTACATATATTTTAAGATGTGTGTCTGTAAGAAAATCAATTATTATATGAATATATGGCATTAAGCTCCATTTTATGTTATCCTTAGTTTGAGAAATGCTTCCTTTTAATCCTAGCATGTGCTGTCTATTAGCAAGAGCCACTTTAACATTGCAATTTTTGCACATGTATCATTAAGGTAACTGCACTTTACTATTGCGAGTTTTGCACATGTGTTTTAAATGAAATTGTATGTATTTATTCCCGGGTTGGCACGTGTCATTTTACTACTGTGAGTCTTGCACATGTATTTCAAATGAAATTGTATGTATATACTTCCTGGTAATTGGCACATGTCACTTTATTATTGCGAGTTTTTGTACTAGTGTTATAAAGGAAATTGCTTTTTATTTGGTTTGCTCTGCTCCCAAATACTATTGTGGTTTTTTGTATCCAACTTCATGCCCCTTTAATTCTTTGTTTCGGAAAAGTTGCTTTATGCTTAGGCACAGACATTGCAAGGTTCATTTTATCATAGAAAAGAAAAAAAACTGTATTTTATTCTTTATATGTATTGGAAAGTTTTGTGCCTTGTCTGCTATATGGTTATATATATATACCGAATAAAGCATTTTGAAACTGAAACTGAATGATTGCAAAGGACAATGCTCTTGCTTTGCCTCTGAGTCTTCTTGGTACAGGCCTCATGAAGCTTACCTTCTGTCCTTCTCCTTGAATCTAAAATATTATGTCTGTTATCCAATCCGCACACCTTCTCTACTCCTGCACAATAGGCAAAAGCACCATAACATTCATGCTTACCTTATCGGACCGCTTCAGCCAGGAACCCAAGATTGACAGACAATCCAAGAAGAATGT
Source organism: Lissotriton helveticus (assembly GCF_964261635.1). Taxonomy (NCBI): domain Eukaryota; kingdom Metazoa; phylum Chordata; class Amphibia; order Caudata; family Salamandridae; genus Lissotriton; species Lissotriton helveticus. The sequence goes on from NC_136073.1 coordinate 509,602,354, forward strand.
AGATGCACCACCCAATTTGGCAATATAGTATAATTTTTCTTTGAAGAATCATTTTTTAGAACGGTGTGGGTTCCTTCACTCTTCCATAATTTGTATCTACTATTTCTTGAACCTAGGTGACAGAATATTTAGATATATAATAATTTAATACTTTGTGTCTCTGGGGCTGACAGACTGTGTGCAATGCATTTAACTTAATTGTGTCATATTCATTCCTTCAATTCCTACCAGAACAGATTGAAGATGGTTGGTTGTTCATTGCTCAGATGAATATTGTCTTTGTGTAGTGTTTGTCTTTGCCAAATCCCCTTTCACATCCATTCATCAAACCTCTAACTCTCACCCCCCACACTTGGTGAAAGTAACAGCAACTAATGCGGGATCTGCCGTTCAATTACTTATGCAATTGCCCACACTGGGCCCATTTACCCATCCTCGCATAAAAAGGGATTGATATGTTAGCTAGTGAAGAACAACATTCATCAGCATCATCATTTCGACATTGTGTTGTGTAAACATGTACCCTTGTCCACTCCAGACTTTGAGTCCACTTCACAATTTGAGTATTTCATAACTTGAGTTTTAATTAAAATATTAGGTCACCATTGCTCTGAAGAATTTAATATTGTTATTTCTTTGTTATATTTTCACTATAAGGAATTATTTGTTGAGTAGTAGTCTGTTCTCAATTGCTTGTAAAGCTATGTAATAATATATAACCCACTAACTCAGTGTTTTAATTTCAACTTTGTTGCCTGTGATGAATAATCTTTCCAATTAATCCTACAGTTGGAGTTCACCTACGTTGGGGTGGGACCTCGCTTCTGAGTCCTTCACTGTTAGTGTGCTAACCTGCTACCACTACCACCACAAAAAGATGGCACTTGGGTAAACCATGCAACCCTCGCTTCATCTATTCAGGTAAGAGAACTATGGAGCATTTTTTTAGCCAATATAAGCAATGGCAACTCCCCCCCCCCTTAGTGGTCAATATAGTTACAGACTGCAAAGACTTGGAAGAGTAGTAGGACAAGGGTACTGCATAGCTAATTGTTACATCAGATATACCAGCAGTGCAAAGTAAAACACCCCAAAAATAGATTTTTATTACCCTTTTGAACAATATTAGAAAGCACACCCCTTCAACCAACAACTCGCCCACACCTCTCTCCAGACAAATCTCCCTGTCCCCAATCAATGTCTAAAATGTCTAACAAAAAACTAAAGTCCAAAATGTCCTTCTCCCAACTCCCATTATTCCCACCTTCTCCACCCAAAACATGTCCCCACACACCAAAACAAATGTTAAAATAGTTGGTAAAGTAGAGGACACTAGACACTCCAGGCCAAGAGCTTTTTGAGGTACCCCTCTTTCTGTGCATGATTGGCTTCAATATGCACTAGCCTCAGCAGGACGCAACATTCATTGGATGGTGAGGTCTGAAATTGAGCAGGGAGCAGCAGTGAGGGAATAACGGCAGCCAGCTGCCAGCTGACTGGCACCGGTGTTGCTGCTGAGAGACTGGAGGCGTTGGTAGTTGGCTGGTGCCCTGAGCACCTGCCTCCTCCTCTGGGTACTCTGCCCGTATGGCCTCCAGCTTCTTCTACCCCAGCCAGGCTGCTATATCCTGCCAAGATTGACCAGCAGGAGTAGCTATATCCAGAAAGAAAAAGGACAAAATGTAAACAATGCTCTGTGCAAAACACTTGCTTTAAATTATGTAGTGGAATAGTAGCAGTACATTGCTGGTCCCCTGGGGCCATTCGACTTTGATTCTGATTAGGGTCACAGCCATTACCCACACATGCCACACATAAAACTAAAGACAAATGGCAAATGCACTAACTGTCTGAAAGGAATTAAGGAAGAATAAGCAACATACCAGTATATAAAAATGTTTTTTTTTCTTTTGAAGGAGGTCCTAGTAAGAAAAACTAAACAGTACCTTTGTGTGGGAAAATGAAAATAAATTACCTCTCATTAATGAGTAAGGCATTATGCACTATGGAGTACAAGTATTCTCTCTCTTGTTCTGGTAAATGATTGCAGGCATGCTAGCTGGTGCCCTAGTCGTACTCATTACTCGTACTTTGCTACTTTCTGCAGACTGCAGCTGGGGCAGCTGTAATTGGCAATTATGTTATTCCAAAGGCCCCACTCTACCTCCTTTCAATTTTACCATGACTATAAGGCAGATAAATAATAATGAATGATACACGTCATGTATAAAATCATGCGGACATCCTGTCTGCCATAAGTAGATGGTGGGAAAAGTGAAGGACTGCAGGACAGGGAAAAGATTACGGACTGGGATCTAAATTGTAATTGGCATGTTCCTCGCGGATTATCTGCAAAATTCAAGGCACTTTCTTAGTCCCACTATGCTCCCTGGCCTCCCCCTCCAGCATACTTTATAATTATTTTTTCCAACAAATACATTTGCTTAGAAGTACGAAAAGAGAACTTAATGTATTCTGCTGCAGGGTAAGTTAGGGGGATTAGGCTGGGTAAGTAGACGTTTTCCACTGATAAGAAGTCTGTCACTGATCATCATCATGTGTCTGAGCTCTGGCTAGTAAGTCACTGTGGTTGACAAATGTTAAAAGGGAAAAATTTGAACAGGGATACATCCATTATGGAAGCCAGGATGAAATATATAACTTGGCCTAAAAAATGTGGCACATGCCAAGAATGGATTTTTCAAATTTTTGGGAAGGCTGTGACAGAAGTTAAGAAATTAAGAGGGAGTGAAGTACTAGGAAGTGACTGAGTGGGTACTGGGAGGGAAGGGAAACTCCCCTTGTTTTTGCATTGCCATGCTTTGAAAACTTTGTAAATGCCACATTAAACAAAGTGTAGTGTAGTCCCAAAAAGTACCCTATCATGCAGGACCTATGACCTTTACGGATAACATATACTGTGGGTCTGGTGGCAGACTGACTCTGTACACCCCGCCACATACATTAGCGTATGGTTTGCACTAGCTAGCTTGCAGTGCCACTACAATCTCCTGTTATCAGAGAGATTAGTTTTTGCAACCTTAGAACACAATAATCTCAGACTAGTGGAAACAATATATTACTTTTCACCCAATCACTCATGCTTGCTTGTTTTTGCTCTCAGAGATAATAATAATATTAAAAGGAGGGCTTACTAGGACCAGCAGAGCCATCTCCAGTGCCACTTGTGGAGGCACCCCCGGCTCCTTCACCTGCACCACCCTCTTCTTGCCCCTCGATACTGATGTAAGAAATCAAGAAAATAAAATTAGAAACAGATTAGTGGTACAGTAACTTACACTGAACGGTTGGATTTCATTGCTGGGTTCAGTATATTGTGTTTACAGGAGGCATGGTTGCTGTACGCTGTACATATTAATTGGTATAGAACTTACCATGTCCCTGCCGCTTCATCCAGTCATGGTAGCGTGAAGGGAGGAATCTGCACATACGTATCCAATGATATGCCATTTAGAAAGCTTCAAATGGTAGCACACAACTTGTTCTTGCACATTATTGTTTTAGAGGTACCAAATACTATTATACTAGCTGTGAATAATTTTTATACTAACACCACGTCAATTGACATAGCTTGTGTGCTTCGACAGCTAGACAATGATCTAGAGTCGTTATGTAAAGGCAGTCAAAAGGACCTGGTTATTTTCTGGGGGATGCGTTTAACCTACATCTATCCAATCTGCCCTTTAAAACGGTATGTGTATTAATTAGCAACGAGAACTCAGCAAAAACACATTTTGTACATAACTGTTAAGGTGAACTATTGAATGATTTTCTTTATTAATATGAGTTTGCTAATGAGGTTTCTGCGTGCTATGCTTCATTCAAGCCCACTTTTAATGGCAGAGACCAGCATTGTTATTGATTCTGTGCTACTTTCTAGTAATTTTGCAAATAGAGCTCATAAGTTTGTTACTCATGAAATGTCGTTAAGTGACCACTACCCTCAAAGCATCCAGCTTACTCAACATTTTATCTGATGTCCATTTACCCAAAAAGTCTCTGGTTACAGCAGACAATATTCAATTATCCTCTCATAATAGTTATAAGTTACAATGGTCCCAGATAGAACCAGAAGGTTTCCTGAAGCAGTTAATACATGCCCATAGGGATGGTTTTATGTCATGCCTAGATGATGCAACTGATCCATACGCCTGTATTGAAGCATTTTTAAAGACTTGTAGGAGGGTTAAGGGGGGCCCTTGTTCTTCAAGAGGGCGCTCGACCATTAGTTTAAAAACTAAGATACAGTCTTGTAGATCTGACTATAAGCAATGAAACAGAGGAAAATAGCCTTAAGAAATAAAGCATGGAAATATTTGCTTGAAGCAATTCTAAACAAGGATAATACTGCATTTTGGCAAGTGGTCAACTCAACGATACTAATAGATGAGGGGGCCTCTAAGCAAGAGATAGCCATTTTTGAACAAGAATGGAGTTAACACTTTTCTGGAATACATTCAATTTCACCTACTGAGACAGTGATCCCAGTGCATACTACAGCTCATCTTACACCTAAACATTTACCTTATGGCAGCATTGCCCCTTCATTTAGCTTAGATGAAGTAATTAGGGCTATTAATGGCAGTAAAGGGGGCCTCCTGGTAGACTTGTTAAAAAAAACACTATTATGGGGTCCCTTATTAACTTTAGTTCTAGCCGACTGCTGTAGTATAGGTTTCTTACCAATTTGGGCAGAGTCAGATATAGTCCCCATTTATAAAAAAGGGGATTGTAATAATCCTGCTTGCTACTGCTCGATATCTCTACTTGACTTTTTAGTGAAGATAGTGGGCCGGATTATGTTAGACAGGCTGCAGGAATGGGTGAGATTCAAACAAAATCCTTTCAGATCTACAGCATGGTTTCCTCCCAGAAGTGGCGATTATAGAATAGGGACTGAATCTAAACTGCTTTTAATCAGGAAATATATTAAGATTAAGAAAGAGAATATTTACCTTGCCTTTGTCGATCTTTCATATGCATTTGATTGCATTAGCCATCGAAACCAGTGGAAAATCTTGAGTGACTTAGGGGTGGAGATATCTGTAATCCACTTGCTAAGGGAATTATATTCAGGTGGCAAGCCTAGAGTCTGCTACGGTTTCAGGGGGTAGTGCACTAGGCCCTTCTGCGTAGAGCGAGGGATGCGACAGGGATGCATTCTTGCCCCTTTTGTATTCTCTTTATATATAAACAGTCTTGGGAGTGAATTTGCTCCCACAAACTGGTCATTGACCCATAGCGCCCCTCCTCTATTAGGAAAAAGCTGTTCTTATGGCATGAACTCCATTGGGCCTACAAAAAACCCTCTCAAACGTTGTTGATTATATGTAAGACTTGGGTCTTCTAACCAATCAAATTACAACCTATAATAGGAATTGTGGAAGTAGAATACTGAACTGCCACAATATCAAAATACTTGATGCCAAGATTAATACTACAGTGCCCTTTTCTTATCTGGGTATATTGTTTGAGAAGGAGAGCTCATAGACTCAATGCATCAAGACCAGGAATCTTTTGTATAGGAAATCAGTTATGGCTCTGTCCAACTTTGCAGGGAAGCCAAGCAAGAGCCCACCCCATAAAATGCTAACAATGTATAAAGCTAAATGCCTATCCATTGCTACCTATTTGGCAGGTGTATGGGAACATGTTAATAGCAAGGCACTTCAAATAGATGAAAATGAGTTTCTGAGGTATCTTCTTGCAGTACCTAAAAGTGATTCTTCTTCTGTTTGCCATGCAGAGCTAGGTCTATCATTTCTTGTTGATATAATTAAGATGCAGCCAATTTTGTTTCGCCACAAGATTTGGACTTTGGAATTTACTGGTCTTTATCGGGCAATTATTAGAGATTGCCTCAACCATAGCCCTGAAATGCACTTCCCATGGCTGGTTTATATTAAGCAATTCTGTTGTGACTTGGGTCAACCATTATATTTTGAACAGCCTAAGACTTTGTTAAACATAAGTAGGAAAGATCTGAAAATTAAAGGTCTGGGGATCCCTGAAGAACTCAGGGTAAATACAGAGCTGTTAAAACCCACAGTCCTAAAAAATCAGTCTATGCTGACTACGTACGATATGCAACCTTCCTTAAGTTTATTCCGAACCTTGACATAGGTTTGTACATACGCGTTTCAGAAAGAATATCTTTCACCATTTAATCAGCTTCCCTGTAATTAATGATTGGCCTAAAAAATTCGATGTGGTTACACTACCGTAGATTGAGGGTCAAGAGGGAGAGTTTATAGACCACTAGGTATGTATTCCCTAATACAGATACAGCAACACAAGGTCTACCTGTAGTCTAAGAAATGTGTCAGTAAGCATAAGTGGAGTGTCTCTCAAAATTTGCCACAAGTGAAAAAGTTAAGGGGGAAGGGGAGACATCCCTTAAGGATAAGAACCCTCACTCACCCGAAGGTGACATGCTTCATCATTTGGGTCCTCCTTACCAATGCTGAAAACCTAGTCAACACTGGGAGCTACTACTTCGGGATTACTTAAGGAAGGAGCTCAGAGATGTTTTGATTGGTAAGGAATAGGATGATAATCCCATATGAGAGCTGTAGAGTGTAGTGAGGTGTGCAGCGCTGTGAAAAAGTGGTGACGTTAAAACTGCCTAGGTAGAATCACAGAAAACTACTTTTAATTATGTGTTATACCTGACAGGATTAAAAGAGAGAACAGCACAGTGGTATTGATTTAAAACCACTGTCACTCAGTGGTCAACATGTTTCAGCCTCTTGATCACTAACCTTGTATCAGCGGCTTTCTTCAGGACCAGATTGATTAAGTGATAATGCTGCTGCACTGTTAAGTGTAAACCATATGAAGTGATAATAAAGATTATTTATACAAAACCGGTATTCCTCCTTGTCTTGTCTGTCAGGTCTTACCCAGGTATCCTCAAATGTAGGATATTCCTGCCTCACCTCTACCTGGCAGACTGCTCTGGAAGTCCCGGGACTGGCTCTCGAGGGTGTCGAGGTACCGACGGATAGAGCGGGGCCTCCTTCCAGAGCAGTCTGCCAGGTAAAGGTGAGGCAGGAATATCCTACATTTGAGGATACCTGGGTATGACCTGACAGACAAGACAAGCAGGAATACCTGTTTTGTATAAATAATCTTTATTATCATTTCATATGGTTTACTCTTAACAGTGCAGCAGCATTATCACTTAATCAATCTGGTCCTGAAGAAAGCCGCTGAAACACGGTTAGTGACCAAGAGGCTGAAACATGTTGACCACTGAGTGACAGTGGTTTAAAATCAATACCACTGTGCTGTTCTCTCTTTTAATCCTGTCAGGTATAACACATAATTAAAAGTAGTTTTCTGTGATTCTACCTAGGCAGTTTTAACGTTACCACTTTTTCACAGCGCTGCACACCTCACTACACCCTACAGCTCTCATATGGGATTATCATCCTATTCCTTACCAATCAAAACATCTCTGAGCTCCTTCCTTAAGTAATCCCGAAGTAGTAGCTCCCAGTGTTGACTAGGTTTTCAGCATTGGTAAGGAGGACCCAAATGATGAAGCATGTCACCTTCGGGTGAGTGAGGGTTCTTATCCTTAAGGGATGTCTCCCCTTCCCCCTTAACTTTTTCACTTGTGGCAAATTTTTAGAGACACTCCACTTATGCTTACTGACACATTTCTTAGACTATAGGTATACCTTGTGTTGCTGTATCTAAAAAATTCGATAACTCTTCCTGTGACCCAGTGTCAAAACACAGCACTATGCACGTAGTGCTTTTTTGCAAACTGTACTGTATATAGTACAGAGGAAACACTACAATATTCCAGTTCTAAAGTCTTTTAATTTCAAACAATGTCACCCAGAATATTTGTTTTTCCAAACCTTACCTTCTCTGGATATAGAATGCTATCTGTCAAATTTTTTGTGGTCAGTCATCTTTGCAAGAAAGAAGTTTTAAGTTATAGACACTTTTATATATCATAATGGTGTTTAAAGATGGCAAGTTTTTAATTGATCCTTGTATGTATGTATGTTTTTACTTTTACTTCTTGTCTTTTTTATTTCAAGTTATGTTTTATATGGTAGTATTTGATGATGTATTTGTTTTTAACATATATATATATATATATATATATATATATATGTATATATGTACTGTAATGCTTTTGATGCTTTTATGATTTCAATTGAAATCGAATAAAGCTTACTAATGAAATGAATACTGATACTGTTAATAATCTACCCAAGAAAAGCACACGCAGTAATATTAAACTTTTCTAAATCAGACTGCCTATGGCAATAGTATCATGAATCTATTCCTTGTTTCTTAAACCTAACCCTATTCCAAATTTCCTAATTTACATTTTGGTACTACCAATTAATTGCAAGGATTGATCTCTGCTTCTCATCTCATTCTCAATCTATCAACCCCCTTTGATGGACCAACTCAGTTTGCATTTCTTTCAATGCATAGATGCATGCATACTACACATCACTGGGTGATTGCTTGGGACTGTGTGAACTACAAAAAAAGGCACAGAGAAGTGAGAATATGCAAACTCACTAATACTAATAACAATCTTATTGACATGACAGAAGAGTCTCTGCATAACTTCTTAAAAATTCAGCCCAAGCGAGAACCAACAAGTAGGATTCGGTAGCGCTGAGTACCTGGCTATATAATGATCACATCATATTTTTAACACAAACTTTACTTACTTCCAAGTGAGAGCAGCATGCTTGGTATTTGGGAAAAAATATTAGCATATTACACACCTAATAAATAATGTATTACTCATCAAGCCCTGCAACCTCAATGCCAAGCAAGTCAAAGCAGGCCCTGTTCCCTGTCCAGGTTGCCGACCCACCGGTACGTCAGCTGGTGTTGAGTGCGTTGGACCCTGGAGCTGTTGCACACATCCCAGTGCATACTCTCACAGTGCTGCTGATGCTTGTGGAGGCCATACCCACTGCCAGGCCTGCTGCCAGGGCGGATGGGAAGTGGTGCTGCACATAAAAGTGTGCAGCCACCTTCATCTCTGAATAATTGTCACAGGCTATTTATTTATTTATTTATTTTCAGCATTTGTAGAGCGCTAACTGTCACCATTGCAGGCATCCTGGCGCTGACTGAAGTCCATAGGGTCAAAGAGCGGGAGACAGCAGGGACTAAAGTAAGAGGCAATTATCTAAGGAAAAAGCCAAGTTTTGATCCTTCTCCTAAACGGGAGAAGCTCAGTGATGTGCCTAATATCCACTGGAAGCGTGTTCCAGAGCTTGGCGGCTGTTACCTCGAAGGATCTGCCTCCGGATCTAACCTTCTTGAATCTGGGAACCACTGCCAATTTGGCTTCAGATGAGCGAAGTTGCCTGACTGGGGTTTATCACGCAAATTTGGATCGAAGGGAGGCAGGACCAGTTCCATGAAGCGCCTTAAACACTATACATAGGGCTTTAAATTGTATTCTCTGCCTCACAGGAAGCCAGTGGAGTTTGCTCAGTGAAGACGATCCATTAGCTCTTCTGGGAAGCCCCAAGGCCAGTTTGGCAGCCGCTGATTGAACACTTTGGAGCCTATCCAGCAGGAAACCAGAGGATCCCAACAAAAGGGCGTTGCAATAGTCTATTCGACTCAGAATGGTGCATCTAACCACTTGGGCACGAGCGTGACACGGAAGGAGAGGTAGTACCTTCCTAAGGGATCGGAGAATGGCAAAGCAGCAAGCAGAGGTCTTTTGAATGTGCGTCTCCATGTTGAGTCTCTGGTTCAGCATGACCCCTAGGTTACAGATTGTCTCCACCAGCTGAACTGGAGATCCAGTTTCCGGGGGCCAAAAGTTGTCAGGGAAAGGTCGAGGAATCTTAGTGCCAGCACTAAAGAGTATCTCTGTTTTCCCTGCATTAAATTGAAGGGAGTTGTCTTTTAGCCAGCGAGAGGTGTCGCCTAAACAGTTGTGGAAGGCCTCAGCTGAAATAGAGTCTTCTCCCTCTAGGGAGAGGATCAATTGAGTATCGTCGGCGTAATTAACAGTTTTAATATTAAAGCTTTTAATTAGTGTGATCAATGGTCTTAGGTACAGGTTAAAGAGAATGGGGCTAATTGCAGAGCCTTGGGGGACCCCATGTGAGATCGGAGCGAAGGCCGACTGAAAAGGAGGAGTTGACACCGCCTGCTGCCTGTCCTGCAGGAAAGAGTGGAACCATTGAAGAGCCAAACCTCTTACTCCCGCCTCAAATAACCCTTTTAGCAAGATGTCGTGGTTCACGGTATCAAAGGCGGCAGACATATCAAGCAGGATCAGAAACGCTGCCTGCTTTCTATCTGCGCGCCTCTGAAGTTCGTCCATAGCGGTGAGAAGTGCGGTCTCGGTTCCATGAGCCGGTTGAAAGCCAAATTGGTCAATGTCAAGAAGTAGGTGACATTCCAGATCGTTAGAAAGGCTAGTGCTAACCCAGCTTTCAGCGCTTTTAGCTGGGAAAGGCAGCAGAGAGATGGGACGATAGTTTTTTGAGCAGTCCAGATCAAGAGAGGGCTTTTTCAACAGGGGAGATACTAATGCTCGCTTCCACTGAGCAGGAACAGTCCCAGTCGCAAATGATTGATTGCAAATTTAGTGAAGGGACGGAAAGAGTTCCCTATCAAATTCCTTCCATATTTTATGAGGAACAGGGTCTAATGGAGACCGGGAGGCTATCTTTCTGGCTAATTTGCAGAAAGCCTCGTACGTGAGGGCAGGGAATTCAAGTAAAAGATCATTAGAGGCCAGAATCGGCACTGCTGGCTGGTTCACTGTGGGACTCAGTCTCATCTCGGAGGGGGGGATAGAGTCAGGTGAGACTTCCAAGTCCTTAATAATAAGTTTGATTTTTTCTTTAAAGAAGACAGCGAGCTTCTCGCAAAGATCTTGTGACGGGACAATAGTGTTTTTGACACATTCCGGGTTAGTGACGCTGTTCAAAATATTAAATATGTTTCTGGAGCTATTGGAGGAGTTACAGATCATGGAGGAGTAGTAGTCGGCTTTAGATTATTTGATTAGGTTCTTATATTCTCGAACTTTATTTTTCCAGTGTTCCTTAGAGGATTCAGTATAGTCTCGTCTCCACAGTCTCTCTGCTTGTTTGCAGTTGTGCTTTAGATCTCTTAAGCTGTCATTAAACCAAGGCGCAGAGTTGGTGCTCTTACAGCTGCGAGTTTTTAAAGGGGCATGAACATCGAGGATAGTAGTAATCCTGGAACAGAGAGAGGAATAGTTGTCATCTACCACTTTATCTTCGTCAAAGAATGGCTCCAAATGAAATACTTCTCCTAAGGAATGCAGACGTGCAAGAGCTTTCCAACCTCTACACTTAATTTTATTGATCAACCTAGGGGTTTTGTAAAGATCGTCCTTTAAGTGTAAGAGGAATTTGATGAGTGAGTGATCAGTCCAATCCATCGGTAAAATTTCTCCCATGGCTACCAATTGTGGACCTGCGAACAGTAGGTCTAACCGATGTCCGCCCCTGTGTGTAGTTCCAGAGACCAGCTGGGAGAGTCCAAGGCTTTCACAGGAGTGAAATAAGTTACGGAGACCAGAGTCAAGGGTGCCGTTTGGCCAAAGATTAAAGTCTCCCAGAATCATCAGTTTGTGGTGCGAGATAGAAATGTTGGTCAAAGTGACCAAGAGCACTTGTTGATGCGGAAGACTGAAAGCCCCCGGTGGACGATAACAGACTATCCCGGTAACAATAGTTCCGGAGTGAGTCTGAATTGATAGACTTAAGAGTTCTGTTCTTTCAGTCGGATCTAGAACAAGTGTCTTAATATTGCAGGATGCAATAAAAATCACACCAACCCCCCCTCCTCTACCAATAGCCCTAGGGGTGTGTAGGAATTTATACCCAGGAGGGCAGGTAAAGCCCGGATCAACCAGGTAGTCAGGACGGGTCCATGTTTCCATCATAAATAGAACATCTAGTTCGTGAGTTTCGATGAGTAGTTGGATTTCGATACTATGTTTAGGCAGGGACCTTACATTCAGGAGCCCACATTTTAACAAGTTGTTGCCCAGCAAATCTGCTCACTGGGAAGCCGTATGTAGCATTGTGTAGACTCCTTTGTCAGCATGTAGCTTACCCAGTTGAAGGAGCACCTCTCTAGAGTAGGGAGGGCCAGAGGGTAACGGACTAGGGTCAGTTAGATCTAGGCATGTAGCGTGGCTGGCACAAGGCGCTACCTTGGTGCGGACGGGCGCAGACGGGCTTGCCTTAGGCACTCCCGCTGCACGTCCGGAAGTGACACATGATTTATAGAGTAAGGACAAGGAAAGAGGAGGGCGAGGCCTCAGCAAGGGGCGTGGCCTAGGCGAGCGCCGGTGATGGCGCCAAAAGTATCCCTGTTAAGTTTCCGCAGCAGCGCTGGCTCCGCTGCGCGGTTTGGTCAGGATCAGTAAAAATGTCCCAAAGAGGTACTAGAAGGGCGCAGGGTAAGTATTAAAAACAATTAAGTTGTGACACTCAAATATTAAAAACACAGAAATCACGCTCCCGGCTTTCCGCCTCAGGAGACAACAGTCGATCTGCCCGGCGTTCGTATTCAATGCTTTTAAGGGCTCAAAAGGGGCGTGGCCTCAGCAAGGGGCGTGGCCTAGGCGAGCGCCGGTGATGGCGCCAAAAGTATCCCTGTTAAGTTTCCGCAGCAGCGCTAGCTCCGCTGCGCGGCGTGGTCAGGATCAGTAAAAATGTCCCAAAGAGGTACTAGAGGTGCGCAGGGTAAGTATTAAAAACAATTAAGTTGTGACACTCAAATATTAAAAACACAGAAATCACGCACCCGGCTTTCCGCCTCAGGAGAAAACAGTCGTTCTGCCTGGCGTTCGTATTCAACGCTTTTAAGGGCTCAAAAGCGGCGTGGCCTCAGCAAGGGGCGTGGCCTAGGCGAGCGCCGGTGATGGCGCCAAAAGTATCCCTGTTAAGTTTCCGCAGCAGCGCTGGCTCCGCTGCGGGGCGTGGTCAGGATCAGTAAAAATGTCCCAAAGAGGTACTAGAGGGGCGCAGGGTGAGTATTAAAAACAATTAAGTTGTGACACTCAAATATTAAAAACACAGAAATCACGCTCCCGGCTTTCCGCCTCAGGAGACAACAGTCGATCTGCCCGGCGTTCGTATTCAACGCTTTTAAGGGCTCAAAAGGGGCGTGGCCTAGGCGAGCGCCGGTGATGGCGCCAAAAGTATCCCTGTTAAGTTTCTGCAGCAGCGCTGGCTCCGCTGCGCGGCGTGGTCAGGATCAGTAAAAATGTCCCAAAGAGGTACTAGAGGGGCGCAGGGTAAGTATTAAAAACAATTAAGTTGTGACACTCAAATATTAAAAACACAGAAATCACGCTCCCGGCTTTCCGCCTCAGGAGACAACAGTCGATCTGCCCGGCGTTCGTATTCAACGCTTTTAAGGGCTCAAAAGGGGCGTGGCCTCAGCAAGGGGCGTGGCCTAGGCGAGCGCCGGTGATGGCGCCAAAAGTATCCCTGTTAAGTTTCCGCAGCAGCGCTAGCTCCGCTGCGTGGCGTGGTCAAGATCAGTAAAAATGTCCCAAAGAGGTACTAGAGGGGCGCATGGTAAGTATTAAAAACAATTAAGTTGTGACACTCTAATATTAAAAACACAGAAATCACGCACCCGGCTTTCCGCCTCAGGAGACAACAGTCGTTCTGCCCGGCGTTCGTATTCAACGCTTTTAAGGGCTCAAAAGCGGCGTGGCCTCAGCAAGGGGCGTGGCCTAGGGGAGCGCCGGTGATGGCGCCAAAAGTATCCCTGTTAAGTTTCCGCAGCAGCGCTGGCTCCGCTGCGCGGCATGGTCAGGATCAGTAAAAATGTCCCAAAGAGGTACTAGAGGGGCGCAGGGTGAGTATTAAAAACAATTAAGTTGTGACACTCAAATATCAAAAACACAGAAATCACGCTCCCGGCTTTCCGCCTCAGGAGACAACAGTCGATCTGCCCGGCGTTCGTATTCAACGCTTTTAAGGGCTCAAAAGGGGCGTGGCCTAGGCGAGCGCCGGTGATGGCGCCAAAAGTATCCCTGTTAAGTTTCCGCAGCAGCGCTGGCTCCGCTGCGCGGCGTGGTCAGGATCAGTAAAAATGTCCCAAAGAGGTACTAGAGGGGCGCAGGGTAAGTATTAAAAACAATTAAGTTGTGACACTCAAATATTAAAAACACAGAAATCACGCTCCCGGCTTTCCGCCTCAGGAGACAACAGTCGATCTGCCCGGCGTTCGTATTCAACGCTTTTAAGGGCTCAAAAGGGGCGTGGCCTCAGCAAGGGGCGTGGCCTAGGCGAGCGCCGGTGATGGCGCCAAAAGTATCCCTGTTAAGTTTCCGCAGCAGCGCTGGCTCCGCTGCGCGGCATGGTCAGGATCAGTAAAAATGTCCCAAAGAGGTACTAGAGGGGCGCAGGGTAAGTATTAAAAATAATTAAGTTGTGACACTCAAATATTAAAAACACAGAAATCACGCTCCCGGTTTTCCGCCCCAGGAGACAACAGTCTGCACCCCTTCATGGCGCCTCTGAACGCAATGTAGGCATCTGTTACTGCAGGTGGTTTGGAGGGCTGGTGCTGCTGCACCCCTGCTCTGCCATGGTGCTGGGTGGGGGGTGATAGAAATAGGAAAAGGAAAGAAGGAAGGAAGGAAGGAAGGAAGGAAGGAAGGAAGGAAGGAAGGAAGGAAGGAAGGAAGGAAGGAAGGAAGGAAGTGACAAATGCAAAAAAGGCATGAAAAACACCCCAAAAATTATAACAAAATGTAAAATACACAAACACAAATATACACATTAATATAATAAATAAAAATGAGGGGTAGATACGTTTTATAGGGAGAGGATTAAAGAGATTTATAAAATAGGCCCAGCACCAGAAACAGAACAAAAACATGTCAGCGTCTATGCGAACTGTATGGTGACATTCACACGCGATTTCTGGTGTGAGAACGCACTTAGTGTTAAAGAAAACATAATATGTCATGAGAACGGGCTGGTAAGTAACTCTGCCCACTCGCGGAACTCAGAGTTTTTTGGGCTCTTCGCAGAGTTGTGTGTAGCACAACTCTGTGAATTCTGCTAGGGCCAGTTCGCATTTCCCATAACTGCAGCAGCCAAGACAGGATTCTGATTTCCTGCCAGGCAGTGTGATCACTCCCATGAGTCAAGAACAAAGGCTTTGACAAGAAGGAGGTATCACCTCCCTCCTCTCCCATCCAGGCTAGGGAAGTGACACATCAAGGCGGTGACCTTCAAATGCTGAACCACCAATGAAATGCATCATGGCTGACTGAGTTATGTAAGGATGTGTGCAGCCACAGAAGGCAGCTAGGTACACCTCCGGGGTGACCAGCCTGGTCTCCATACTCAAATTTGATTTCTGTCATCTTTAGGAGTGGCAGAATAGAGGGTTCTGGTGAAAAAGGTGACCCACATCCCGTATGTGGTCACCTCAGGAGAGGACTAGCTGCAGGGACTAGCTGCCCATTGGCTAATAGATCCTACACCCCTAACAGTCCTAAATCCAGGAATTAATAGACCCCCCCTAATACCAGAACCTCCGTTCTGAACAACCTACATCAAAGAGGACAAAAGAAGAGCCCTGAACCAGCGATGACAAGATTTGCCCAAAGCAAAATAGGGATACCCTGCACCTGTCGCATTACTCTAGGAATCACTGGATTGAAACTTGCCCTAAGCTATCTCTAGGTTCTCCCAGCTTAAAGGACCACTGTAGAAACACGAAACACCCTCAGACAACCGTGGACTAGTGGCACTAGTCCACTACAAACTGCGGGTAAAACAACACTCGGGATCTGAAGAATCACTGGCCATAAGGCCTTCTGTGGGATTGCCCAAATCTAGATGGTCCAGTGCATTGTAGGAACTGTAGTCCTGGCTTTCATGAAGTTATAGACAGCTACCACATCCCCCTGGGACACCAGAAGTCGAAGTTACTTACAGCACTCCTTACCTTTGCCAAGACTTGTTGTTCGACAGTCCAGCAACTGACCCCTGTACTCGATACAACATTAAGGGTGAACTCCATCTGAATTTTGACTAACATTAGCAACCACACTGTTGTTATCTTTTTGCATCTTTTTTCCTTGCAACACCACCTCAGTGATAAAAGCAGCTCTCCTGCGTCTCCCGTTCAGCACCAAGGACAAGTGAACTGACTGTCACGGCTTGGTTCTAGGACCTGCATCACCACTACCTTGCGAGGGTACAGCACAACCCGACCTGCAAGTGACCTATTGTCACTAATGGTTTTTGCATTGACTGCAATGGTAAATTTTCATTGTATTATTTTGCATTGCTTTTCCATTACTTTTCCATTCTGTACCTTAGATTGTAATGATTGTAATTATGCAAATGCATTCATTTGGTCTCCTATTCAAGATTAAAATACACTCCATTTATATAAATTGGTGTCAGATTTCTTTCAAGTGATGTCAATTTCTTATCTTTCATGTTGGCCTTCTGATATGCTTAACACATGTTCCTCTAGTTAAGCCATAAGGCTCTTTGCCACACTACCAGGACTAAGATGATGATTTATAAGTGTTAATACAAGGATCATCTTTGGGGTATTGTGATAGTATTACATGGTGAGGACTGATTTCCAAACCCCGTAATACTCCACTTTCCTACACTTGGACGGCCTGGTGCCCAGCTCTTGACTCTGATAACTGTCAGTGGCCTCTGTTAGTTGTTGTCCTTATGGACAGAGTTTACCTTGGGTTGGGAACCGAAGTCTGATCCAAGGGGAGGAATGAGCCACAACACCTTGGAATGCATATGTGAGCAAATTCAGTCTAGATGTTGGGAAGAAGGGGTCCACAGATGACGAGAAGGGTTCCCCATTGGTCAGTTCAGTGGTTCAGGAGAGTATAGACATAAGGATCCAACTAAGTTCAGAGAGGAATATAACTGACAAGTGCCCCTGTATAACAGGGCCTTCATCCATGTTCTATTGCCTAAACAGAGAACCCCATCAAGGTATTGAATACTCTACTCTGATTTTTGGCTGGAGAGGGGTCCTGTTGGACTTGGGCCTTTCTGCAGGGTCAGCCCTAAACATTTTGCCTTCCTCCTCTTATTTTTGCTGAATTCATTTACGTTAGCCCTTCGACACGGTGTACCTTACCACTGCTAACCATTGCTAAAGTATTTGTGCTCTCTCCTTAAACATGGTGGAATTGGGCAATGCCCAATTGGCATATTTGATTTACTTGTAAGTCCCTCGTAAAGTGGCACTATCTATTTCCAGGGCTTGTAAATCAAATGCTACTAGTGAGCCTGCAGGTCTGTTTGTGCCTCCTTCTTAAGTAGCACTCTAAATAAGTCTCAGGCCTACTATGCAGCCTGTGTGTGCAAACCTTTTGCCAGGCCCAAACCTTCCTTTTTAATACATATAAGTAACACCTAGAGTAGGCCCGGGTGAAATGTATTAAAAAAGTAGGATATGTACTTGGTGTTTTTTACTACTTCAAGGCCTACCTCTCCTACAGGATAACATTGGAGTTACCTTATTACATTTTATAAGTGTAATTTCCACATGGGAAGAGGTAGCTAGTTTGTGCTTGGTGTCTTTGGAATCCTAATTTAAAATCCTAACTTATGGGGAAGTCAGATTTTAAATCAATCAATTCAAGCTTTATTTGGTTTAAGAAGTATAACCATAAAAGCATATTTTAATCACCATTTTGAAAATGCCACTTTTAGAAAGTACACATTTTCTTGCCTTTAGCCATTTGGTGCTTGCAGTTTGTCTCTGGGTCACATGATTGGCTGTAGCTGACAGTGGTCTTTGTGTATTCCTCCTAAACAACAACATACAATGGGGAGTTTAGATGTGACTGGATAGGCCATCACTGGCTGGATGGGAGGGAAAACCTAAGCACATCCCTACTTACACTTGAATAGGCTGTGTCCTGCCTCCACACAACAGATTGCAAGGCTTGTAGTTAGTCTTGAGCCAGAACAGGGGAGACATGCCACCTTTATACTTTAAAGGCATACAGGGGATGGAGGCCGCCTTTATACTTCAAAGGCATGCCTCTAGAACCTTCTCCCCACTTTAAACGCACAACTGTGTATAAATACTGGGCCTCAGACATCAACTCTTTAGTGCACTTCTGGAGCTGGTATAACTTTGCTAGGAAGAAGGACAGCTATGCTGCTACAAGGACTGCTTCTCTACTTGACTGCTGCTCTAAAAGAACTCATGCTGACCTGCTGCACCCTTGCCTGGTGAAGGAGACATGGACCCACAGATTCATATTTAAACCAGGAACCCAAAGTGACTCCAAGGGCTAGTCTGCTGGCCTACTGAGCTGTGCCCCAGGTACATAAAAAGCTCCCCAACATACATCCCGAACCAGCCCCTGGGCTCAGCTGCAGCAAGTTCCAGACCCACAAATAGTACCTCTCAGGCCCTAAACCCTTGATGTTGCTCACAAGCACTGAAACTAAGCTTTTGGTCTCTTTGAGACTGTCAACAGGTCCTTTCGCACTGATACCTCATTACTCGACCCAAAATCAGCAAACAGCTCTGCCAGACCGGCGCTTTGCACTGCAGAATCAACTGTTCATGTGGACTGCCACCACAAAGCTCCAGCAAAGTCTAGTCGCAGTGCTTTCCAGCTCCTCACGCTTCAGCAACAGCATACTGCAATACTCTCCCTGCTCCTAGTGGCCATCTACAATGTGAACTGGAATCTTGGCAGGAACTTGAGAAAATAAACCTTAAGGGGGATCAACCTGAGACTGTATCCGACTTGTGCTCCATTTCGGTCAGCCTGAACATCTGAACTTGACAAGGTCATGCACAAACCCATATCCAGAGTTGGTGCTTTGTGCTTTTAAGTGCTATTTTACACTTTATTATTTCAAGATTCATAACTCTGGTTCTACTGATTGGATTTTTTCATTTTGGTCTGGTTTAATTTATTTAAATGTTGCTCTAGTTTTCCAACTTAGTGTGTGATCCTTTTTGTGCGGTATTCGTACTGTTAGACTGTTGGATGTGATGCACAAATACTTTACACATTGCCTCTAAGTTAAGCCTGACTGCTCTTTGAAAACTATCAGGAAGTTGAGCACAGGTTAGTTTGTGATTTGTTTGTGCCTTCCATTGACAAGGATTGTGATTGCTGCTTGACCAGGCGTCACATTCCAGTCAACCAGCAACTGAAATTTCTCACACTCTCTCTCACCTACTTGCTCTGGTGCGACTTGCAGCCAGGTCCCAGTGGCCCCCGATGCAGCTATTCTACAGTTTGGTCTCCATGTTTCCTCACTCTCTCTGCCTCCTCCAGTGAGCTTCTTTATGGGCCTGTCATGGTTATTTAGTTTGTGACCTGGGAAGGAAGGTCTGCCCAGCTTGTTGGCCAGGCCTTGTCGATACTGCCAGCTGCCTTTGGGCCACCTGGTGTGCTCCACGCTAACCAGTCCCCACGCAAGGTTTTCTCTGCCCCTCCCCTGTTCAGAACACACTTCCACACATGTTTTTCTGCCGCCCTGGCCCCTCTGACAGAAGGAAGGCAAAGATGATGGCAGATATGTTCCTCCAATGGCCAGAGCCTCACAGAAGTGCAGCCATCTTGTGTGCCGACTCTCTTTCACCCCCCTTCAAAAGGATTTTTAATCACAAATCCATTGCAAAGATGAAAAAAATGCCTTGCTCATTTATGATTGCTATGTTTAATTGACTTACTACGCATGATCATTCATTTTCATCAGGAATTATATTTCAATCATTGCATTACATTGCTCTGCCCTGGGAAGGCATTCCATATGCATTGCGTGGGTGTTCCCATGCAACTCCCATGGATTTTGATGCATCCCCAAATTGACAAGAACTTGTAAACATTGTGATAAGTCAAAATCTTATACCTTCCCAGGGGAGGGGTAAGAAGAAGAAATATATCTATTTCTCCTAGTTTCTTCTTCTATGTGTGATGCTTTCCACAGCACACATAAAAAGAGGAATATGCATTCCAAGACTGTGTTTGTGCAGGAAGGTGTGTCTTCCTGGACAAAAACACTTCTGTATGCAACACATGCACCCTTGATCCATGGTGTAAGGGTGCCTGCACTGGTGCTAGGTTTTAAACAGTGCTCCAGTGCAAGGGAAAGGACAGGAACACACCAAATTGTCTTTAAATGTGGCACATTCCTGCTGTTTCCTTGTCACGCAGTGCAGCAAGGTGACTTGCTGTGCTGCACTGCCTGACTTTCCCATAAATTCGCTCCACAAACTCATAGATATGCACATAGGCACAAACTGGCACAGTATCAACATTTCCTTTACTTACCTTCTGCAGCCTTCCCTTCTCCCGCTGATGCTCTAGGCTCCATGTCTTCTCCCTTACATGTCTAAGTGCAGTACCCGAGTCCGCAGCTCAGAGCGGAAGGGGTGGTACAGGAGCACTGTGTGCTGACTGCAAAATGGATGAGTGCTTGATTCTAGATCACAGGGCAAGACAAGCTCTCTGTGAGATAAGGCAAATGGAATATGCTGTGGAAGCCTGGGGAGGGTTTACATTAGGAGTACCTGGGGAATGAATTAATAGGAAGATACTCGTACAGGAAAGGGCGGCGGTTTCAAGTCAAGTCAAAGTCAAAAGATCTTTATTCGGAGTAAAATACATCCATAAAAGTACATAACAAGTGCAAAATGGCAAAATAATACAATACAAGAATGATCAACCAGAAATGTAATCTGTCTAAACCACAGTAAAACAAGTATATGTTTAAAAAAGAAATAGTATATACAATTTTTTTTTTTTTTTTTAAATGGTATAAAAATAGCGACAAAATCAGACAAATATATGTGCAAAATACAGATGTGACAGATAATAAAAATATAAAGTGCAATAGCAATGTGCAAATTCTTATGAATCAATGTACAAAGTAGCTCGGGAGCGGACTGCAGCTTTGAGGAAACAACTCACTCTAAATATAACTTCATCTGTACCTAACAACAGTAGGTTCCTCATCGCTATCTTATAATCAAGCAGATCATGTTTCCGACAATATGGCATTAAATAGTGCACCGTAAACAGTTTATAAAAATTACAAAAAACATAAAATGCATAAGGCTTTGTTTCATATTCCGGTTACATGGACAATCTAAGGTTTCCAAATGTTTAATATAGCCCAAGGGGAAATTTAATAAATTTACGATACTCCCCTCCCGAAAACGGAACAGCAGACTTCTGTTCCATCTACCGAGGTTTAAACATAAGTATTTCTGGGGTCGGGCAAAGTGGCTAGAAGAGGGCTCTAAATGGCCCATATACTTAGCGACTGTACGTTTTGGGAGGTTTGTTCTTTCTCGTTCTTCACTGTAATGTTTATACAAAGCCCTTTGGATACATTTCTTGTGTGTGCGATCTATAAGGTTTGGAGATGTAAACGATTGTCCTTGCCCTACACGTATTAGGCAATCATTTACAGCTTTCAACCATGGTATACAATGAGCTCTGTCACATTTCAAACAGTCTAAAATTATATCTTGAGTCAATTTGGCTGCCGGGTTCATCCATATTTTTAACCAGAAAAGGGGAGGCCTTGATCTAATAAAATCCTCAATATATGGTATATTTAATTCACTGTGACATACATAATTTGATGCACAGATAACACCTTCCGGCAAAATCTGTTTTCTTCAGTCTGGATGGGGAGACAATTTGAATGTCCCCATACCTCTGCGCCATAGGTACCTGTAGGGATACATTGTGTTTGATAAATATTCAATAATGGCGTAATCACATCCACATAGGTAGGTTGGCGTAGAGAAATTATTGAGTTGATCGCTTTACCCAATTTATTCCTCGCATAAGAAACATGTGGTTGCCAAGACCCAGTGTTTGAAAACAGTAGCGCCAAATATGGGAAAGTGCAAGTGCTTTTTAAGACATTATCCCCTGAATTAATCTCAAAGATTTTATACCTTTTTTGGGCCCCAGGTCATAATAAGGGATTTTTTAAATTAGTAGTTAGACCTAGGTCGGCCATAAAACTCACAAAGCCAGAAATTAAAATACGCAGTGCCTGTGGGGTGCGGCCCATTAGGACCGCATCATCTGCGTAAAGTAAAGTGGGTATAGGAGTACCATTTACGTACGGTACATCTTTTGTTCGGGTACTCAAAGAGCTACTCAATTCATTAATATACAAAATAAAAAGCAGAGGGGCCCGAACACAACCCTGTCTGACCCCTCTGCCAATTAAAATGTCACTAGAGACTTCACCAGTGCAATTAATACGCACGCGGGCTCTTAAGTCGCTATGAAGGTAAGATAAAAAATGGACCAAGTAATCATCTAAACCATAATTAAGTAGGACGGACCATAAACGGGAGCGGTTTACAAAATCAAAAGCAGAACTCAAATCCATAAAACCAAAATATAGGGGGGATTTTTTTGCGATAGTATATTTGGCCATTATCAAATTTAGATTTAGACATTGTTCTACCGTCCCCACTCTACTGCGGAAGCCTAGCTGGCACGGGTGTAGAATGGAACTTTCCTCCGCCCAAGTTCTGATTCTTTTAAAAATTACCCTGCCCAAGACTTTTAAGGTGTTATCAATTAATGAGATTGGGCGGTAACACCCAGGATCCAGCCTGTCCCCTTTTTTCAAAATGGGGACGATAGTACTATTAGACCATGTCTCAGGGATAGATTCATATGTTAGGTTGTTAAATACATTGCACAACAACGGGGCCCAAAAGTTAATTTCGCATTTTAGTTGGTCGATGGAAAGACCGTCTGGGCCGGGGGCTTTATTACCGGCAGATTCTGTTATAGCATCCTCTACCTCGAGCAATGTAATGTTCAGAGGGGAAGGAGAAGGGAAGATTACTGCAGATTGACCAGAAGAAGCATACATTTTTGTGAAGTGGTCAACCCACAAGGGTCCAGCGATGTTACAATCAATTGGTGTTATATTTGAACCGAGAGATCTTAGGTTTCTTTACCTCCCTCCAGAACCCCGGGGTATCTTTTAGGGTGGCTGTACGTACAAGAGATTCCCAATGATCTATAACTAATTCATTGGATCTAGTACGTAAGGTGGATTTATACCTAGCTCTCAGAAGCCTTACCCGGGAAATATCCCGAGGTTTGGCCATGAGTGCAGCCCTTAGATCCCAGTTTGCCTTCGAACAGGAGGCATCAAACCATTTTGGGGCTTCCTCAACTTTCCTAGATGCTGGCTTGGAGATTTCACTTTTTATTGCGGAGCAGAGTTCACAAAATGATTTAATCGTATTGCCCCCGCTACTGTCGATTGCAAGACAATTTGTGATCAATACCGGATGTTTTTTAATCACGGTGGCCAGAACTTCCCTATTATCCACCCCCCTCCAGACAACCCTTAATCTGTCCGTAGACGCCTCCAAATTTGCTGCCCCAATTTCGCTATGTATTGGTTTTCCCCCTAACAATTTTAGGTAAATCACGATTGGGTAATGATCACTATGTGCGTTGCACACTACCTCAGCTTTTAATAAAACATCAGCAAGGAAAGGTGAAACAAACATATAATCAATAGTTGTAGCATGCCCATGGCCGATGTAAGTTAGAGCCGGGGCACTACTTGTGTCATTACCTGCAAACTCCATAGAGTTTACGAGTTCTCTAGTTGCGAGGAGATCAGATAATTCTACACCTCTCCTGCAAGGGGGGTTCCTGGGATGAATATGTGCATTGAAATCCCCTCCTAGACAAATACCGTCAAACTTCCCATGTTTGCGTCCCTCCACTAAATCGTCAATAAAATTAAACAGGTCTAGAAAATTACAATTAGGGTGAGATAAAAAATCATTATTATAAAAATTGATCAGACATAATTTTACATTTCTAGTGTATGACAATGCCATAAAACTTGGGTTGTTGGTTTGTATTACTTCTGTTTTTACTTCAGCAGTTATCTTTACCCAAATCGGTAAACCCCCACTAGGCCGACCTAGCGGTGGGATCGGTACAATCTTGTTGTAGCAAATATACCCATCAAATAACAAATGGGAAGTACTCCAGGTTTCCTGAAACATTAAAACATCATGACAGTTAACCCAGTCTTTCCAGGCTTTTATTTCCAATTTTGCCTTCAGCCCAGCAATGTTCCAGCTTATAATGGACAAATTCTCGTTAAGCCGTGGGCAGACTTCATAAACGGACTCCCTTGCGATAGCTGTAGATTTAGACAATTGATCACATTGGGAGTTTAACAGCAAAGAAAGGTCGGGTGGTATCAGAGCCCCCTCAGGCTCTACAGTCTGTAAAAATTCAGCATTGGGCACCACTGCAACTGGGTCTTCCTGAATTGCTGGCTGTCAGTCTAAGGTGCACTGGCCTGATAATGCAGAAAATCTGTTATGTATCGGAAACAGAGGAGGTGGTTGCAACAGTCTATGTGGGGGTCTGTAGAAGTAACTCAGAGGTAAGGGAGTCACCACGGTGGTTATACCATGTTGAATATGCTTCCTATTTAATAAAAATTTTACTGTGCCCGGGTTCCTAAATTGATTGTGATGCAATCCCCGTTAATGTTTTTAAACAGGGGTCCAACCCAGGTCACCCGGCGTGTTGAAAGGATTTCATTTGATATAT
This sequence comes from Lissotriton helveticus, assembly GCF_964261635.1. NCBI lineage: Eukaryota > Metazoa > Chordata > Amphibia > Caudata > Salamandridae > Lissotriton > Lissotriton helveticus. Next base: position 509,627,003 of record NC_136073.1, read on the forward strand.
CGTAGCTGACCCCCTTATGTTTAGTTAACCAATCAATGCATTTGTTGTGTAACTGGACCCAAGATTCACCTTGTCCCTCCCTAAGCGGTGGTATACCGGCCAGAACCAAAACATATGGACACGACTCAGGAGGAAGATGTAAAGCAGGACCTTGATGTTTTATTGGCCTGCGGTCCTCAGGTTGTCCGTTATGCTGGCCTGGCCTAAGTAATACTTTCTGCTTAGCTGTACCACTGGAGGGATGACTCTTCTTGGTGTTATTTGTAATATTAGATGAACCAGAGGGAGATGAGGCGATGAGAGACGGAGTGTGATTTTGCCTTATATTAGCTTCCGCCAATGGTTGTATAGATATAGGAACGGTACCAGCAATCGTTCCCCCTATAACACCTTTAGCTGTAGCTGGAATACAGTTTTTAATGGACTCTTCCCTAGATAGGGTGCTGGTAATAGACTCTAGATCTTTTAACAGGCGATCACCTCTGATTTGATCCAGGCAAACCATCCCTTTCCTCTTGGCGTCATCATTTTTCACGAGGGTTTCCAGTCTATCAAGCCTCTTAAAAATGATATTAAATTGTTTGATCATTTGACATTCAAGTTGTTTAAAAATGGTATCGGTAATGGTCTCTATGAGATTTCCCTGTGGTTTGGACAAGTGGGCTTTTTCGCTAGGGAAATCAGTCTGTGTACAAATTGAGTTTGTGCCCTCATTTATTATAACAATATCAGTATCACAGAGATCCCCAATATCAGAGTTAGCTGTTGGGACCTCACAATGACGCTTCTTCTCCCTAGACCACATGCTCTGCGGGGTTGGTTGGTTGTTACTCCTAGGGGGCTGCTTCCTTTTATTTAATACAATCCTAGATGGGCCCCTTTTACGTTTAGCTCCAGTGGTCTCAATATTTGTTGGCGGAAGTGCCAATGGCGACACAGGATCGCAGGAAACAGTAGTAACTGTGTCGGGGGTATTTCCCTCTTGAGATAGTTCGGATGAGCTAATCACAGGAGTAGATTTCACTACAGTAACCACTGGAAATAGAGATGTAGGATGGTTAGAATTAGCAGTAATGGTTGGTTGGCTGTTTTGTAGGGTGACCAATGACAACCTTCTTTCGGTCTCTGCAATCTCATTAAAAGCATTGTCCAAAAGACTCTCAAAGGAGAGTTGGAGAGAAGCAGGAACTTCAGTGGCCTGTGTGTCTAGGATGATGGGTGTAGTAGTTGTGATGTTACAATTCTCCATGATAATAACAACTGGCTCACCTTACAGAGGAAGTTAGATGGGTTGCCCGCCCGACCACTGTTGACCTCTGAGGGCCTCAGAGGGCCCGCCCTTTGCCCGGGCTTAGCCCGGTGCACGCCCGCGCGCGTCCCGCGACGCGGACGAAGCCTACGCCCTTTGAAGCGGCTCCGGGCGCGCTGGCAGGCGGAAGTGGGCGGGAGTGCTTGCCGAGCACTCTGGGAGCTGTAGTCTCCCCGCGGCGTCCACAGGCTTCGCTGGACCACTGCGGCGGGAGAGAGCTGCAGCGTGAGCACCCCAGAGGCGGCGAGGCAACAGGCAGGTGAGAGCTCCCTGGTCCGGTGTCAGGCGTCCGCTGTTAGAAGATGTCCCCGCTCCTCAGATGGAGCCTACGCCCTTTGAAGCGCCTCCGGGCGCGCTGGCAGGCGGAAGTGGGCGGGAGTGCTTGCCGAGCACTCTGGGAGCTGTAGTCTCCCCGCGGCGTCCACAGGCTTCGCTGGACCGCTGCGGCGGGAGAGAGCTGCAGCGTGAGCACCCCAGAGGCGGCGAGGCAACAGGCAGGTGAGAGCTCCCTGGTCCGGTGTCAGGCGTCTGCTGTTAGAAGATGTCCCCGCTCCTCAGATGGAGCCTATGCCCTTTGAAGCGCCTCCGGGCGCGCTGGCAGGCGGAAGTGGGCGGGAGTGCTTGCCGAGCACTCTGGGAGCTGTAGTCTCCCTGCGGCGTCCACAGGCTTCGCTGGACCGCTGCGGCGGGAGAGAGCTGCAGCGTGAGCACCCCAGAGGCGGCGAGGCAACAGGCAGGTGAGAGCTCCCTGGTCCGGTGTCAGGCGTCCGCTGTTAGAAGATGTCCCCGCTCCTCAGATGGAGCCTACGCCCTTTGAAGCGCCTCCGGGCGCGCTGGCAGGCGGAAGTGGGCGGGAGTGCTTGCCGAGCACTCTGGGAGCTGTAGTCTCCCCGCGGCGTCCACAGGCTTCGCTGGACCGCTGCGGCGGGAGAGAGCTGCAGCGTGAGCACCCCAGAGGCGGACGAGGCAACAGGCAGGTGAGAGCTCCCTGGTCCGGTGTCAGGCGCCTGCTGTTAGAAGATGTCCCCGCTCCTCAGATGGAGCCTATGCCCTTTGAAGCGCCTCCGGGCGTGCTGGCAGGCGGAAGTGGGCGGGAGTGCTTGCCGAGCACTCTGGGAGCTGTAGTCTCCCCGCGGCGTCCACAGGCTTCGCTGGACCGCTGCGGCGGGAGAGAGCTGCAGCGTGAGCACCCCAGAGGCGGCGAGGCAACAGGCAGGTCAGAGCTCCCTGGTCCAGTGTCAGGCGTCCGCTGTTAGAAGATGTCCCCGCTCCTCAGATGGAGCCTACGCCCTTTGAAGCGCCTCCGGGCGCGCTGGCAGGCGGAAGTGGGCGGGAGTGCTTGCCGAGCACTCTGGGAGCTGTAGTCTCCCCGCGGCGTCCACAGGCTTCGCTGGACCGCTGCGGCGGGAGAGAGCTGCAGCGTGAGCACCCCAGAGGCGGCGAGGCAACAGGCAGGTGAGAGCTCCCTGGTCCGGTGTCAGGCGTCCGCTGTTAGAAGATGTCCCCCGGCGGCGGCGGTTTGTTTTGCTTGAGCGGCTGAGGGGAGGGGGGTAGGTCGAGCATGGGTGCTCTCAGGGAGAGAGAAGGGGTTCTCACACTTCTTATAGATTGAAGAAACCCCAAGCCATGTCGTCAGCTTCCAATTAAGAGGAGAGATTTTATTTTCAGTTTTCCTCTTGATGGAAGGGGTAGTGGGGGGGTGGGGGCACATTTTTACCCTCTGCTATGCAGGTGAACGGTTTCTTATACATTTATTACAACTGGTGCTTCATTCTCTATCGACACCCACGGGATGTTTTAATTAAAATAACTCCCTAACACTCCATGTCAATAACGGCAATAAATACTGCCACTGGAGAGAAACCTATGAATGGGCACAAACAATCTTTGCCTTTTATTCGCTTTAGCATCTAGATCTGTCACCCATCAATCTTAAGTGACAAAAATAAGATCCTCACTTGAAATGGATCGCACTTTTGAAGGAAAAAAACTGCTACTTCAGCTTTTCTTTAGACAAGCGACAAACATGCTGCAAGACAGTGAGACATTCTTCCTTTTGGACGTTTGCATAATATTATTGTTTTATAAGCTGTAGAAATTACATTATAAACTCGTTTCGCTACACAGCTCATGCAAACAAGCAAATCATATTTTGATCTTTCGAACAAAATTCAATGAATGAAAATATGTCAAAATCATACCATTACTTCTCATGAAATTTACAACACAGTCATCACAGCAACTCACCCACAAAAGTGCGTCACTCCAGACGTTTCACAAAATGCAGCGGTTTGTAAAATCAAACCGCCCATGCGACAAAGCATTTTCTAGTCGTGTTATCCCTGACAGAATGTGTGGCAATCCGCCTGAAAATTTAACAAAAAAACAAAAAGAAAAAATTTCCAGAGCAAAGTACAGAGAAAAGTGTTTGAAGTCGTCAGAATGCCAAAGCAGTATTTTATGTGATTGAATTAATTATAAGTGACTAATTAGTGTAGGAAATAGAAGCCGTTTAAATTGAAAAGCTATTTTTTTAATATGACTCGGGGGGCTTTGTTGGTAATGAAAGAGTTGGATGCCATGGGGATGAAGTGAAGCCTGCCATGATATCTGTAGGTTGCTTCAACCGCATCTTTCACAACAGCAAGGTTCGGCATAGGTCTTGCTTGTTCGGTAAGGCAATAATTATATTCACTGCGTAAATCCATTGTAGTGCTGGAGCAGAACTCTTTAATAAGACAAATCATTAATATGAGACTTGATCCGTCCCGTAAAGCTCTCAAACTGTTTGCTGAGAATATCACGTATCTCATCCAATTAAGGGGGTGGAGGGGTGGGGGCAAATCGTTAATTTGAATGAAAAAAATGCAAGCTTGTCATGCAACAGCTGTCACATAATAAAGTACCATAATCCCAGTACGGTTTGTCATTAGGTACGAAGAATGTTGTATGAGGGACTAGATGCCAACACGTTTTATTAGTTATTTGAAGAGTTTGACAAGACCCTCAAGGCCCCCTTTCTTATTTCCCTTACTATATTTAAAATTGAAATGCATTTCAGCTAGAATATAATGCTAAAACTCATTGTAGATGCATTTTTTCCATGTAGGCACATTAGGTGACACTTATACCAAACTTGTGCAAGAGGCTACTGAAAAAGTCTTCATCAATTTTCCAGTGGCACCGAGTTAGCATTCGTTTGATAATGCTGCCGAATGGACCACACAAAGCCTGTGTTTGGATCTGGAAAAGAGAACCAGATTTTGGAGCTCATTACGATGTCAGGCAGAATAACTTCTGCCTGACACAGACTCGGTCATGTGACTGACCGACACCCGATCGTTGGTGCCGCCCACCCCATTAGGATGCTACCGAACATTGGGGCATATTACCAAGCTATAGCGATAATTATCTCAAGCTTGGTTAGCGGGTATAAAAATATTGCCGCGCTCGGACGATTTTACAGCTGAGATACCTTGATATTAACAAGGTTTATCTCAAAAGTGGTAAAAATCGTGCGAAATGCATGAAGATCGCTGTAAAATCAGCAATATTCATGCATTATCGTGACAATGCTCTAAGCCATGCTATCCACCTTCCATTGGATAACATGGCTAAGAACTGCTCTGGGCAGGCGTTAGCTTTTGGAGATAATTGCGCTTAACGCGATTATTTCCAAAAGTTGGTAATAGGTGATAGCGATGTTAGCGACTGTTTCCAGTCGCTAACATCTTGGCACGCCCACTATGCATGTGATTAGTGATAATTATCGCTGACATGCATAGTGGGCCCCTAAATGCCTGCTATCGCCTATTAGCTGTCACTAACTGGTGTTAGCGACAGCTAGGTAATAGGGCGATTAAATTATCGCCGCTTTAGCGGGGAAAATTCCCGCTAAGGCGGCGATAAGGCCCTTGGTAATATGCCCCATTGTTTGGGCGCATTCTTATATTTCACTATAGGAGCATGTACTGCGGCCGTAATGCATGCTCCCATAGTGAAATGGGAGGTGCAGTTCATCTCTGCACCCCGTGGCAGGCACCCTAAAGGTGACTGACACAAGGTGCAGGGATCAACCGGGGCCTTCAACCGGCGGCCGTGTACCAAAGGTGGCCCTGCTGGGGGCCCCCTAACACACTTTCTGACAGAGTTTCCATGTCAGACAAACCTGCATGGAATCTATGTTGGAATCAATGCTTTGTATTCTCAAGTGCAGAAACGACTTCCAGTATGCTGCTGTTCCTTAAAGACAGATTATATAAGTCAGCCAAGGTGGCAAACACCACATCTCTCCCTTTCGATAGAATATCTGTCAGTCAGTCAAAAAATCTTTATTTGGCTAAATATCAGCCATAGAAAAAACATCATTAAGAAACATTAAACAATAAAATATGAACAACAAATAATGATTCTATCTTGATTACAATTTCATTCTCAGAATATCATTATTCTAAATAGTAATTTCCACAGAAAACATTTAGAACATTTAAAACCAGGGTATGAGTGAATTCATAAAATAAAATCATTTGCCAACAATGTCACCAATCGAACAACCCAAGAAATATATCTGTAGATCATTAGACAAGTAAATTCATCATTTAAAAGCAGGAGGTGATGTAACTCTGCCTGACACTTTCTAATATTTACATTTTTTAAAAGAGGAATAATAAAAGCATGCCTCGGTGTAATGTCAAGTTTACACAAATACATAAAATGTAAAGTGCTCTGAACAGTCTTAGAATCACATAGGCACTGGTCCAGTTGGGCATCACAATAAACTTTGCTGGGATAAGAAACCAAAAAATGTGAAATGCCACACCTGAATCTTATTAGATAAAACAATTTGGCGTGACTAAAATGAAAAGAAAAGTAGGGTTCAATACATGGAGTGCAGACTACAAATGAATGTTCTACAACACTCTTCTTGACCATCTCTTTTCTTCCTCTGGTTGAATACAGATGAGTTAAAGTTTCTTTTTAACTTCGCTTTTGCTATCTTAGTGATACTAGCTGGCTTATAAAAAACAATCCACTAACCCCTATGTTCTCTAACTGGTACTTTATATAGCTAAACCAGGGTATTTTTGTCATGCACTCCAGTTTAAGGCAATCTAAAATAATAGCATGATTTAGGGCTGGTTCCTCCTTCACCCAAATAGTGTGCCACAGTGGTATCAGAGCTAGCTGGATACAAAAGTACAAAGGAACCAAGCCAAGTTCGCTGTGACAGATGGTGGCAGCTGTACTTTTAGGAACTGTCAACAAGTGTTTCATAATTATACATTACAAGAACCCCTGACTCCAGCACCATGCAGCGAGACAGCACATGAGGGCTTTATAAATATTAATGGTTGCGTTAATTGGTTTAGAGCCTAGCTTTTTAGTAAATCTAAAAATTGCCTCCAGGTTTTGGTTAAAACTGCTGGTCCTTGATTCAACTAAATGACGCCACATGCTTTTGTGATCTAAAAGAATTCCCAAATAGGAGAAGGTGCGAACATAAGACAATATTCCATTATTTATAAGACAAGATTTTAAAATGGGGAGGGTTTTACCCACCACCATGGTGTGACATTTTCCTACATTAGTCTTCAAGCCAAGATCATTCATAAAATCATTAAACCTGGTTAGGAGCCTCTGCAACCCCACCCCAGTTCTAGACATTAAAACGCAATCATCTGCATAAAGTAATACCGGTACCGACCTTCCGCCTATCGTGAGGGTATCCACACTCCCCTGTTTAATATAATTTTCTAGGTCGTTTATATACAAACAGAATGAAAAAGGTGCGAGAACGCAACTTTGGTGAGCCCCTTGATTCATTTTTATTGAGGCCATGAGTTCGCCACCTACTACATATCGGACTCTCCCGTTACGTCTTTAGAATGTCTATTGGAGCAGGGTCAAGTGGCGAACCTGATTTAACTGAATTTGGCATAGCAATAACCTTCTCTTTGAACAGCTAGGGGGATGTGGAAAGCTTAGATTTAATGTTAGTAGTTGTGAGTCCTAACAAAATTGCTCATAGTGCATACTGGAATTTTTCAGTGATCTTTTATAGACCTGCTTACAGGTATCATTGTAGTTAATTCTCCACGTTGTTTCACATTTTTTGCGTTCCTGTTACAATTGTTTTAATTCCTGAGAGAACCAAATGATCTCTTCCAGTGGTTGTGTTTTCTAATGTTTTTTAGTGGAATTAATTGATTTAGGGCCTTATTAATCCAATCTAAATAAGAAGTGGAGGCAACTAGATCTTGTGTAAGATTGGGGACTGACTTGCCATCGCCACCTTCCAGCTGGCCATATCTAGTTTGGTCCATGGCTGAGCAGTATCAGAATACATGATTTTAGGTATCTGCTCCCCTACTATTGGAAGGCCGAATGGCATAAGGTAAAAGTCCGACCACCAAAGTGGTAGATGGAGTTTCACCTTCATGTTGCATATATTTTTGAAAATAGGGTTCAAATTATGACACTTTATGTGCATTGAGAGCTTATATTTGAAGATCATTGAATCGCTGACAGATCCTGCAGTAAATCAGTAGCCTGGGTACAGACTGAATTTACAATGTGAATTTTAAATCCCCCAGTAGCATGAAATTGGCTACCTGGAAGTTATGATCTGCCATTAGTTCTGGCAGGATCCACATAAACTCTGTAGGTGAATCTGGAGTATGGTATATTAGTTTTTCAAAGAATGTGTAGGTATTGAAAAGTTTTATTGAGTATGAAAGACTTTCACTGCCAGGGATTGCAGCTAGAGAGAACATACAATCTAAATTCCTTTTGACAGACAATAAGAGCAACTCCTCCCCCTACCTTATCCACTCGTTCACACCTAGCGATTGTTAAATCTGGCAGCAAGGCCCCTTGTCCTTTCAGAAACTGCTTGTTAGAGTACTACTGGCTAGAGTTCCTCTCACAAAAGGTAAACAAGTCTGTTTGGTGCTTAGGGAGGAATCGGCAATTGACTAAGTACACACATGTGAAATTAACTTATAATGAAGAAACACCACAAATAAATAAGAAGTGATGTTAAGTTTATTATAACACCTCAGCCACTGGCCAGCAGCTGTCACTACACAATATAGTCACCTCAGGGAGGCTGCCATTCAACTTTGATGACCAAGGTTCTAATGGCAGGAGCTAATCCCCACTACATTTGTTTCTGGTCCTGGGTGAATCCCCAGTGACCTTGGACCAGCCAATGCTTTGCCACCCAAGTTAAGATGCCACACATCCCCCTCCTATATTCAATAGCATGAATAATACCTCAGACTTGTCAGTGTAAGTTACACTTTCTCCAGTGCCCTGTTCGGGTCCTTCACATCAGACCATCCTTTCCAGATTCCAAACTCTTTTATCCTTAGTTTTTACTGCATTGCAGAAGAGTTTGGTGATCTTCAGGGCTTCAGTGAATTTTGAACCTGCCTGGGCACCAGTAGGATCCCTTACCTTGATCCACTCACGCAGCTTAAACTGGATTAACTTGGTTCTGTATGCCTTGTCACATTGTTCTTTCATTGCCGTTTGCATTTCTACCTACCTTCTTTTCTAAAGCTGCTTAGTGTCAACCTTAACTCATCCCTTGTACCACTTCATCTAACCTGGCCCTAACCTTGAGTTTGGTTTATGACCTTTCAACAGTTCAAAGGTTGTGCTGTCAGTGGACTGGTGCAGAGTGAGGCGATAGGCTTCTAACCTTTTCATTGTTTGCTGCCTCCAATATAAACCACTGCTATTGGCTGGTTGAATATCTTCCATAAATGTTTTGTTAAATTGCTCCACTGCTCTGTTAGTTTTGGATGGTAGACGGCACAGAGTTTGTGACTTATCCCATTCAGAAACTCCTTCATTTCACTAGAGCTGAATTGTATCCCATAATCTGTTAACACCATGCTGGAAAGCCTTCACTCACGAACACTTCCACCAGAAATGTGATCACCAGAACTGGCATCAGTTACAATTTAAATTTCTGTACATCTTGAGAAAAGATCATCCTTTTTTTTTTCTTGTCCTCATATGTTTGATCAGTATGACAATGGAGAATAAAAGAGATTACCGACCATTTTCCTTCACTTTCACCGCAAAACTAAACCCGCTCCCTCCCTACAGGAGGTGATGTTACCATCACGGGTTCCCTTCGTTGCATGGTCAGTGTTCTCTTATCTCCCTTATCACAGGCTCCTACTTAGATTCTCTTCCAGAGGTCACCAATCCTCCTTGATGACACCCATAACCAGAGAATGTCCTGTGTTTACTTATGCTTAATCATTGGATTAACCTTAATCAATTTACAATATTATAGAAACATATAAGGAGAAGGAAGCAAAACTAGGAGTAAGGACCGGAGAGGAGGGTGAGGAGAAAAGAGAGATCTGAGAAAAAGAAAGAAAAAAGAAGAAAAGATCTTGACATCAGGCTGCGTTTGTATCTAAAGTATAAGATTTTCTAGTTATAGTAGTCAAGTCAAAACTCACTTTATTCGATTAAATAAAAATCATAAAAGTATACTATATAAATACATAAAAACATCATACAAAGCTTTAAAAATACCGTACATTTTAAAATTCATTAACAATACATATAAAATGACCTGGCACACAAGAATAACACTGTTAGCAGGAAATAATTCATGTTCCTTTTTTTTTCCAAAAGTATATGTTAATAGGGGCAAAGCTGAGAAATTAATTCATACTACCGGGTATAGGGCAAACATTTACAATAGCTCCATCTAAACTCGTGTGGGATCTCTTCCGTCTAGCACGGATAGATGCAATCAAAAAATTGGCTACACAGAACATCACCCGATGATTTTCCATTAATTGTAAGAACAACAATGCTGGCTTCAACTGTAAAAACCCCATTTCCCTCAGGAGAGGCTTGATGTACTTTGCCCTACCTTCAGAGAAGAAGGGACAGAAAAAAATAAAATGTGTCAAATCCTGATCGGAAAAATTATCACATTCACATGGGGCATTTTCCCATGGCATACACCAATTTTCATAATTTCCCAACAGAAAATGTGCCTGATTGAATCTAAATTTGGTTAGCAACCAACGATGATAAGGACGTGTGACAACAGACAAATAGGGTTCCATTGACATTGAATTAATCAACAAAAAATGTGATCTTACTGTTGGTTTAGAGATCTCAATCGACTCTCGATCCATTTCTCGGGCCCTAATGAAGTTCTGTTTCACCCAGTTAATGTCATCTTTACTCAAATTTTCCGGGTTTGAATACAATTCCGGGCGACCCATGAGTGCAGTAGATGTTTTGATGTATGCCAACCATTTGATATCAGCCACTCTATCCCGCCCCAAACAATCCTTAATAATTTTATGATTCAGTGTAAGTTTGGGGTTAAGCCAAGTTCTGATCCATAATAAAAGCGGTGCCATGTTTAACATGTCCGCAATATAGCCCATACCCAGCTCTGCATGGACCGCAAAAGATGAAGTGGATTGGGGAAGGCCCAGGAGAGATCGCAAAAATTTGTTTTCCTCTCTCTGAATCAAGGTTAGATCTTTATAACCCCAGATTGCTGCCCCATACCTGGCTATGGCCATAGTTTTGGCTCTATAAATCGCCAGAATGGCCTCAGGCGGTTTCCCACCCAATCTTTTTGCAAAGCCAAGTATTGCGGCCGATGACTTTTTCACTGCTACTCTTTTATTTGCCACTTGGGGGACCCAGCTGCCCAGGTCATCAAACACCACACCCAGGTATGTGAAAATTCTTACTTTTGATATTACTGAGCCATTGCACAAGAGCGTCTTGGTATTATTCCTCCCTTTCCCCACGAACATCACGTGCGATTTCTCCACATTAATTACAAGTTCCAGGTTTTGCATAAAATTCCCGAAGGAGTTTAAGAGGCGTTGCAAGCCTATGGGAGTCCTGGACAGCAGCACAGTATCGTCCGCATATAATAATACTGGTAATTTGGTGCCCCCCATACATGGGACATCTGCAGATGCTGCCGCCAAACTTGCACTTAACGCATTGATATATAAAGAAAATAACATTGGGGCCAAAATACACCCCTGTCGTACTCCCCTCCCGGATTTAAAATCAGCCGTACACTTCCCATCTTGTGACATGCGTATAGCCGCTTTCAGATCCCTATGCAGATCGGCCATGAAATACACCAATGCCCGGTCTAGGCCCATATCCAGGAGCATGGTCCACAGCTTTGACCTATTAACTAGGTCAAAAGCTGTGGACAGGTCCATAAACGCTAGATAAATTGACCCCCCTGCAGCCACAGTGTATTTGCTGACTATTAATTGCAAGTTGAGACACTGATCCTCAGTACCTCTACCAGATCTGAAACCATACTGTGCGTCACACAAGATGTCGTTATTGGTTTCCCACGTTGCAATCTTATTTAGGATCACCTTCCCCAATATTTTAAAAGACGAATCCAGCAGTGATATCGGTCTATAACATCTTGCGTCCCCCCTCTGGCCCTTTTTGAAAATAGGGACTATTATAGACCGTGACCAGGTCGTAGGCAATCTTTTTATGTCAATGCTGGCCGTATTAAAAATATTTGCAAGGGCAATAGACCATATGGAAGGATTAGATTTATACATGTCTGCCGGGACCCCATCTGGGCCCGGCGCCTTATGAGCAGTAGTATCTTCAATAGCCTTTAGGACTTCCTTAACGGTGAACCGCAAAGGTAACCCTGGTTGTTCACTTAGTGTTGGCGTAAATGGGTCTATCTGAAGATTACTCCCATATATTTTTTCAAAATGGAGCAACCAGTCTTTTTCCGATATATTTAGTTCCAACGGGGAGTTTTCCTTCTCGCTGAACAAGGGTGTATTTATGATTTCCCAGAATTTGGAGCTATCCTTCAGGGTAGCCCGATCATAAAGTGAGACCCAAGCATTATTCTTAATCTCTTTCTTACGTATTTCTACAACAGACTTATAATTTTTCCTTAATCTAGCCACTACTTCGGTATCCCGGGGTGACCTTTTTAATGCTGTCAATAAGTCTCTGTGGGCCTTTGAACAGTTTGCATCAAACCACCCATGCAGCTTTTGCTCCTTATGTTTCGTCTTAACTGTTAAAATCGCGCTTACTTGTTTACAAATAATATCAAATGAGCTAATAATGTCACCTCCGAACTTAAGTGGGTCCAGACAGGTATTGATTTCATCACCCACCTTCTCGGTAAGTTCACAAAAAAAATCCTCTGGGATAATTTTACCCCACTTGACCCGCCTCCCCTGGTCTTGCACAATTAAATCCAAAGGTGGGTTAGTCTTTGGAGATGTGGATAATATCGCTAAATTTTTATTACTTAATTCCATAGCTACTAGGTTATGGTCGCTAAAAGTACTTTGTACAGCATTATAAAAAATAACATTTTGTAACAGACCTGGGGACACAAATATAAAATCAATAATAGAGTTCGAATCTCTTGCGCTAAAAGTAGCTACCCGTTCATTAGGGTTGATAAACTCTGGCTCAGACAAATCAATATCAGACAGTAGTTCTTCTAGCGCGACCCCCTTTATAGAGTGTTCAAAATGAGATTGAGGGAGACAATCCATATCTGAATACACCCTATACTGACAATTTTGCTGACACAAGTGTGTGTTAAAATCCCCAAGCAAAATTAAATGAAAAAAAGTGGTTTGACTATCCTTATATGTAGTTAAAAATTTTGCTAAAACGTTGATATTTTCATTACAGTGAGTACCATGAGGCGCATTATAGAAGTTCACATAAAGTATCTTAACATTATTGGGTAAAGTTATTTCACAGGCTAAGAGATTATGGGATGTGGTGCTTACAATCTGCGCTACTCCCCTATGTTTAACGGAGATGAGGAACATGAGCCCACCTCGATTTCTACCTGCGCTGGAACTTTGAGCAGCTTTAAAATAAGAAGTATAGCCATCCAGCCAGAAGTTACAATCTCTATCCCAGGTCTCCTGAAGGGCCACCACCTCATAGCCCCTTAGTTGTTCCAACCATATAGCGTCATCTCTTTTGGCGCGGAGACCAGCAATATTCCAGCTTGCAATCTTAACGGTCTCCCCACCTTCCCTTTCAGTAGTGGTAATAGATTGGGTCTGGTCCGTGTCAGCAACACGACCAGACAGTCAATCGTTCTCATCTAGATGAGACAAGGCAGTAAATCTATTTGTTAGAGTTAAGGTAGCCCGATTAGTAGCTCTGATGGGGTCAGTATAACTGGGCTTAAAGTTAGGTTTTTGCAAAGCCCATGATGACAGACTAGAGCTCCCTCTACAAGTACCATGCTGCTTATCCTTGCCTAGGGGTAGTTTGGGGGTAGATGGCGGGGGGTAAAAATAACCAAGTGGTACAGCTCGGATCCTACCCTCCTTAACATCCGTTGCATCCCAAAAAAGGCGAGCGGCCTCATGGGGGCTATCAAAATTGACAATAATACAATCGCCTGGAAGGATTTTTGCTGTATACCCCAACCAATCAACCCGCCTTCCCATAGTGATATGGGTAGATATATCCCTTGCCCCTGTGCAGTTTTCATCACACCATGCTTTTACATTTGCTATCAAGGAACACTGGGGCTCCTCCTCCCCTGGGTTCAAATGTGGGATGTTTACCAAAACCGCAACAAAGGGGGTCGCCTCTGGTGGTAAGTGAGTACGTGGTTTCCCCCGTGTTCTTCTTCCCACCTGTGACTGTTCCTCTAGGCGAACTAAGGTATTTCCAGCGACATTAATCATCTTATCCCCAACTTGAAACCTCATCGGTTGAGCAGTCGCCCCAGCCAGATTAGAGGCGCGGTTTGAGTATGATGGCATAGGGAGAGGTGGAGGGAGAATTGAAACTATTGGGGTAACACTCCCTATCCCCTCCATTGGAGTTTCATGTTGGTCATTGGGAGCTGGTATAGCCGTGGGGGGGGGGTTTGGGCAAGCAGGTGCTTTAGGACATAACTGCATATTTAACCTTTCACATTTCCCCACAATTTCCGAAACACAGTCTTTTAAAGTCTCCACAATATCGTTAGCAATTTGCACAAGGGTACTCTCAATTTTATCAGTAAACATTTTTTCCACCATGGCTCTTATGCTTTTTCCAAGTCTCCTAGCCATATAACGGGATGTTACAACGTGCTGCTTAGAGTTCCATTTAGTTCTCTTTGAGCCCCTCTTGGTACGCTTAACGGCTGAGGGTTCAGGGTCTTGAGGACAGCTATGGTCTACAACAGCGCCCAACAAGTTAGGATCATCAGGGATTACAGCAGTACAAATGGGTAATAATGCCCGGTCTTTAGCAGTAATGATCTGGACCAAGGGCTCCAGAGGTATAAATTGGGACCCAGACAAAAGGGGCACCTGGTGATCTAGCAGAGGTGTGTCCAACCCCAGTTCACGTTCGGTAGCTGCAATCTCCTGGTTCAGCTTCCCTACAGCAGTAGTTAAGTAGGACATGATGCTGGCAGACGCTGTGCCATTCCGTGGGACTTTTGATTTGCCCGCGCCAGCAGTGATAGATGTTTGAAGTTTCCGCTTACCCATATTGTAGGTTGGGCGTTAGGGGGGTGACCGTCCCGTCCCTCGTCGTCCCCGGACGGCCACAGACGGCCCGCCCTCTGCCCGGGCTCCGCCCGGCGCCGTCCGCGCGCGTCCCGCGAGGCGGGAGTAGAGGCTCGCTCTTATGCGCCTCCGGGCGCGGGAGTGTTACGCTGCTGCCGGTGTCCCCGTGTGAGAGCAGGGGACGCTGGGTAATGTAGTCTCGACGCTCCCCCCTCTCGGCGGCCGCGGTGCTGGAGCGGCGGCGGGGGAGAGCGGAGCAAGTCTGCTGGGTAGCTGGTGAAGAGCAGGTAGGAGTTCAACAACAATATCCCCAAGCTGGCTGACACCCCCGCTCGCCCGCAGGAGAGGCTCGCTCTTATGCGCCTCCGGGCGCGGGAGTGTTACGCTGCTGCCGGTGTCCCCGTGTGAGAGCAGGGGACGCTGGGTAATGTAGTCTCGACGCTCCCCCCTCTCGGCGGCCGCGGTGCTGGAGCGGCGGCGGGGGAGAGCGGAGCAAGTCTGCTGGGTAGCTGGTGAAGAGCAGGTAGGAGTTCAACAACAATATCCCCAAGCTGGCTGACACCCCCGCTCGCCCGCAGGAGAGGCTCGCTCTTATGCGCCTCCGGGCGCGGGAGTGTTACGCTGCTGCCGGTGTCCCCGTGTGAGAGCAGGGGACGCTGGGTAATGTAGTCTCGACGCTCCCCCCTCTCGGCGGCCGCGGTGCTGGAGCGGCGGCGGGGGAGAGCGGAGCAAGTCTGCTGGGTAGCTGGTGAAGAGCAGGTAGGAGTTCAACAACAATATCCCCAAGCTGGCTGACACCCCCAGTTATAGTAAATGACTGGCCTTCTCAGCCCAATTATCCCATAAACTCCAAAATTTCGTTCTATTATTAAGACACATTCCCCTGTCCATTCTAGCGATCCTATGGATCGATTATACCGATTCAGACTCTACAGGTGGGACATTTAAAATCCATTTGATACATAATTCTCTATGTGCTAACAATATCAAAACAAAGATAAGAGCCTTTAAATATTTGGATATGTTACCAGTATGTTCTTCTACCGGAATTACTCCGAAAATGACCAAAGCCAGGCTCACCTTAACTTCTTGACCCACCAGTTCTGACAAGATTTCACCAACTTTCTGCCAAAATTCTTGAATTGAGGGGCACCACCGGAACATGTGTGATTCATCTGCATTAGGTTCTCCACATTTCTGGCATTTTCTCACCGTTTGACAACCCATTTTTGCCAGCTTTCGAGGCATCAAATATGCCTTGTGTATAGTAAAAAAGGTTTTTTTTTTTAATGGAGCAGATTTCACATAGTGCAATAAATGAGATAAAGATACTTGCCATAAAGCTTCTATATCCAGCTCCGGAAGCTCTCTCCTCCATGTTTCCACTTGCCATATATTGGGGTCTTCTAATGATTGTACCAATAACCAGTACCATGCCGAGATCTCTTTTTTAAAGGTTGGCTGTAATGCAATTTTGGACTCCTGAGACTCCTTATAGGTCGACCCTTGTTTCAATGTTCGAGCCCAACTTAATAATTGGCAGTATTTAAAGCAAGAAACCGCATTTTCTGTAATCTCTTGAACCTTCTGCCAAGAAATTAATTGTGTTCCCTCCAATAATTGACCCCATTTGCATATTACTTTTTCTATTATCGGGATTGCCAAAACATCTTGCAGACATGTGGGGGTTCCTGGAGAATGCCATATTGGTGCATAATAACTGAAATATGGAATTTGTAGTATCTTCTTGATTTGGCACCATAATTTGCAAGCCCAATAAAGACTCTTTAGGGTCACCAAACTTGTATAAAAAGTGATTGGCAAGGTCTGGTGCGCCGTATGTCAAAGCACGAAATATGGGTGTACATTGACTTGAGTTTTTTAATAATTGTCTGAAGATTTTTAAATTGAAGACTCTTTGATATTGTAGTAGGTCAGGAATTGCTATACCTCCATTTTCCTTCTTTTCCCTGCATTTTCTCCATGCAATTCTGGGCCTTTTCCTGCCCCAAATGAAACTTGACATTTCTCCCTGCGTTCTTTTAATCCATTCTGGCTTAAATTCTAATAGGATTGCATTGAAGATGAATGTATACTTTGGTAAAATTTACATTTTAAGTAGATTGGATTTGCCAAGGAAGGATAGGGGTAGATTTTCCCATTGTTGCAATTGCTTTTTAACTTTAGAGGTGACCATGTCAAAATTTACCTTTGCTAAAGAATCCAGATTTTGTACTAGATCAATGCCCAAATACCTAATCTTCTTTTTGACAAGTTCACTTTGAAAGGTAGTATTCCACTGCATTATTTCAGTTTTTAAAGGATTTATAGCACAGCCTGATACTATACCAAAATTATCTAATGTTTCCCAAATAACAGGTAATGTTGAGTCTATGTGTGTGATAAAAATCATGAGATCATCAGCATAAAGCCCAATTTTTTTTCTCCAAATATTACAGGAGAAAGGCAGGATACACTTACATGCCCTTAATTTGATGGCGAGTGGCTCAATGTACATATTAAAAAGAATAGGAGAGAGTGGACAACCTTGTCTTGTCCATCTTCCTATTTGTACGATGTTAGAGAGAGAGCCATTTACTAATACCCTGGCATTTGGATTCCTATATAAGGCTTTAATTGCTGAACCAAAGACTTCCCCCAAATTAAAAAGGCCTAATTACCTCATATAGAAAGAGCCAATTGACTCTGTCAAATGCTTTTGCAGCATTGCAGGTTATTATAGACAGAGGTTTTTTTTAGTCAATAGCAAGATCTACTGCAACTATTAATTCATGAGTCACATCCTCCAAATGCCTCCCTTTCATAAATCCCTTCTGATCACTAGGGATAATTGTACCCATCATTCGCTCCAACCTCTTCCTCATAATTTGTTCATACATTTTATAATCACTATTCAGAACTGAACTAAGGCGATAAGATTTGCATATTCTTGGATTTGTATTGGGTTTAAGGAGAATAACTATAGTTGCGCTGTCCCATGAAGGAGGGGAGTCTTGTTTTGAGATGTATATTGAATTAAAAAGCTCCAGCAGAATTGGAGCCAGAATTTCACTCATTAAACTGTATATCTCATTGGGTATGGCATCAGGACCAGCCGCTTTACTTTTTTTCAAATTCTCAATTGAGCTATAGACTTCCTCCAATGTTATTAGAGCTGATAATTGCTTTCTATTCTCACTACTCAACTGTGGCAGTTTTATATCGTTAAAAAAGGACTCGGTCTGTTCTTTATTTTGTGTTAAATCTTCCGTGTATAAATCCTGGAAAAAACGACCAAATTCCTGCTTTATTGCCTCGTCTTCTATTATAATATCACCTGTAGCTTGATTTTTTAGTTCCTTAATGTTATTCTTGGCTCTATCCGTTTTGGATTTCCACGCCAAAAGCTTGCCACTTTCCTCCCCATATTCATAATTTGCTAATTTGCTTGCTTCCCATCTTTTTTCATCCTTATCTCTAAATACTCAACTAATTTTGTCTTAGCGTTGGTTAAGTCTGCTTCAATCAATGATTTTATATTTGCATCTGAGACATGAGCCAGTGCTTCTGGACACTCTTTAATTTGATCTTCTAAGGAGGTAAGTTCTCTTTTCCTTTCTTTATTTTCCCTAGCATTTAGACTAATTAGAACACCACGCAAATAAGCCTTATATGTACTCCACACTTTATTTATAGGGGCCATGCCAGAATTAAAAACAAAAAATTATTTTGTCTGTGTTATTATAGCTTCAACTATTGACGGTTCCAAGAGAAGAGAGCGATTAAGTGTCCAACGTAGCTCCCGGGGTTTACCTGAAAGGTAAAACTGTAGTAATATTGCAGAATGATCTGATAGATGTTCCAGGACATGTGTTACTTTTATGACCCACCTATTTATTTTCCTAGAGGTAAAAAAAAAATCGATCCTTGATCGATGCTCGTACTTTTTATTGTGAAATGTAAAGTCCCTGATCTGATTGCTCCTTTCTCCCTTCCTTCTTTTATTTTTTAGGCTCCATATATCTACTAACTCATGTTCCTGCATTAATAGCTTTAGTGCAGTTCTCATTTTTGATGTTACTGTGCAAAATGTTTTTGAGGTGGTATCTTCAACCGGGTCCAAAATAACATTAAAGTCGCCTCCCATAATATTGACATCATTGAATTCTATTAAATGAGGCATTATTGATCAAATGGGTAGCGCATAATCCAAATTAGGGCCATAGTATGAGACCAGTATTATCCAAACGCTTTTTACTTTAGCCTTGGCAATAACCCATCTACCTTGGGAATCAACCTTGACATCAGCTATGGTACAATGCGCAGACTTTTTAACAATTATCGCTACCCCTTTAACTGTCACTGATTGTGTTGTGCATATACAGTGTTCAATCCAGTATTGGGGTTTAAGAATATTCATCCATTCCTCTCTCAGCAAATGTGTTTCCTGAATAAAGATAATGTCTGCCTCCCTCATCTTCAAGTATTCCAAAATGTTATTCCTCCTTGCTGTCACTCTCAGGCCATTCACATTCCATGATAGCATGTTTAGAATGTTATTATTTGGGACTACCATTTGATTATTAAAATAAAACCTCTTCTCTCCTTCCTCCCCCCTCTCCCCACCTCCCCTCCACTCTCCTCCCTCTATGGAGAAGAAAGGACTGGCTAGTGACCACAATTATATAAAAAAGAATAAGCTTCTGCATCAAACAAACAATTTTTTCCCACATGCTCCCCCACCCTGTGTGTTTTGAATTAATATGTGCATTTTTACATGTGACCATTCCCACCTCCCCCGGGGAACCCTCCCATTTAGCACAAGGTATTCCTATACCTCATATGAGCTCTCTTACTCCAAAAATATTTACAAATTCTGTTATGATTTGGCTCTAATCTGCTCAACGAATTGTTTTTACCTCCTCTGGATCTCTGAAATTATGCATTTTATTGTCCCTCATTACTCGCAGAGTGGCGGGAAAACGTATATTTGCAGTAGCGCCTAGATCTCTCAAATCGTGGATGTATATCCAAGGTCTCTCGTGCCAGATCTGAGCGAATACGGAAGGACCAATCTTCTTTTTTGTATGAACCAACTTTTAAAGCAGTTTCCAGAATACTTTCTTTCAGAAAGTAAGTTTTAAAATTAACCAAAATCCTCCTTGCTGTCTTTCTCCCTGAATTCGCTACAAATGGGTCGCGATGTACTCTCTGAAGATCTTGTTTTATAGCATCCAAATCTATACTAGGATTATATTCCTTTAGAAGAGAGGCAACATATGATTTAATATCCCCTCCTTCTTTTCCTTCTGGAACATTTAAGAGCCTAATATTGTTCCTTCTGGCATTATTTTCCATTAACTCCAGCTTCTCTCTTAACTCACTTTCGTTCTTCTTCAAAGTAATTATCTCTTCTTGGTTAGCTTCCACTTTACTTAAGATCTCCTTTTGTTTCTTCTCCAGCTCCCCTACCCTGTCAACAAGACTGTTAATTTTTTCTTCCATCGTTTCGCAATATCCCTGAATTTTCTGTTGATTAAGTTCTGATGTTGAAAACATCTCTCTTATCTCTGCCAGCATTACCGACATTGTATTTTCAAGCTCTGTTGAGGTTAGCTGAGATTCACTCAATGTGGGAGGGGCTGTAGTCGTTGACTGAATAGATATGCATACAGAACTACCACTCACAGGATTGTCATTAGGGGAGAGAGTGTTGTTCTCCTCAATGCTGAGTAGGGGATCATATTTATTTTTCAGAACAATTTGTTCTGAAGAGATTTCTTTAGGGGTAGAGCTCGAGGCCATTCTGCTTTTTGTGTTAGAAAAAGCAGGTAGAGTCCCGTAGTCTGACTGATCTTTTACTTTAAAGAAAGAGCGAAGAGAAGGGGTAACTTTAATTTTCAACAAATCCTTTTTCACTGAATTATTTGCCTTTGTTCGTTTTTTATTAGGTTCAGATAACTTACTGCCAACTTTTGCGGTTTTTACCACTTTAATCTGCTTACCTCCCTGAGGTGGTCCTTTTAATTGGGCAGTAACATCTATTGAGGTTGTTGCTGAAAGTCTTATAGATGAGCTAGGTATTGCCGTTGCAAAACTTTCCAATATCTCCTTCCCCAAACCCCTCTATTCCTCAAAGTATATCTGTTAGTTGCTTGTTCTACAACTTGTTCTACAACTGGGGGGGGAATCTGTTTCTTCTTCTTTTCCTCTATGGAAGTACCAATAGCCAGTTTACTGTCTCTCACCCTGTTTTCCTCCTCTTCTACGTTTAACTCCACCAGGTCCCTCCCCCTCCTCCTTACTGGCCTCATATGCAGAAAATATCCTTTGTTCTCCGCTCCTGAAAATGATTTATTGCCTGGAAGCCTGGCCGTATAAAAACATCGAGAAGACGAGCCCTTGCTGCCTCCCCGCGGGAACCCGACTCTCACCACAACGCGGTGGCTCCAGCAGAGCCACACTGCAGCCTCTCCCCAAACTCCTCCCAGGGCTCCCAGGACTCCATAAGCTACACAGGTAAAAGCGATTCCAAGCCGGCGTCTTCAGTGCATTAATGCCGTTTTTTCACATACAAAGTATTTCAAACTGCTTTTCGGGGACTTCAGAAACCTCTCTCAGGTTGCCGCATAATCCATGAGACAGTTTAGAGCATTTTTCCTACGGGAGTGTTACGAGAGCTCCCGACCACGACTAACTCCATGTTCCCCCGACAGTTGATCATCCTAAACAAAAATGTATGTGTCGTTCCATTTTTCTGACAAAGGACCAATTATATTCACAACCACCTCCATCCACGGCCCGGCATCGGGGAGCACACAGCACATCATCGGTGGGGTGCTACTTTTTGGGACCTTGTCACTGGTTGAGCATGGCAAACATTCTCTCACCGCCGTTTTTACTGCCACATCAATTGCCGGCCACCAAAAGTCGTGGTGCAGTTTCTGCGTAGTTTTGTGATTTCCAAATGGCCTTGTGTGCTACTCCTAATAACCTCTTTCTCAGGGTGCTGGGGGTTGTCAACTTTGTGCCTTTGAATAAACAACCATCCCCTTTTGACAGCTTTCGCCTGACAGGCCAGTATGGTCTTAAATGTTTCTCAATTTTATTTTCAGTGACCCACCCTTTAATTTAATCAACAACTCTAACTACTTCTTAAGGATGGGATCAGTACTATGTTCATGCTTCCAGATGCCATTTTCAATGGCCCCCTTTGTAATGACACATGCTTTTCTAGGGGAGGGTGCTTCAAAGCTAAATTCTTGCAAGCTTATCACCCAACTCTTGATGCGGCTAACTATCTCTACTAAAATTCCCTACTGCTAGCATCATTTACATGATGTGCTGATACAGGAGAGGCAGCAGCAGTGCAAGCATTACTTACATGCTGTCCTGATACAGGAGAGGCTGCAGGAGTGCTAGCATCATTTACACACTGTGCTGATACAAGGAAGGTAGACAACCTTTTGAACTATTTATTTTTAAATGAAAAGAAAGTGTGAGCAATATAACATTCACATCCATAGATAAATATTGACAAGAACTAAATCACTCAACAACATTGATCATTCTATTTCTGGCCATTATGCTTTTTGCCTCTCCGCTCCCTAATTCTTATGGGCTGCAGTCAAAGAGCCATGCTGTACTGTTCCTTCCATGTGGTCATATTAGCATTAGGGTCCATTCAGAAAGGTACATTCGCCACAAATCAAAATTTACCAATAGGCCATCCAGAAGGCCCACAAACAACCACATACCAATTTCAACCTACTTATGTCTGACCAGTGAGGATTAGCTTGAGTCCTATGGCACATTGAGAAGGGGACCCATGGGGAGGACCTGGCATCTCAATTCAGGCTGGACTGTTTCTATTGGGACAGGGTCAAGACTGCTTTGCATATTGGTGTCTCTAACCCAAGTTGTGATAGTGGGTGGGCAAAGGATTAATTGGTTGGACAGCTACTCCAATTGATTGTCAGTGTTTAGACTATTTGCAAATGAAAAAGACATTTTATCCTTCCCTGGTCATATAAGCATTAGGGCCCATTCAGAAAGGTACATTCGGCCACAAACCTAAATTTACAAATAGGCCATCCAGAAAGGCCCACAAGCAACCCCAGACCAATTTCAACCTACTTACATCTGACCAGTGAGGGTTATCTTGAGTCCTATATCACATTGAGAAGGGGACCCATGGGGAGTACCTGTCAACTCAATTCAGGCTGGACTGTTTCTATTGGAACAGGGTCACGACTGCTTTGCATATTGCTGTCTCTAACCCGAGCTGTCATGGTGCGTGGGCAAAAGAATAATGGTACTCCAAGCGATTGTCAGTGGTTAGACTTTGTGCGAATGAAAAATAAATGTTATCATGAAAATAACAATGTTTTACCTAAATGTGCAGATTAATTAATTAATACGTTACTTATATAGTTTTAAGTATTTCCACAAAATGTTTCTGCGTATGCAAAAAATACTGTTGACTTATGATTCAATTTGGTCGTTTAATGGCTAATGAAGAGTTCAGACATTGAACTGTAGCGTTTAAAGAGTAAACTTGACTTTTTAACGTTTTTTTGCCAATCTGTGGTGGTTCTGTATAATGTGTTCTTTTTCATTAAAACAGGTGTTTCGAGTTCTTTGTAGACTGTTGTTTGGAAACTTCATATTAGAAGCTTACAGATGTGTTGACTATTCGAGAAAGTAGGCCTGAATGAGACAGGCTGCATGTGAGCTCATAATTGTATAATAATTTAGTTGGCAACGTAGTATTGCTGTTTGTCGACTACTGTCTTTGTGTGAGAAGATGAGGAGTGATCCTGTTCCCAGGAGAACATAGGACCCTTATTGGCTGACAAGAGATAAGAAGCACAACATATTGCAAAAGCTATGTGTGAGGTGATGTCTATAAAAGTGGGGTTCATACAATATCCACTTCTCCATTTCACACACTCCTTTCCATTTACCCAGACTTTATATCCCAAATGCTTTGAGATTCTATTGAGTTTCTCGAACCTCTCTTTATGTCATGTTCTGGTTTGATAGGTTAATCTTTTTATCTGATCGAAATACTAAAGATTAAGGCTTTTCTTACTCTCTCTGACTAGAATTCTTTTTGGGTTCCGACAAACTCCATTTCCAGTTGATTCTTAGAATAGGGATTCTTTCCTTAATGGAATGCTCTTTAAATGCATTCATCATATGATTTGATTAACCAATATTGATTTTATATTTCTGTCATATATAGTGACTTTTGAGATTAATTTAAATTTAACTTGTGATTTACAATAAAGATGATATACTAAAAATGTTTATTAATAAAACCATTTAACTCATACTTAAACCTCACTATAGACTAAAATAGGATAGTTATTGTGATTATTATTTGATATGTCGTTCAACCCTCTTCTTCTCTACACAAAGGCAAAGATCCATCACATCAGAAGTGGATGTCAGGGGTTAGCCTTAATGCTGGTAAACCATGACTTTTAATCCCTGCTTCTGCTCTAGCACAAGCTTTCCTCCCATCACATTGTGTGTTTAATGTCTGCCCCAAGTGACAAGGATATGCCTAGTTGTGGTTCCAGTACTTCAATCTGTACCTGACTGATGAGCCTCAAACAGGGCCAGATTTAGTTTGCTTGTGTTCCTGTTTGCGGAGGACCTGGCCTGGCAGTTTGGACTTGAGTGTTCCTATTGGGGCAAGACTGTTTTGCTTATGTTTGGCTCCAAACTGAGTTTGCATGGTGGGCAAAGGAGTGATGTGTTTGAATGGTTAGATTTATTGCAAATATTCCTCCATCACCTTTTATGTATTAAATATGTGCAGCAGGTTCTGCAGTAAAGTGGGGGTGGGTGCAAGGCATAGCTAGAGATCACTCCATGGATCAACAACCTACTATCCTCGGTTGAAAAGTATACGTAGTAGGTCCTGGGAATACATTGACTGGACAGAGAGATTGATCAACAGAAAACCATAACACTAACAGAACAAACATTTTTAGAGGGATGCTATGGTGTGTTCACTGACAGAAATATAAGGTTTGCTATACAATAATATTAAAATTCTGGTTACAAATTCTGCTGATGGGACATTGTGGTTGAGATACAAAACCAAAAGAGCCTTTAAATTCCTCAGTTGTGGTGATCGGTGCAGTCATAATTCTTCCTGGACTTCCCATGATCTTATATATATGTCACAGGTAACAGAAATCCTTCAGCAGTAAAGCTGATATGAGAACCAGCAACTCAGGATTGGGCTGGACCCTGCTCTCGTAAGGGTCTGGTCACTCAAAGGACAGCCTACATGCAGGAAGGTGGAGTATTGTGTAGTGATGCTGGTTAGGCTTCACTGTGCAGTAATTTCACAATACCCCAAAGATGATACTTGGATTGACAATAATAAATCCTTTGTTTAGTCCAGGTAAAGTGGCAAAGAGCAGTTAGGCTTTAATGGAGAAACATGGGTTAAGCCTTTCAGAGTACCAACATTGATGATAAATAATTGACATGACACCAATTTACAAAAGTAAAGCAGATTTTTATATAAATTTAAATACCAAAACAAAGGCAATCAATAAATATAACCGGAGTTATGAATTTTAGAGGCAAAAATAAGTAAGTGCAATAATATTGCAAAACTTTAACGTTGCAGTCAATGGAAAAAAGCACTAGTGATAATTGGTCACTTGCAGGTCGAGTTGTGTGGAACCTACTGGGGGTTAAGGTGATGAGGTTCCCAGGACCAAGCCATGAGAGTCAGCTCAATTTTACCTGCCTCAAAAAGCCAGGGTGCAGAGTTGGCCTGGCTAACCTTGGTGCTGAAGAGGGAGCGGCTGAAGCACTGGTTTTACCTCTTATAGGATGTTGGTGAGGAAATAGTTGCAAAAAGTCAACAACAGGGCAACTGCTGTGGTCGGATGAAGGTGTATCCCTTGAGTTGCAGCATCAAGTAAAGGTGGTGGTTGCTCGACTGTCTATCAACAAGCTTTGGAGTGGTAAGCTCAGAATGAAGTTAATTCTACGTAAAGATATTCGGGGGGGAAAAGGTAGCCATCTGAAAATTTCTGGAGGTCAGTACTACATTTCCCAGAATGCACTGGACGAACTTCCTGTGGGTAATCTCTCAGAGTGTCCGATAACCAGCGATTCTTTGGCTCTGGTATGCTGTGTTTACCTGCAAACTACAGGGGATAGTGCCACTAGCCCAAGGGAGTCTGAAGTTTCCTTGGCCTCTAAAAGGGGTCCCTCTGTCTGGGAGGGGGAACAGCGCTTACAATGCAACTTTTACAACGCAGAACCTTTACCACGCAACTTTTACAACGCAAGTCGTTACAACGACTTGCGCTGGGGGGCTCTCTAGGATAGGTTATAGTTAATTTACTATCCAAAACCTTCCCTACTATCCTGGAGTTGGAATAGTATATTAAACTATTCACTATCCAGCACCCCCCAAACGCGCGTCATTGTAACGACTTGCGTTGTGAAAGTTGCGTGATAAAGGCATGCGTTGTAAAAGCATGCGTGGTAATGACAAACATCCGTCTGGGAGAACTGGTATTTTGTCTGGGATGATTCAAAGTCATGTAGTTCCATGAGGATTGCCTCAGGACATAGTATCACTCCTTTGGTTTGGGCAACTGCAAACGTGGGACTCTTCTGTGTCCTTTGTTGCAACTCGAATCAGAACTGAGATTCTGGTATCAGGGGCAACCCTCTATTCTATATTATGGGGCGTTAGGGGTGTGGGTGCAAGTTGCCAATGGGCTTCTTGCTCCAATGGCTAAACGGCTGCTGCAGTGACCACATACTGGTGGGGGGTCACCTTTTCTACACAGAACTCTCTATTCTAACACTTTTAAAAATGGAAGAAACCTTTGTTAGCTGTACAGACCGGGTAACCCACTCTAGATTGTTGGCTATTCTTCTAGGATTGTACACCTCCTTGGTGCAGGGAGAGGCCTGTTTATTCCTTTGGGAAGCAGCCTGGTTGCATATCAGAGGTGGTGTAAAGTTTTAAGCTCACCGCCTTGATGTGCCACTTCACTAGCCATCCTGTTAGGGAGAGATGTGTGACCTCCTTCCTGTCCAGGCCATTGTTTCTGACTTCTGGGAGTGTTCACATCACCTGGGAAAGCCAGAGCACAGAAAGGCTGTGGCAACCATGTATGCATGTCAAATCGAACTTGTCATGAGAATTGTGACTTGGTTGATGAGACAAGGTGTTTGATACCCAACATGACATATTTAAACAGTTACCATAATGGAGCTGCCAATCTCTGGGGAGCCTGATTGCCAGCCTATATTATCCTATTGACTGCTGACCACTTATAGTAGCCCTTAATGGAAAAGGCAGGTATAGGGACATATAAGCTTGGACTTATATGTCCACACCTTTAATATAATGCACCCTACCTTCTAGACTCAGGAGGTGTTACTTTCGGATGACTGGGATATATTAAAAATAGTGTTTTGTCCTTGCCACACATGGTGGTGGCAAAGTCGAGTTAGAGCAGTTTGCAATGCTCATGCAGTCTGCAATGGCCGTACTGCTTTCTTCTGGTTGCTTGGGTCACTCGGATCAAACCACCTTCTCACCTCCTAGTGCATGTTCCATGTTCCTCACCATTTCTTTACCCTATTGTACATTCAGCTACTCTATAGTTTTCTTTTTCTTTCTCCCCTTTTTCCTCTATTGTTTCACAGGCAATTTTCTCAGGCATGCAATGTAATATCCTGATGATGATCCCACAATTGCTTTCATAGGATCGAAACGTCATCGACTCTCTGTACACCGTAAACACAATTTAATTTGTCATTGCTCATGTGTAACGGTGTTCCTGCACATTTATGCTTGTTTAATTAATGTATGATATACAAGCATTTGTTCTGCCTTAGCCTTTGTTTTATGTATACATTGTTGGACGCAGGATTGGTTCCCTGCTTTTTTATTGTATGCAAATAATTGATACATTAAATTGATCCTGTTCAGCTGGACAGTGTAGTTATAGTACTGATTCCTAGTCTATATTCAAATTCCTCTGCTCCTATTGTCCTTATCCGGGACCACTGTGTTCATAACTCATGGGTCACTCAGGGTGGCATAAACAGTGCTTCAGATTTTGGTGACCCCTTTAACTCCCATGCCCTAGCTACAACTTGGACCATCTACCAGGGACTTAAAATGGGGTTAACGTCCTTGTGAGTTGGGGTTACCAAATCATATGTATCAGTTTAATGGAGATAGCACTAGGATGTGGGCAGCAAGCTCCAGTGCACTTTCAGAGGCACAACCATCAGTATTGGGGCAAAATGACCATAAAAAATGGGCTGTGTTTTACATTACACCAAATGCACTTGGGTATGCATATTCATTGCACATCTGTGTGAAACGGATTAAAAAATGATTACTGTTGACATAGGCTCTGCACTCAGCACTTTCAATTAACGAAAAGTCATAAATGGGGAATTTACCGACAGTGTTGGTTTTGTTGCTCACCATACCTTGAGATTTTCATTGGAGTTCGGATGCCAACTTCAAACCACAATGCTCCTGCAGCTGAAGTTTTCTGAGAAAAAACAATATATTTATACATATGAATATGTTTAGAAATAAAACATAGCAGTTCCTTTTCTTCTGCCTGTGGAAAGTCCACTTTAAATAATGTCAATTTTAATTTGCAGCCATTGATGTCCTCGTGCACTATGGCGTGGGACGGGGTTGAGCAAGGTAGTGCAGGTAAGCAACTTTAATAGGAATGGTGGGAAGTAGGACTCTTTTAAGATGAATGGGGAATTTGCACTAACATACTAGTCAACAAGGGAGCCAAATATTGTATTTTTAACTAGCTTTAGGTCCATGCAGCCAGCAATAAGACAAAGAAATGTGAGTATTCACATTTTTTGTACATTATCTGTGGCACTTCTGTTTTTAGTTGTGGTGTTTTCTTCTTAATGTTTCTCATTTTGTCCTCTGTGGGA
The DNA here is from genome assembly GCF_964261635.1 of Lissotriton helveticus. NCBI lineage: Eukaryota > Metazoa > Chordata > Amphibia > Caudata > Salamandridae > Lissotriton > Lissotriton helveticus. The sequence goes on from NC_136073.1 coordinate 509,655,848, forward strand.
AGCCTCCTGTTTGAGTCACTCATTATATTTAGTGTTTTTTCGGTCACTGTATTATTTAGACTGGCTTGTCTCTTCGTTTTATAGCTTTCAATAACTTACCAAGCTGCTGAAAATAGGTATACTGGCCACCAAAATGGAAAAGAGCAAAAGGCGATAAAAACCTACACACAGAGGTGGAAGATATGACTTAAGCTCTAATTAGGGACGTGAATCTATTCGCAATCACAGGATGAACCCAGCAGTAAATGAGTTTCCTGCTTTCCAACAATAGACCTCTGAATGACCAATACGTTGTGGAAAACTCTAAATGCTGTGTTTAATCTAAGATAACTTGCATTTTTTTATTCAGTCCAATAAATAAATAAGACAATAATTTTGAATCATGTATAGCTGAACATTTGCTTTGAACCGGAGAGTGTGTGAATAATTGAATGAAGAATACATGGATGTATGAATTTTTAACCTAATTTCTGATTTTCTACAAATCAACTTTTGACCATGTAGCGAAGTAAACGTAACTGGTTTAGCTGCCAAGAAGGCACTTTATCAGTATTTTTTATTGATATGATATCAGTGCAATATGCATTATGAGTCAAACAAATCAACACAGGCCCGGACTGGCCGTTGGGGGCACCGGGCAATGCCCCGGTGCGCCGCAAGGGTGGGGGGCGGTTTTGTGCCCCTGGGGGCCGTTTTTGTTACAGGGCCATTTATGCAGCGTTGCTGCAAAAACGGCCCTGTAACAAAATCGGCCAACGAGCGCGGTCGCACCTACCCCCCCACCCCCCGCATTTCTCGAAATTCAAGACGGCTGCGCGAACGAGAAGAGGGAGCCCCGGGACACAGGGGACAAGGTAAGTGCCTTTTATTTATTTTTCTTTTAGTATTTGCACAAATTAGGTATGTAGGGGAGGGCGGGAGGGAGGCGGGTGGTGGGCAACTTCGCTACGGAGTGGGCGTAGTGTTGCCTACTACGCCTACTTTGCAAAGGGTGAAGTAGGCAACACTACGCCCACTCCGAAGTCCTTCGCCCAGGGTTAGTATATAGTTAGTATGGATGTGGAGAGACAGAGGAAGGGCATTCTACAAAACAGGGCCCAAGTAGGTTGAGGAGCCCATATGGGATAATATAATCCTGGGCACCTGGAATTTAGCCTGGGTAGTAAACCGAAGAGTACGTGAAGGCAGATAGGGGTGAGCTGAGTTTTGCAAAGAAAGGGGTGCTGTGCCAAGCTTAATTCTGAACATATAGCACAGAGCTTTAAACTTGATCCAATTTTCAACCCTGAGCCAGCGGAGGTCCCTCAGGGAGCCAGGAATAGAGGCTGCTCTGGGAACCGGACAGAGCAATCTGGCAGCGGAATTGTATACCCGCTGCAGCTTGCATGTCACATCTGCAATATGATGCGGTAAATTTACCGATTCTGTAAAATACCGATTCGGTAAATATACCGAATCGGTAAATCTATATGTAGGTGGCACTGGAAACAGTGCCACAGGCCCCTAAGAATTCATTATTTACCATGTAATACTATTGCATGGTAAATAACGAATTCCTGTGTACATGCACATCTGTGCATGTACACCTGAGGGCATGTATGTGTGTCACATGGCACACAAGCCTGAATCAGGGGTGCAACAGGGTGTCAAAGTGACACCCTGTTCCCCTTGTCAATTCGGTAGGGAAACATCCTTTACAACGCAACTTTTACCACGCAGTGCTATTACAACGCAGGTTTTACAATGAAAACCATTACAACGCATTGCGCTGGGGGCGCTCTAGGATAGGAAATAGATTTAATTTACTATCTAACACCTTCCCTAGTGTCCACGGGGACTGGAGTTGGAATAGTAAATTAAACTATTCACTATCCAGCACCCCAAAGCGATATGCGTTGTAATGGTATGCGTAGTAAAAACTGTGTTGTAACTGCATGCGTGGTAAAAGCATGCGTTGTAACGTCATACATCCAATTCGGTAATTTTACCAAATCGGTATTTACCGATTCGGTATTTGCCATAGGAATCAATGGCAATTACCGAATCGGTAAATACCGATTCAGTAATTACCGATTCATACAGGTTCGGTAAAAATTACCGGATTTTTTCCTACATCTGATTTACCGAATCTAGAATACCGAATCTGTAAAATTTGGTATTCTAGAGTCGGTAAATCATATTTACCTACATCAGGCCCATAGTGCCCTACATAATCCTGTGTGCACTGTAAGGTTGCATCCCAGGCAGGAATCAATACCTTCCTCAATATTGAGTAATGTACAGTCTAAGGGTGGATTGATGAGCTAGTATAGCAACTGTTTAGAAGAGTAAGTTATAATACCCCTGTTAAATGATGCAGGGGTCGTGGCACCCGGTCCCCATTTGGTGCGCCACCGGCGCGCCCACTGTGCGTGTCCGCTGCCCGCAAGTGCCAATGACTCTTTTTGGAGTGCCCGGCTTGGGTAGGGAACAGATGAACTAAACCGTCCCTTTCCCAAAATGGCGGCTGCGTGTGGCCAAAACCGGAAGTAGGTCACTTTTGGCTACCCCAAGACCACCCTCCACTCAAACAGCCCGCTAATGACTGCGGTGGACCGGAGGGGTCTCAAGGTAAAAGTGCTATTCACACGGTGAGCAAGAGATTAATCACACTATGTGCAGCATATACAAAACAGAATATAAAGTGACCGGGTTAAAGATTCTTCAATATTTAAAAAATTCAGCCCCAAGACAAAATTTAAAATTCCCTTATAATTCTTTCTAACTAATGTGTAGCAGCAGTAAAATTCTCCTTAAACAGAAGCCGTTTTGTTACTAAATTCAAGATATTATAAAGTACGTGAAGGAAAAACTGCCAATTTTGTTTTTCACCATTGTAGCACAATGACTCCATAGACTAACACAGGAATACTTATTAAAATGTACCTGTTGAAAGAAAGAAGCTAAAAATGTACTCCAAAGTAGCACAATGACAGATTAAACCCACCAACTTGCCACTGTTAGATTTTTTATACCTATCAATGGAAAATAAGTTATAGAACTTTTTTTCTGTAAGCCAAATCCCAGCTTTCCAGAAGCCCTGGTCTGAGCCAAGGTGTCTTAATGAGGTGTGAAGTGGCCTGACTAGAGGCAAACAGTTTCCTGTAGAAGGAGAACTGCAAGCTGCAGAGCAAAACGCAGGATGGGGTGGAAAAGTCAGGATGTGGTGGAATAGCCAAACTGGTCTTCAAAAAGACCATGAGACCTTCAGCATTATGGCTCATGGTCATCACATTTCCACGAATTGGCACCATTGACAATTGTGAACATTGTGCCCAATTCAGTATTCATCTAATCTAAATACTTATTGTACCCCTACAATACACATTGACATTAAGCATGGCGAGTACATGCTGTTAGAATGTATGAGTGTGAGTATGTCTGATAAACATTCTTACTATTTTTAGAGTAGATATATAAACCTCTATCATTTTTGATTAATTAAATATATTTTTCTACTTTTGTCCTGAATAATACACAAGATTAGTAGTGTTGTGTTCTCTGCTTGTAATTTGTCTGACCAATGAATCTAGTTGTTATTGTTGTGTTTTGTGCCCACACTTTGTCTGCATATTTACTTGCTTAAGATTTCTTTTGGAATATTATTACAATTATCCCTGCTCTTGGCAAGTTATGCTACTGCAGGGGAACCCTCCTTTTTTAGGATACTTCAAAGAGGGAATGACAATTTAGGCAACACATGCACACCCCCACATTGTGCACCCCCAGCCAGACACGAGCCCAAGTAATTAGATTAGTGAAGGGACAGGAAGGGGCGTGTTAGGGAACCTTAGCCACACCAGAGGGATGGCTTAGCCAGACCTTAACCTCCAGGAGAGAGTTTCTCCGTTTAGAATTTTGGAAGACTGGTGCTTTCTGGGTCAAGAATATGCACACTTTGTAGGAAGTTGTCATACTTCTGGGTGTCAACGTGTACCCCATTTGTCAGGAACAATGGATAAATATGGGAGAGCTGCACAACAGCTCAGATCCCTGCCTGGAATAATCAAGAGAAGAAGGACTGTCCTGCTGGAACCCCTGGTCTGCACCCCAAGAGGACTGCACTCATAAGCACTGCACCCGCTGCACACTTTGGAACTACAACCCTAAGGAATTTGACTTGCTTAAATATTATTACATAAGGACTCCCTGAAAGCAAAAGGTGAAAGAGTTCCCTGCCTAACACTACAGAAGAAGTAGGGCTGCCCTGTTGGAACCCTGGCCTGCACACAAAGGATTACATTCAGGATGACTGCACCTGCAGCACACTTGGAACTATAGCCTTAACGACTTTACCTTGCTTCAAAAGTGGAAGGAGTGGACTCCCTGACAGTAACAGGTTAAATGAGCTCTGCCTGTGTCATCTCAAACAAGAAGAACCCATCTGGAGTGTGTCCAGTGGGCTTATAAGGATTTGGCCAGGTGCATTGTGGGAAAAATAGTCCCAACATCCCAAGGACCATTTCCAAGGTTCTAGACCCTTGGATTGGAGAATCTGCATTTGACTTGGGCAGAGGTCAGTATGCAAATATTTCGGCAGTAGCACAGGGGATATGGCTGATGTTCCAAGAGGAGCCGCCTATAGCCACCACGCTTCAGGCTTTTGTGACTTTTGGCCGGAGACTGTAGATTGGTCTCTCATATTCATAGGGCACAGAGAGGGGATCTAAATACATGCCTGCTTCTGATCCAAGCCAAGTGGTATGCAGTATTAGATGAACCCCTAACAGATTCCGAATGGAAAAGGGTGCACAAAGGGGTTAAACAAATCAGCCCCAATACTAGATTTAAACTCACCCAATTTAATATTGTTCACCAAACCTATTTGACCCCGCGGGTGCTTCATAAAATATATCCAGATCGTTCTTCCTGTTGCCCCCGATGCGGATATAATGAGGCCCTATTCTTATATATGCTATGGGAATCCCAGAGGCTGCAATTTTTTGGGGACGCAATACTGGAGTGGTTACGACAAGTAAATGGAAGGACGATGCCCCAGTCCGTTAGGGAGATATTTTTGGGTCTTCTCCCCAGCCCCAAGGGGAAGAAGCTTACGTGTATATTTCTCCAACTAGGGTTAGTTTTGGCCAAGAGAAGAATAGCAATTCACTGGATGAGCTCCCAGCCCCCAGGGTGGGAAATTGGGCCAAAGATCTAAAGGAATGGACGACAGCGGAATTAATCTGAATGAAGAGAGTCAGGAGGGATGAACAGTTAGAAGAGGAGGCCAGAGCCTGGTATATCTTGATTTCGGAGGTCCCAATGGGGGAGGCCCCTGTCACGCAAGGGTCAGAGTGAACACAAATTGCCCAAGTTGGAGCCAAAGTTGAGGTACAGCAATAAGACACTCTCACGTTGAGAACAGGGTGATCAACCTGACGTTAAAGGTTGTCAGATGAAGTGACACATGACAGGGATGGACAATTTATACATATGTGACTCAGGAGGGGGGGCGGGAGGGTTAGTTTGTAGAGTTTTATTGTTATGGTTTGCTTGTTGAGAATCTTCAATCCGCTCTGAATGCGCTGTAATGAGTATTGATGCAGATATCTGCTGTTAATATATTATTTTCTGGAGAGGACGGTACTGTTTCTTTCACAAATATTTTTCCAGTACGATTATTTGCTATATGTGGAAACTGTTGAGACTACATTGTACTGTTATTCTCGAAGATTGTACTGTACTGGGATTCTGTTATCTTTGTACTGTTTTTATGATGCTGGATAATTTAAACTCTCAATAATTAAGTTTTACAAAAATAACACAAAAATACCATAAACCAATGCAAAACCCCAAACTAGCAACAATTACATGTTTTTAACTAACTAGTAAATACATTATTTTTATTATATAGTAGTTAGAAAAGAACACAAATAAAAAATGCAACTCATGCTCAAAGTTATTATGTATATTAATAAATTAAACATGAAAAAGTCACCAACTACCAAAATGTATAAAATAAAGAATATAAGATAAATCAATTACAAAAACAGGTAGAATTTAATATTATCCACAATAATCACATCACAAACAAATGTATACAATAATGTATTTTTTCCCATCAAACAATAAATATCTTAAACATAACTAACAATTTGCTGCAGATCTTGCTCTGTAGCAATATAGTCAAATATATAATTCACCAACAAGGGGAAACCCTCAAAAAATGCTAAAATGGGACAGGTCCACTACAAATCCATCAAAGCAAATCCAAATTCTTAAGTAACCATAAAAAACTTTTAAAAATGAGTAAAAGATGAAATGCTCCAGGTAAACCAAAAAATCTAAAGGAAATCAAAATAAAAAATATTGGTTTGCTATTAACCACAATGGATTCCTTTATAAAAAAGAAACAGAGAGTCCAAATGTCCATACAATACCATAAAATGTATAAATCTAAAGAACAGAAACAATACCCTCTGACAAAAAACAGTATGTTCATATATAGAATAAACATAACAATTACGTTATACAATGCACATGATATAACAAAATACAATATATAACAGTGATATCTCACTAATAAATATATCCTGTACATAACAGAAACATATAATCAACTAAAACTCAAAATGTATTATTGAACTTAGCAAAAAACACAAAACAGCACTATGACTGCAATGTACTAGAAAAACACAAGGGCAATCTTTAAAAATTTCTTACATGTCACAACAAATGGCAGCATCTCTCCATGACTTTCTTTTTGGAAAATAAACCAAAATTGAGACAAGTAGGGGCATATTCACAAGGAGCTATTGCTGAATTAACAGCACTTTATTTGCAGCCAAAGTTGTTATAAATGTACCTCCCAATTCACAAGCTGGTGTTAACAGCTCACAGCACCAGTTAACCCACGATAGCAGCCGTAAGAAACATTGCCCTAGAGGACCTCTGCAACTATCGCTAATGAGATGCAGAGTAGGAGTTACCATGCAAAAAGCTGCGAAAACACGACACATCAACAGTCACAACAATCAGCCAGATCTGTGATAAGAACACAAAACACACGATAAGGCGTGTTAGCTGCAGGAAATTAACACCTGCTCTGACCTGGTGTAAAGTCAGACAGCAGCCTGCACCCCATAAGGGAGCTCATCCCAGGGCGTAATCGGAAGGGCAACAGAAGCCATGGAGCCGCTCATCATGCAGCCTGGACACCCAAGAGGGCCAAAACACCCACCTGGCACACACACCCCCCCTCGGACCACTACAGAGGCAGCGCAGACAAAGACAGTGGCCCCCCAGGAAATACACCTGCATCACAGGCCCAACATCTGACAATGTTACTGTCCACTAAAGGCTGAAAGGGACAACCATCCTACGCATCCTGACCATCATCGCCTAACAGGCAAATGGCACCAATACAGCAGACAATCAACATCCATCCCCACACCGAGCTGCTGGCTGTGCTGCACCTGTTGGCCCCTGGCATACCCTAAATAAACAACTGCCAGAGTTGGCGGAGTCTCACAGTCAGCCACATCTATGTCCTCCACACCTATTCTGGACATCACCATCACCCTGGCACACCAGTCCCCATATTTCCAACACAATACGCAGGAACCGCTGGAGACCAAGCAAGGACCATATGCCATAGCTGGATTCACGCACGTGTTGGGGGCAATCCACTGCACACACATTGCAACAGTGCCCTCTGGTGACACAGCACACAATCACCACAACAGGAGGCACACATCGCACATCAACGTGCAGGCAACATCAGAACACCGTGGGACCTTCGCCAATGTCGCCTCCAAATACACAGCCAGTGTGCATGATCCCTTCACACTCCGACAGACCTTCAGCAACCGGCCATCCCAGAATGGCACTAAATGAAAATGCACAGCCCCTTGGCAAGTTCCAAATTAACACCCCACTCACCTCAACTCCACAACCATGCAATCCACAACTCTGGCAATGCACACTTCACAAAATTATAACCAACATGCACAACAACATGCCCACCCATCAGACACAACAGAACAACTTACAATGGTAACCTGTGCAAGTCGTGAACATGACCAGTCAATGGCATGGCACCTCAGCCAAACAATAGCCAAATGTTGAGAGAGGTGGCAACCAGGCATGTGTGAAGGATGCAGTAGAACCATGATTGGGAAAGTACACAATGCCAAAAGTGGCGGCAATGTGCTGGAGAGACTGCAGTATGCAGAACACAGCCATATCCACGGCGACATACACCTCTGGTGTGTGGAGTGTAGTGGATAGTGACCGCAACGATGTCACCCCAGCCAGTGGGGGTCCTCGCGAAAATGTTGCTTGTTATGCCCCCACACCCCCGTAAGCGTGAGCAGAGTGGGATGGCCCGGCGTACACCAGGCCTGCGTAGTGGTGTCAATAAAAAGCACGTAGCCCTGGGCATGGTCCTCTGCCAGAAAGCCCAATGTCTGCCAGGGCGGTGCCTCCTACCCTGCTACGAGGCCAACGCTGTGCTTGTTAGTGGAGTTGCCTGCGATCCTGTGCACCTGCTGTACCCTTGCCTGCTGGACCACGAACCCTTCAGTCCTGACCCTGTGCAGCCAGGCCACACTGATCACCTGCCGACATATTTGTTTTCATCACATGTGCTTTTATGATTGGTATATTAACATGGGCATGTTTCCGTGCATGTGCGGAGCCAGTTGTGTCCTCTGTTCTGCAAGTGTCGGCTATGCGCATTGTACCAAAATATCATCAATGTGGGTGTGCTGTTCTTGCTATGTGTGTGTGCTGCAGTTTGCAAAGGGTATCTGGAACATGATCCTGGGTGATTGTGGGTGTGCAGTGTGCTACACCTTGTTGTGCATGTATGTCATTGTGCCCATCCCCCCCATCTCCCCAGTCCCTGTTCGTTGCACTGGCTATTGAGGTTGTGTCAGGTCTTCTCGAGCTGTGTTCGTACTCCCTACTCCTTACACCATCTCCACACTGATGACTGTGTCCTGGGATTCCTCCAGCTCCTCCAGTGGCAGCGAGTTGGTGCCTGGCTTAGGTTGTTACATCACGCCGGCGCCTATTGGCCTCCTCAATTGGCCTCCTCGGCACTCAGACTGCAATCCAGGTGATCTGTTAGTGGGTCAGTTGCTGGTAGTGTTCTGTCACCTCTGTGACACTGGTCTTGTTTTCCTGCGGTCTGCACCCTGTTTTCCTCTTCTCCTTGGCCTTCCCTGACCCTGTTGTTCCTTGCTGGTAGTCTGTGGGGGTTTTGGGGTTCGAGTTGGCCTCTGCTCTATGTTAGGGTGCATCCATGTTGCTACGTGTTTTGGCTTGTTTCTGGTGTGTTTTTTCTGCAGTTTTTATGGTTCATTATCCTGCCAGATGCATGGGATTTGCAGCCCTGTGGATGCTTTTGGCTACTTTTTATACCGCGGTTGGCCTCATCGCATTTTTTTTGCGTTCCCCTATCACATTGTTGTGGTGTGGCGTTGATTTTCACACTGACATTTGATGCGATATCTGGTGTCTATCGCATGCTACAGCAGCGTTGTGAATTCCACTATGACACAGGGTCACTTTCCTGCGATAGGCTGCGATGATGACAGTTGTGTTACGCTACTCTTCTGGTAGTTATCAAACGTTCTTGTGAATATACCCCATAGAGTACAAAATATGAGAAAGCGGACGAAAATAGCGACTAAATAAAAAAAAATACAATTTTCCTGTAGAAAGCAATGGGCATTAACCCCTTGCATACTTCGGACGGCACCCGGCCGTCCGACGTCTCGGTGGGCCTTTGCGGAGGACGGCCGGGGGCCGCCCAAATCCCACCCACTATCAAATCGCCCGCACAACACGAAAATGTGCGCAGCATACAAGGGGTTAAATATTAAAAGTTTATAAAATGTTTACAAAATGTATTACAAATTTTAAACATGTCAAAAAAGAAGGAAACCACTGATGTAGAGTCTAAAACAAATAATACTATTAAACAATAGTAATATTTAAATTGTCCTTAAAAACTGTATAACTTTAAAAAAAACATGTATCTGAAACAACTGTGTTAATGTACAAAGAAACGAAGTAAATGTTAAAAAAAGAAAACTATAAAACACTATTTATATAGCTCAGTTCAGTTCATAACTAAGCATGGGCCAAAAATCCGTTCCGCTTGCGAAATGTGCGTATTTTCGGCAATTTCACGATCCGCGAATCTCGCGAAATTGCCGCAAAATTCGCAAATTCACTCGCGGGTGTATTTTTTTTTTTTTGATGGCCAGCTCACTCAAGGGACCAAAGTTACAGGCACACACAGTCACAGGAGGCAAATCTTCTGGCCCTTTACACAGCTGCAGTGTAGGAAAAGCACTATACATTAACCTAACGAGGTAGCACTTACTGATTAGCCAGTAGAAAGTACTCCAGTTGAGTAGAGGTATTGCACATGACAAAACGGTGGCATCTTCGTGGATAACTATGCAGGGCAGAATTCATTCTGGCAAGAAGCTCCTGTCACAAAAATTAAACCTCAACAGGAAGCACTTACAGATATAAATAAAGCAGGTGCCCGAGTTGAAGCTCAAATTCAGTAACTTTTAATCAGCCCAAAACATTAGTGAGCACGGTTGAGATTGGGCAAGTGTGCTTTAACCCCATATCTGCAGTCGAAAATTAGCCGTAATGCTCGAGGGAGGTCTTTGAATCCATGAGTTTCTCGTGCGCAATCCCCGTGTAGTTCCTGTGACCAGGAGGCTGCTTTCTCCTCACCTGTTGCCCTGCTCTCTCTCTGACCCTTTATACACAAGAGGCATGTTGACACGCATAGAAGCCCTGCCCGTTTGGCCCCGCACCACACACTAGCGGTATCAAACGTCTTCTTACCCTTTCCCAACTATGATGGACAGCTCACTCAAGGGACCTCGGCGCCTTTTGGTGCAGTGGCAAAGTTACAGGCACACATGGTCAGTGGAGAAAAATCATCTGGCCCTTTACGTAGCTGCAGTGTAGGAAAAGCACTATACATTTACCCAACGAGGTAGCACTTACTGGATTAGCCAGTAGAAAGTACTCCAGTGCAAATCGCGAAAAAATCAGCGAGTTTGCTGGAAAATCCGCAAATTCGCAGATTTTTTTGCGATTTCGTGGACCGCAGATCCGCAAATTCCGCCCATAGTTATTCATAACAAACTTTATCTGGTCAAAGACCATAAAAGCAATACATCAAATATTATTAATATATCGATATATTATATACATATTTTATAGACACATTACTAACATTTTATTTAAAAATAAAAATGCAAATGCTTTTCTTATATGTAAAAATATGCACATATTAATACGTAATATATTTTAAAAAACTAAGTTTATTATGTACCTATAAAAAGTATAAATTATAACCAAGTATGTGAAAAATGAAATGCTAACTTCAAAGTACACTGTCTACACTACAGGGGTTACCTTTACTGTTCCCACTCCAATGTATAATATTGTGGGAAAGGTGTTGGATGATTAAGGGTTACATTTATTATTCCCACCACAGTCTATACTGCTGTGAAAAAGCGTTACCCTAAAGGGTTTACATTTACTATTCCCACTCCAATCTACATAATTTCAGGGAAAATATTGCTCATTCAAGGGTTTAAATTGACCATTCCGACTCCAATCGCTACCATTTTAGGGAAGGTGTTGTACATTAAAGGGGTAACATTTACCATTATCACTCCAATTTAAATAATTTCAGGGAAAGTGTTGGACAGTAAAGGGGTAGATGTACTATCCCAATCAAATCTATATCGTTTTGGGAAAGGTGTCGGTTAACATTTACTATTCCCATTCCAACATCTACCACGTCAGTCATGGTGTTAGACACTAAAGGGGTTACATTCAATATTCCCACTACAATCCACATAATTTCAGGGAATGTGCTGGACACTTAAGGGGTTACATTTAATATTCCCTCTCCAGTCTATTCCATTTAATAGAAGTTGTTTATCAGTAAAACGATGAACATTATTACACTTTTTCCCTCAAGAAACGTATATTTAAAGTAAACAAAAGGGTACTTAAAAATAAAACAATACTAAAAAATACTCAACGTTCCTTAAAATGTACATTGTGCAATACAACATATATATTTATAAATTGAATACAAAATTTAAAATGTATGTAAATGATATACATTTGCAACAATGATAAGCAATTATTACTAATTATTATCAAAATAGTATTTATTATATATGTAAATTCATGCATAACAAATTCAATATTACTATAGGTTATTAATACATATTATTTTATATGCGCAAAATAACAATCCAACATATAAAACGTATTAATCCATCATAAAAAATATTTTTTTAAGTTAACTATTTTCAATACAAATAATTGTTATAATATATTTATTTCATTACAGAATCACTTTATTCATTGTTTTAAATTACAAATTCGTATTAAAAAATAATACAACCTATTATTAATTATAAGTAGTAATAACTATTAATAATTTTAAATGAACATTTAATAAATATGTATGAAAACAAGAATTATTCTATTATACACACACAAATATACCATAAAAAACGAATAGCATTCAAATGTTAAAACCCAACATCCTGCTCCTATAACTCAAATACATATAAAATAATGAAAAACCTAATCAAAATGTTTATTAATGTAAATAATTCAAAACAATTACTAAGTGCATAAACACAAAAAGTAACATACAAATATGATAAAACGTATTAAAAACACATATAAATTAACCCATAAATCAATATTTATAACAGGGATATTTTGATAAATGATATTTAGGACAACAATATAAAAAAGAACACTTAAAATGAAATTCTTGCCTTCGCTATTTCTGTCGTCAGTTTTTTTGGCACCACTATATCCTGGACACAATATTTATGTCACACAATATTTTGTATTCAATATTATGTCCAAACACCATACAGTAAAAACTAAGGGGCTGATAATGAGTTTGACGCAGTTGCCCTGCTCTCTGCCGGCACAGCTGCACAAAACCAGATCAAGGACTGCCTGCCGTATTACTCATGTACCAAGAATGGGACGAAGTGTCACCCCACGAGACGCACAGCATTAATTAAGCATAACTCTGATGCCAAACTGATCCATTTTCATCATATTTATTCCAGCTTCATCCAACTTACACGTTTTCATCCTTAATCCTTTTGTCACATGAAAGACAACAATTTAGATTTAATGCCGAGTGGGGGAGGAAATGTTAATTAGTCAGTTGTTCAGATAAAATATCGTCACATTTCACGTGGGCACATGCAGTGGAATCTGGGACTTGTAGTAGATTTGGTTTTTGGCAAACATCAGGTTCGACGAATTAGAAGGGTGGCGCCATTTTGTTTACAATCAGGTGAACCAGGGAAAGATGAAGGTGAGGCCACTATTTAGAAATGAGGTGGGTACTTTTAAAGGATCCGTACATGAGTGTTAAAGCTTATGCTAGGAAAGGTGACTGCTTAATGTAGTATGGATGAGGGTGTTATAGGGTTAAAAGAGGACGTCACGGAAAGGAGGAGAGTAAACACTGAACACAGGTGTTAAAAGCACAGGTCGAGGCAAGCACGGAGTACGTGGATGTTTGTAATGTTATCGTAAGGTGGTTATGGCAGTGGATTTTGAAGGTAAAGGTTTGGGAAACTTTGTTGGGCAATATTTTGTTCATGAAGGGGTGACACGAAAATGTATGGGGATGGAAAGGTTTGAATGGTGGGAGGTTGATAGAGTGATTCTGGGTATCAACTTAGGGGTAGCTCTAGGGTTACTTTTAGCAGGAAAAACGTTAATTCACATAGAAAAAAACGGAGAGTCCAGGGTGGATATTAATGTGTTGTATTGATTCAAATGCACGTTTTGACAACAATGTTTTTAAATTGTAGAGTACCCCTGAAGAAGGGCCAGACATAGGCCCGAAATGCATTGGGTTATCAGGATCAATGAATAAGGATGACTTATGTAATGTACCGCGCTACAGGACAAGGCCTGGATTGGCATGTCATCAATTGTTAAGGTTTTGAAGAACATAAGTTGTCTCTCAGGTTGGCGGATCTGAGGGCACGTGAGGGGGTATGAGGTGCAAACAATTTAGAAACCTCCTCAGCAACACCCCCATAAAGTGATTTGTGAACCAGACACAGTGCCTTGAAATCAACACACTGCTGAACGGGAAGCCAGTGCAGCGATTTAACCTTTTACGTGCTCTAGTGATCTCTCTGTGCTAACTTGCCTCAGAGGCATGGCGGCCATTAAGCCTCTAATGAGTACACTGTCTATGGACTGGGGTCTACTTGGGAGAGAACCTCAAGGCAGTGGCTCAGGCTACCCACTCATTAGGGAGTACTCTGGTTGGGCACCAAAGGCATGCAGTCCTCACTTTCATGGAGGCTTGGATTGCACAGAACAGACTTAGAAGTGTTGTTATCATGATGTCTGGGTTTGTAGGCATGAAGCAGGTGCTACAGAGCAAATGCTGATTGTTGCACTTTGTCAAGTCACACTACAGTGACTATGGGGATGATACAGGGGGCTGCTTGGGCACAATTTAGAAGTTCTGTGGTCCTTTCAAGGATCTCGGAGACTGATTCACAACTATGATCACCGAGTTAGCCAGTCTCTGGTGGATAGACCCTTGAACCTGGATCAAATGCTTATAGCCTTCTTTTGAATGCTTCTCTTCCAGGGCGTACTAGCCACTTTTCCTTCTTTCAGACATGGCGGACTCCTGTGGTTCCTACGACAAGTCAGACAGTTCTTCCTACAGATAAGAATGCAGGTGCTATCCCTCATCTCTGGGAAACTGGCTGTCAGGCATACACCCACCCTGGTTTTGCAGTGAGCTCCAACTTTTATACAGGATTAGCAGAATGGGGATGTGAATTCTGTGTGTGTCTTTGCAGAACCAGTTTAGGTCAGTTCAATTTGCTTGTGTCTTTCTCAAGCTGTCCTCCAGCCTCAGCATTTTTCTCGAGTGATATTCTTCACAGCAGGATTATCTCCAGGTCGGAGTACCTACATCTGAGGCAAAAAGAAGTGTGAGCAGTCGGCAAACAAAAGTCACAAGTGATAGCCCCTACGAAGAAAGACAAAGGGCTGCTCCCCTTCTAAAGGACCCTTCACACCCTGAGACAGAAATGTAGCCCCACCCCTCACCCCGGCCATCCACCAAATGGTAGTCTCAGGAAGACTAATTAGCAACTGTATGTATTGAAAAGAATGTAATTGAGTTTCTAAGGAGAAGTCTGTGACCACTTTTCCCACTTCACTGTCTGGATTCTATCCCTCCAATGTAAGGAATGACAGAAATAGACATTCACTGCCTGGGCAAGCAACCCTACCTTTATCTTTTGTCCAAGCCCTGGCCAGTGGGTTCCAAAATAGAACCTCAGGCACTCATGCAATGCATACCAGTCATCACTAGCATACATGCACACATACAAGAGCACAGGATCTCAGTACTAGGTCTCCGGATTCACCTATAGCAGCAGAACATTTAGTCAATGGGCCAGTAGTGCCCCATTACGATTACACAGGTAACGAAGGTCTAGTCATATTGAAATGACTGTAAAACACAGTATGCTGTCACCGCCATGCTATATGTGTTTAACCCATTACTGGGCTACTTTTGTTCTTACAGACAGTCCACTTTCTGCGTCCCTCTATGTCCCGGGCAGGACCATTACTGTTCATATATCTTTAGGTTGTGAATGGTAGATTATCATGAGACTGGGGCCAAAATCTGAAAGCCATGTTAAAAAGTGCTTGCAGTCTGTTACGCAGGGCTGGGCTACGACTGTACACCATGAAGAGGATGTTCCTGTTGCAACAGAAACACATATATTTATTCAATTTTACCTGTTTATGTTTCTTCATATTTCTGTTTCTCTTACTTTTCAAATGCCTGTTTTCTTCTTTATTGATCTATCTATCTGTCTTACCCTCTAAATGCCTCTGTGACAGACTGAAGGTTTCATTTTGAATTTCGGAGAGAGAGTTCTGTCATAAACAGAATAGACTTCTACTCGACTCAACTCTCAGTTCCTGTGAGTCTGTTAGATTTGGGGAGCCACTGGATTACTAATGGTAATTGTTCAGCTATCTCCACCATTGAAAACCCTTGACCTGGGAGTCCATCACCCTTAGAACTGCAAGAAGACACAGGCATAGGTCTGCACCTGGTTTCTTACCAGGTTCAGCATTAAGGGTCAGGGCAAGGAAAACAAACAATGGCCTGACATGCAGAGAGGAAACTCTCTGCACATAAGGGTCATCAATATTTTGCTTTTGGGAACAAAGTCCTGCTATGCAAGTTGGTTGATAAAAAGCAGAATGAAATGCCAACCAGGCCAGAAATCATGGTGAGCGACTGTGCATTGAACTATGGCCAAAGTTCATCTGCCAATGGAGTAGATGCAAGAGATTTCCTCTAGATAGGTGGGGATTTCTAAAGACTTCATGCAGTGCTTCTGCCATGGAAGTGAAAGTCATGTTCTCCTATGACCTGGCAGGCTGACTGGACACTCTCCGGGGCCTGAATGACCTGAATCAATATCTGCCTCTTTCTCTTTTTCAAAGCCTGCATTTCTCATTGTGGATTTATCTATGTGTCTCCTGTTTTGCCCCCTTGCCTTCCACTCTCTCTATTTCTATGTTTGTAAGTGGTCTGTTTTGATTCAGCTCTATGTATGCCTACATGTCTCTGTGATGTTCTCTATTTCCTAACCATAAAAATGTTGATGTGTTTGTCTTACCTATTCTGTCTGTCCATATGTGTCTACCTTTCTGACTGTTTGTTTGCCTGCTTGTCTACCTGCCACCCCGCCTACTTGTCTGCCTGGCAGTCTATCCACACAACTCGTCTGCCTATTTTTTCTCTCCTAAAGCTTCAGAAATGAGATTTCGAGACCGGGAAGCTGATTTACAAGAATATTATTTCAGAATAAAAAGAATTAAGAACGATCGCTTTAAAGCACAACCTTCAGGTTTTGGATAATAATAATACGCTTTAATGTGTGTGGGATTTAAAACATTCTGCAAGTGGCAGTATTCTGAAAAACCTGCAAAACAGAGCTTTTGTGAGATATGCTGGAGAGCACCAACGCAGAGATCCTCAAAGAAATAAGGCAGACATGAAAGGGAGGATACTATACTGACGGTGAATAGAACCAGGCCTCTTTGTGAAAACAGAAGCTTTGAGAGGCGCTTTTCAGTGGCAGTTAAACAAAGCGTTCCCATGCAGCTCTCAGAGCCCAGTGCTGTGTTGAAGTGACAGGAGGCCTGAATAGCCACTTAATTACATATGCAAGTATTTCAGGATGGGTTGCTCGGCCAGGGAGGGACGCAGTGGCAGGTTTGACTAAGCTGCAGGAATTGCTTTGATAGGAAAGCCAGAGAAAATATGTCTCGTTAAATTAGATCTGCAAAGGCCTTCGTATAGATCAGAGTTAGGTTCATGCCCTCAAGCGGGTCAGAACAGAGCACATGGAAAGACAATTCGCAGTGTGACTGGGGCCATTGGAGAAAATGTCAGGCCCTCACATGGGGAATCGACTATCCTTTGCTAGATAACTTGCTTAGTTTGGAGAGGTACAGTAGTCAAACAAAGGGTCGCCCACTGTACGGTACAATGACATTTTTGTCACTCAGCTCGGATGAGCTAACACTGCATCTGCACAGCAAGTTAGTGTTGAAGTTCACACAGGTTTTTGACCTATATATCGTATACTCAGAGGGAGACGGTTGACATTTTCATCTTTTCACATGAAAACTTCCTTTAAGCGTTTTCTTATGAAAGAGACTGCCTTTTTATTGAGTGCAGTAGCATTCCAAAATTGTAAGAATTCTTTGATATACTTATTTTGGGAGCAATATGAAATACTATACTGCTTCTATGTTATAAAGATTATCGCCAAAGCCTGTCTGTTACCAATATACATGGGATTGCGTTTTCATTGGATCTATTTCTCTCATTACGGTAAAAGAATCTGCCTAATTAGAGTTTATGTAGGACAACAATGGATGCTCCAATGTTTGAATAATAATATTTTCAGGCGGTAATGTGAAGAGGAAAATGATCTAATGATACTGTTTATTTCCAGCTCACTCAAGGTCTGCAGTTAATAAACTGAAGAAAATAGCAGTTCAAGGCATTTATTCAATGATGAATAAACTATTCTATAGATGACATTCTACAACGGGAAAGAAACACTATTCATTAAAATATGTAAAAAAATAAACACCAGCAACAACCTCTAGATAGGATTAAAATAACATTCATTGCCCTTTTAGTGCTTGATGCAGAGATCCAATCATACAAATGTGCTGCAGGGAAAATGTATGTCTTAATGAATATTCTGTGAAATAATGAAGTGGTCGTACAGGTATTTTAAGTAGCATGGACAAAGATGATTGTTGGACTTGGCCCTTTTGGCAGGTTCACCCCTAAAACTTTTTGCTTTTTAATGTGACCTGGTGTTAGTTGTTTTAGGCTTCTGCGCACTTTAACACTGTGTCCCAGTGTAAAGTGCGTGTGCAGTCTTAGTGCGTGTAGTGAGATTGGCCTGCCCTCCCATAGGAATGCATTGGGGAGATGAATGTCCATGGTAGTTCCTGATGTGAGAGGAGTGCAGGGGCGAGTTTGGTATGTGCGAACTCGTGAGATTAAATGCTGCTCGACGGTGCGCAGATTTAATGTGACTAGTGTAGAAGTACCACTTTTAGAAGGTGGCATTTCTGTGTGCAGTAAATGTGAATTGACTGTCTGGCTTGTGATTGACAGGAGCTGGCTTGTGTCCCTGGCTCCAGGAGTCAGGATCGGTCTGCCCGGTGGTGAATGGGGAGATCTGCATGTAGATGGAAGGGAAGAGTTGCACCTGGGACCTGAATAGGGCTGTGCCTTCCCTCCACAATGCTGGCTCCTCCCCCTGTGGTGCGTCTGATGTCCCTAGCCTGTCCTGTGAATAGGGAGAGGGGCTGAGCACAACAAAGGGCTTCAGAACCAGTTGTAACTGGTTTTCCCCTTGCCCTGCACCCTTGAGACAAAGGAAATTGGTGTATAAGAAGGGGCTGTGACCCCATGTAAAACGTTCTCTTGTTCCTGACGTGAGGGGGGCCTGCTGCTGCTGCTGGGTGCCAGGAGGAACCGCCACTGGGGACTGACTCCCTGCTGGAGGGTCCTGTGAGCTGGCCCCTAGGCCCAGCCTTTGCCCCTCCTTCATTCTGACAGACTTTCTTTGGACTTATTTGCGACGCGGGTGCCCACCCCACATTGCCTGCCACAAATGACGACTTTTCATTCTTAATAGGGAGCGGGTGCCTACCCCGCAAGCTGCTGATTTCGGCGCGGGTGGCCACCCCGCTGATTTGCCGTTTTTGTGTCCCTAGCGGGTGCCCACCCCACCAGGGACCGTGTGTCGCTGTCTATATCACTAGCGGGTGCCCACCCCGCCTGGGACGTTGTGTGCGAAAGACAGGAGCCTACCACGTGTTGCCGCCTGCAGCTGCCAAGCATTTGGACCCTGACGGCGCTGCTCTGCCCGCGGCGACCAGGAAGTGGAGTAGGAGCAGCCTGACGGTGGGCTGAATGTGCGTCCACATCGACGGAAGCTGCAGCGGGGCTCCCATGTAGAAGGGAAAGCCCCGTGCGTGTTGCTGCTGGTGTCGGTAAAAAGCAGGAAGCAGACGGGAGACTACCCCGCTCTCCTGCACATGCTGCAAGGACGTCAGCAGTCTGACAACAGAGGCGGAGGGGGCCTGAGGCACATTGCCGTTGCCTGCCCCCACCACAGAGGAAGACGAGCTACCACAAGGCCACCCCAGCATAGGAGAAGCTCCACTGTGCTGGCCCCAAGAAGAAAGGAGACCGGTGAGTGGGGCTCCGTGAGAGGTGGTTGGGGGGGTGTCAGGGCACACCTTTGGTGCCCGTCCCCCGTGACATGGTGCCCATTTCTCCGTCCTGCTGCCCCGCTGGACAGTGGGCAGCAGCAACGTTTGGGGGCATATTTGTTTGAGAGTCCCCATGTAGACTCCTAAAGCCCCCGTAGTGCCAGTACTTATTTTCTTTGGGGCACATTGTATTAGTAGGTTCCAGAGGGGCTTCGGGGCCACAGTGGTGCCTATGCTAATTTATTTAGGAGGGCATATTGTTTCTAAAACCCCAATGGGGGCCCAAGAGGCACCAGGAGTGCCAGACAATAATTGTGCATTTAAGCAGCTGCCCTGCGAGAGTGCAGGCGGTTGCGACCTTGGGGGCATTTCGTTTTTGAGGGCAGTTGGCACAGGGAGTGCCAGTGCCCACATTGTTGCCTTCCCAGCTGCCCAGCAATTAGTGGGCAGCTGCCACGTTTAGGCTTCAGTGTTTTGCGCACCTTTGGAGTTGGCTGCACTAGCAGCCCAGCCCTGACATTTTGGACAAAGGGCATTTAAGCCCCATGGAAGGCCAGTTGGCCTGGGGTCAGTATCTTCTGTGATTCTGCACAAGGTGATTGGCGTTTAGGTTGGTAATTACCTGTTGCCTAATGTGATTTTTGGGTAATGCCTTTATGCCTGTTCTGTACCTCTAAATGAATTTCATGATTAGGAGGTTGTTTTTGCCTAGTATAGTTTATGCTAGTCAGTTTATGTTTCCACTGCGTGACCTATGCCTACAGTGATTAGTATTGCGTAGTATGTTCCTACCTTTTACCATTGGTTACTGGTGATGTTCTACAATTGTTATTTTGTGCTACAATTATACTATGTTCTACATCTATTTCTACTAAGTGCTGATTCTGACAGTGGCCACGTGGCCCTGTCATGTGTAAATAATCCCCTGTAAATACTCCCCAGTGCCACTGGGCACAGTGTATATGTGTGATTATGATCTAATGTGTTTTATGGTAATACAAAGGCTATTTTGATATATAACCTTGTGTGGAGTTCCTTTTTGTGGTGTGCCTAGTGTGTTGCTGCTGTGTGTGTTGCGCAAACGCTTTACACATTGCCTCCGGGATAAGCCTGACTGTTCGTGCCAAGCTACCAAGGGGGTGAGCAGGGGTTATCTTGGCGTATAAGTCCCTTGACCTGACTAGAGCGGTGGTCTCTGCCTGGCTTTGGCGCAAGCCCTAACCAACCAGAGATCCCATTTCTTACAATAATCCAAAAGGAAACTTTAATATCCTGTGTTAACGGGTTTGTTTACAAGAAAAAACACCTTCTATGTTAATCTTTCCTGTGTAAGGAACTGTATTCCTAACTATACAAATGTAATTTGCTTCATCTGGTACTGATTGCACAAAATGTGTGAACCTCCCAAAAATCCTCTGGGCAGATGTACTAATATTTCACATAAGGCGGTGCGGCAAGGCAACTTACTGGGTTGTGTTGTGTGAAAGGAAGAAAGCAGAAATGTGCCATGTCTACTGAGATATGGTGCACTTCTGCTCTTCTTAGAGATGATGCACAGTGCGTACTGCCTAGCGACAATGCAGCGACCCATGTGCCATGCTGTAAGGGTGCCTACTTTATAGGCAGGATTTGTTTTGCACAAAAACACCCCTGAGAGGCAGTTTCCCCTTTATATGCGTTATGCAGAATACATCACGCGTTGAAAGAGGAAGAAGCAAGGAGAAATGGTCATTGGCATGCCCTGCACCTGCGGCTCCGGTGCAATGATGATCAGACCAGGTTGGATGGGGATTCCAGTCATTGTAGTCTGCTGTCCTTGCTGCTGCCCCTAAACTTGGACAGCTGTAGGCTGCTGCGCCAGAGTAAAGTAGTACTGGGCAGGTCCTACAGGAGTCACAGCCTGACGCACCTCTTCCTGTCATTCAGGGGGCTTGAGCTCATCTATGGGAACTATGTCGATCAGAAAGTCAACGTGATCAAACTTGGTGATGTCCATAGTGATGTCAATCCTCTGCAGGGTTCTGCGTTTTTCATCCTCTGTGTGAATCCTTGCCCATAAGGTCAATTCTGTGCTAAAAATCTGAGCAGTTTTTGCAAACAGCACTCGAGCCTCTGCGCTGATCATCTTCACATCTTCATCCAGCTTCATGGTTTGTTTAACACATGCGAAGGGGAGTACCTGAACTCTGAAATCTGTCTCTGTTAGGCTGCAGAGCTCATCCTTCACCCGGGGCCAGAAGGCCAGTAGTGTCTGCTGGGTATTGACCTTGCCACCAACGCAGAACCCATCGGTAGACATTGTGATAACACTCTTGCTGCTTTCTTCTTCTCTCCAAAGGCCCATATCACCAAGCCGACCCGTCTCTGCCCCTTCTCTGGAAACTCAGCTAGCAAGGAGAAATGAAGATGTCTTCTGCTACTCCTCTGTCGAGTAGGTGCACCATTTTGCTGCAAACTCTGGTTCACACATGTTTGTAAATCTAGGTTTATGCCAAAATACATTGGTGGAAGCCATCGAACGTCCGTGCTCCACCCATGCAATGCCTACCTGGTGCAAAATAACACAAGACAGTGCTATGTGCTTCACACAAGTCGGCTTCATATGGCTTACTAAATGCCAAATGTATTTAGTGTAGGGCCTGCATTTCAAAAGGGATGCAACTCAGCCAAAATCTTGGTAAATCTGGACCCTCAAATCTAATGATGCCTTATCCTAGAAGCAGACCTACTTTCCATTAATTCATTCACGCATATATAAAAAACTGATTTAGGCTAAACATCCAATGTGCATATATATCCTTCCATTTTACTTTTCAGCTCTTCCCAAGTTTTTTTTAGTTCAGTTATTACCCAGTTTAGATGTTGGACTGTTGGCTGGCCCCACAACATTTTCCTCGATTTGTGGTCCTGTGAGCATGACACAAATTCAACGTGAATGCTCACCATTTAATTTTACTGTCACAATAAAAGCCTTTATTTACTAGGGGGAAAATTTCACCCTTGATCATCTGTCAGACTTGCAATATTGTTCACAAAATATGAGATGCTTCAAGCGCATCTCTGGATATTGCGAGAAAAACTGAATTTTCACAATTTTGGTCAAAAAGCCTCTTTGTTGTCATGAGATGCTTTCCCTAAGCCCCTACCCTGCATCCTTACGTCTCCTACATTTTATTTTATGTGATGTGAAATTTGTGAAAGTTTTTTATCATCCATATTATATAAATAATGGCAGCTGGAACAGATATTTTCACTCATGGCAAGCCAATCAGATACTCTGTATTGTCTATATTTGCCTATTCATTTATAATCCAGAAATAACTCAGTAGACAATATCCAGTCATATTTACATGGGTTAAACCTTAAATAAAACAAAGCTTAACTCATTAGCAGCCTCTCAAATTTAATGCAGATTCATCACAATGTCAATTTATTTTGGCAATTAAAATAGGTCTTTTCAATAGAAAATACATCCTAACCTCCAGTGCAGAGTATCAGTCGTTGGCCCTGTGAAATATGTAGAAGGAACATTGATGAAAGACAGGTCTTCGTTGAAAGGTGACAATAATATTAATTATTAAAGAAACATTTGCAATTCTCTTAAAGAACTTCAATTGAAGGACGATTAATGAATTTGCGAAGTTTCATCATGTGTAATTCTTGTGGATGTTGGGCTTACTCTGTGTAGTTCTCAAAGTATTCTGCAAGCGGGTTTTCATGTTAAAATAGTGGCTTGCGTCCCTGTCAAGTTTCTGCAAGTATAGCAAAGATTGCAAACATGTATCCTGTTTCAAAGTTACGATGCACATTTTTAAATTTAATTCAGGAGAAAACAGGATGTGTATTTTCTGTAAGTATTTGCAAGGTAATGTTGATAGTTTGTGGTGAAAAAAACTAACATTTAGCATAAGTAGAAAATTCTGAAAGCTGAGGGGCATATTCACAAGGACTTATCGCCGAGTTAGCAGCACTTTTTGCCGCTAATGCGTCGATAATTTTATTGCCCTATTACCAAGCTGTCTCTAACAGCCGTTAGCGACAGTTTTTAGGTGAAAACATCCATTATAAAGATCGCTACTTCCGTTACCGATAATTATACGCAGGGGAGACGTTCCCGAGCAAAAACGCCCGCAAACAACACTACTCCATATTAACAAGGGGATCATTGAACTTCTGAAGACCAAAAAAACTGCTCTAACTGCTGTTAGGTAGAGCCAGTTACTTAAGACCATAAAAATGAAGATAACGCGTGGGGCCACAACACAGCATGTTTTGGTGCGGCACAGCGCTGCAAGCAATGTTGCAGTGCTGCCCTCCGACAAAACTAAAGTGAAGGAATGCGCACTATAAATAAGATACTGCGCATTCCTGGGCCCCAATCATGAAAATTGTTGCAGCATTGCAACAAGACAGTGTTGCAACACTTCTTACTACGCCCTTCTTTCAAGAGCATGGATGCGCTGTATTCACTGGACAGCGCTCCATGATGCAAGTAATAACAGATACATCAGGAATCCTGACATATCTGTCTGCGCTAAAGTCACGCATTGCTGTAGTCGTGTAACAACCATGATGCAACTCCAGCAATGTATGGGGCCGGCCTATCCCTATGGCACTTCGTCACCCTCATGCCTGCCATCAGGCAGGCGGAAGGTACTGAACCAGTGTCATTCATCAGGGGTGCCCAAATGTCGGCACTGTTGGAGATCCATTGGTGATCGTTTCTGCTCTGCGGTGTCATCATTTGGAAGCATTGGTAGAGTGTTGTTGTGGAAGGAGTGGATGAGACGTTCTTCGGTGGCCTTGATCCAGCTGTGAGGGGGTGACATGATGGCAGTTGCGTCCGTTGGGCAAGGTGAAGACGTGATGTTACCAATGATGGTCTGACCAAGCGAGTCCGGTGTTGTGGCTGTAGTTGAAGTTCCCACTGGCAGAGGTGACGTGCTCGACCGTGTGTCCTGCTATGTGGCTTGTTAAGGTGACCCTGCTGCTTGCGCCGGATGTAAGGGACCTTCCCCAGCATGGGGTGGTGTCCTGGTCACTGGGGTTGTCCAGGTGGGACTTGAGTTCACCGAGTAGGATGTCATTAGTGGATGGGAGACCCTGGGGTGCAAGAGGTCTACAATGGTATTGGAGAATGGGGGGCCATGGTCCAGGTGACCTGCGCGTGAGGGTGTTGCAGAGGATGTGATTGGGCTTGGTCTGGATCTGTGAGTTGAGGTGGTCCATTAGAGTGCGTGGTCAGTCAAAGTGTGATTCTGTAGGTGATGGCAATGCCTCCTTCTTGATGATCAGGGTGCTCCTTGTGGGTGATACTGCAGCCATCAGTGATGGCGATGGTGATGTTCAGTCCGGAGCAGAGGTTGGTCCTGACAGGTGAGGTGGTGTCCACGGTTGATGGCGAGGAGGGTGCTGACGTCATAGCGGTGGAGTGTCCAAGAGGAAGGCTCCTTGGTGCAGAGAGCAGTCCAGGGGCAGATGGATGCAAACGGTGTAGCCTATGGGTTGCCTTTGGCACAGGAGACAACCATTACAATGCAGGCAGTACATCGTCAACAACACAACTCCGACAATGCAGGTGCCTTTACATCACATTTGATTACAACGCATTGTGAGGTCAGTAATGGGGTAATTTAAAGTTTTGCCGGTGGGTATGGGTTGCGGATGTAAAATATGAAAATTGGGGTGTGTGTTGGGGTAAAATATGGAATTTTGGGGGATTTTGGGGTAAAATATGGGACTTGAGGTGTGTTTTGGGCTATAATATTGAAACTGGGGTGTGCATTTGGGGTATAATATTGAAATTGAGGTGTGCATTTGGGGTAAAATATAGATTTTGGGGGTTAATCTGGGGTAAAATATGGATTTTGGGGGGTGTTTTGGGGTATAATATTGAAATTGGGGTGTGCATATGGGTCAACTTTGGTTTTTGGGTGTGTTATTTGGGCTCAAAAAGGAATTCCAGGGTTCACGGTTGGGTTTGGGGTGCAAAGGTTAGTTTTGGGTTGCACTCACTGATGTGGGAATAGTGATATTATTGATGTCTCCGCTATGCAACTCCTACTCTACTGTTGCAATCTGCCTAGTGTTAGTATCAGTGGGAATGAAATGCAATGTTATGGCATGCATCGCAACCATGTATGTGCCTTTGGCACACGGGTGGTAAGCCCGCTGTGCATGGGCGCACAGCGGCCGCCATTGAGAATTGCTGTGGGGGGCTGGACAGCTGAGAGGTGGTAAACGCTGGAAACAACACTGGATGGGGTGTGGATGCGGGGATGTGTGTGTGAGTGGGTGTTGTAAAAAATGTAATAAGGGAAGTTTTACCTCAAAGCCGGGTCCTGTGTCCTCGCTGCTCCTGCTCTCCTGCGTCTGCTTCCAGGAACAGGAAGTAGGCAGCCAGGCTCCAGACGCAGGTCCAGCGAGGTATTCACGCTCCAGACGCACGTCTAGTGAGGCATCCAGGCTCCAGACGCAGGTCCAGCGAGGCATCCAGGCTCCAGATGCAGGTCCAGCAAGGCATTCAGGCTCCAGGCGCAGGTACTGCGAAGCATCAAGGCTCTCCTCATGGTCATCCTGGTTATTGGCTGACTTGCAGGGGTTCTTGATGTGTGCTGCACTTGGCCCTGGCTGCTCCATTCTGCAGTTTATTGGTTTGTATGCCTATTTTACAATGGAGGTTGACTGATATGCTATTTTTTGCATTAGCGACAAAGAAAACTCACATTGGGCTGACTATCGGTAGTTAACGCCAGCTAACGCCAGATTTCCTATCGACATCACGCTGACGTTAGCAGCCTTCCCTGATACTATCGCCATGTAGTGGCGGCTTGGTAATACATCGCTAACATGGCAATAGTTTTAAGGGTTAGGCAGCGATAAAAAAACTGCCGCTAACTGACGTTTGTGATAGGTGTCGCCGGTCCTTGAGAATATTCCCCTGAGTGTACTACAGATAGGCCAATCATTGATATATACCTTAGATTTTGCTTTCCAAATTAAATCTTTGCATATCCCTTGTACCATTATGCCAAGGGCTATTGGAGCACATGACCTGGAATTTACCCACACTAGTGGAGTGGACTACCACTAATACAGGCTTCTGTCATGTTACTCACAATGTAGGTTCTGAGGTGATCTGTGTCATCTTGTCAGGGGTCAGGAGCAGTGCATTGGTGGGGTGCTATGATTGTGTGTGCTCACCAAAACAAATGCATTTCACGTGTTTTTAGTTTATGAACCTAACCAAAACTGATTTTAAGGTAATTTCAGTGTTTCTATAAAAAATATATTTGTGTTTGAGAAAAGAACTATATTTTCCTTTTGATAGAGAGTTTCAAGTGAACTGGCCTAGTTTTTTTCTAATGTTATGCTTCGGTTCATTGCGCAAATGAGGAAGTCTGGAAGGGGAGCGCCACTCACCTCGACAGGGCGACGCCCGAGCTGGGATTCCATGACCGCTGACCCTCCCGCGTCCCTGACGACCAGGACTCCTCCTCTCTCTCTTTCCCTGCAGGAAACGGAACAACCAGCGGGGTCGCGCAACGAACCGTAAGTGAACTCCTGTGACCCCGGAGACCCCGGAAGCCCCGCCCCCATCATCAGCTCGACACACAGAAAAGCCGACGACGAAGAGAGGAGAGCGTTCAAGGCGGCGGACTCGTGGCAGGAGACAGCGTGCGGAGAACCTGAGACGGAGAACAGAAGGAGCAAGAGCGGAAGCGAAGAGGAGGAGGACGTCTGGACCGAAGATTGGTGGAGTCCTCAGGAGGTTCCTGGAGAGCGGCCGCAACTCACTGGAGAGTTGCGGCGGGGCACGTGAGTACACTGTTACCTTTTCTCCGTGTCTCCCTGTAGATATTTGTATATTAGCTGTACATAGATCCCCTCACGGACAGTACACTGCTGCACTGTATATACGTAGTCGTTTCACTGCACTTAGCCCGTTGTATTATAGCCCCTGCACTCCCCCCTCACCGCAGCACGCTCTTCCCACTCCTCTCTCTCGTCTACCCCCTTCCTTGAAACCTCCCTTTTCGCCCTCACCCTCACGTTCTCTTTGGCCCCCTCACAACCCGGTGGTTGGTGACAGTACTCCGACGGTCCACAAGCAGAAAAGGACTAACTGCCCTCTTCTCTCTCTTTCCCCTCCGAGGCAACACCAGATCCCGGCCCTAGACCCGAAGCCAACCCGAAGACCTCCTCACCCGGACGGACAAGAACGGACTTCAAGCCATCCAGCCTCACCTTCTTGCAACCCCTCTTGTTTACCGTGCTTGAGAACAATAAAAACAGCTGAAATAGCACAATACATCTGGCCTCCACGCCTGTTATTCCGGTCCGCACGTAACCCTAGTCCACAGGAAGTGAAATGGATGGCACTTGGGTATGTACAGAGGCGGTGTGTAAAAGTGGTTGCATTTTGTAAATATAGCTGTACTGACCATTGGTAAAGCTATGGAATTTAACAAGCCAGTGGTATCATATTTCCCCTTACACTCACACTTACAAACTACTTCAAATAATTAAATAAGTGCAAGTATATCACCCAGTGTTTGGTTCCCACACTGTCTACCCACATGAGTATAGAAAGGCCAATAGCATTCCTTCCCCTAGAACAATGTGTTCAGTACCGGCACCAACTGCATATTAAAAAGGTCTATATGTAATGCGTTGAGATCGTGTGTTATCGAAATGCTTTGATGTTTTACCCTTGGATTACAATGGAGTGATACTCCACTGCAGCGTGTGTCAATTTTCAAGAATTCAATATAATCGTCATATATAAAAATATGTAGAGAGTACAATGCTCTAGTACATGCAAGACGTGCATTCTCCAGTAAAAGGAGGCAGCTGGTATTTGAAATCATTCATATGTAGTGAATAGATGTGTGTAGGTTAATTCCAACTTGCTAAATCTAAGTACTCCAACCAAGTCAGGGGGTGCTGTGCTCAAAGAGGATGATATCTATTGGGTGCTGTCCTCAGCATGCTTGCACCCTAGCTTAAGAGCGTCTCACCTTGTCAAGTGGAGAGGGTGATTATACTCTGTGCATATTAGTATGGACTTGTAACTTTGTAGACGTGCAGCTTGTATCTTTATAGCACACTTTGTGAAAATGCTACTACTGTCACTGCCATAATCACTTAATTTACCAAAATGTTCAGAATCAGAGATTGAACAACTAGTTCACATTAAACAATATAAGTGCGACGAGCAGCTGCAAAAATAGGTTTGGAGCCACTGTTATCATCACAACTAGATGCACCAATTTGTTTTAATATAATAAATACTCCCCAGAGTTTTAACTCCAAAATTGTATTTAAGTTGTTATTATGTTCCCAGTTTTTACCAGTCACATTGGGTAGTACTGGTGGTGCTGCAGTTTTTTGGAGGCTGAGATAGTTATGGGCCTCCTGCAGAATTCCCAAACATGATACAATGCTTTCTGATGGGACTGACATTAGCTCCTGGCTGTTGTTTGTCCCTGATTTCCCAAAGTTAACTTTAAAATGGGACCAGCAGGCTAACTACCTGAAAGTTTACCCCATTCACTGCCACCACTGCCTCCACCTTCAGTGTCCATTTTCCCTCCTTCAGTGTGTTTTTATGGAGCCCTGAGAAATTCTAAAGAACATCAGTGTCAAGCTCCAAGGCAAGGCCTAGTTAGATTTTGCTGCTTGCAGACTCTTCTTGAATCTAAAATGGCAGAATCTTAGTTCCTATTCTAACTGTCCATCGGATGCCTTTTAACTTCCCAAGTGGAATGAATTGAGGTACACCCAGCCTATGTCTGGAGATTTCTTTCCAATTGTTGCCTTCATCTCCTCAACTATGAAATAGTGACTCTGAAACAGTGGTGTAACATTACCCCTATGGTCCCCGTGCTCCATGGACCCCCTCAGCAAAAGTGGTAGATGGTGGGCCAGGGGTTGGGGGGGGGGGCTCAAGTTTCGTTACCCACTGTTCTGGAGATGGGAAATCAGCTCTGATAGCCTTGTTGATCACTGTTCTTACTTTGTATCTCTGTTTTTTGCCAAGACCTTTTGATTTTATTAAAATTATATGTATAATACTTCTATGGACTTTCAGCTTGTCCTCTTAATGTATTGGTCTGTTGTTGTGTTATCTAGGCTTTTCTTCCACCCCTACAGCATACATCATGGGAAAATGGGTCAGTCCACTTCAGACCTTGGCTCACTTGATTGTGAGTGAAAGCATAAAATACTTTACCAAAACCATGACAAAACAGGTATTGGCAAAACCAAAAGGGCGACAGTCAACACCAGCCTTTTTTCTTTCCTAATTTTTAGGTCGAGCCTAGCGCTGCAGCGCACATGCTGCTCGCTTTGCAAGGCATGCAGTATTCAGTATAACGTGGAAGCTTTGTGGATCAGATTACTAAGAGAGTGGAGGTCGGATCCAGTGTGCAACTGTTTGATGCACCTACCGGTGCCCCTTCGGACTTGGACCTTCTTGCCAGCTAGCAGAGTCAGTCAATTATTCTAATAAATGAGTCAAAGCCGACAAAGCAGTCAACTATTGACAGTATGAAGGAGTCTCCACTGGTTGTTTTATCTCTGCGGATGGGCTTCCAAAAGGGATCAGGTGGGGACGGTAGCCCGGATGACCACCTTGGGGTTCCTCCGGCGGAGAAGGCAATACCACGCGAAGAGCCATCACTAGGGGAAGACTTTCCACTCCCAGACATTGATATAGAAGCCCAAAAAAGGGTCTTGGGAGACTGTTTCGACCGTAGGCATAAAGACGTCCAGTTAATGAGTGGTCACAGATATGTCAATACTCCAATCGTAAGCTCTTCGCCAAGGCGCCTCTCTATGCCTCTCTTATACAGTAGCACAAGTCATTTGATTGATACCCCCATGGAGTCTGGCCATGATGTATTCTTGCCTGATTCTCAACCAAAGTGGGCAAATGAGAGAGAGGGGGCACCATCAGAATATCTTGTGTGTATTGAAAACATCTTAAACTCCATATTATCCTTATTAGAGAAACCTGTTTTGAGTTCTGACCATATGCTGGAAATGATTTCTGTAATGCTATTTGAAATCCAAAAGGGAAACAAGTCTGCTACCCCTAAATCTATCCCCATGATTCTCCCCCACATGGATGGATGCCCAAGGGATAGGCCGGTATTAGACCTTCCCTATGGAGAGTCGAGAGATGTTTCTGTACAGGCAGGAACCCCTCTCTCCCTGGTGCCCCCCATGGCTCCTGTATGTAATCTTGAAAAGGAAGAGCTATGCTTAAGCACATTATTTGAGGAGGTCGAACTGAGTCTCTGTTTGGAAAAATCCACCTTGAAATTCTTCCCCCTGTTTAAAAAGTGTAGATTGGAGGGCACCGGAGAAAATGAGAAAATCAGGGCCGTCGCCAAGCAATCCAAACATGTGGGGAGGGCAGGGGGGAGGAGGAGGCATTAATCCCTCTGACTACCTCTCAGGTGTATTCTCTCCCTGACAATCACGTAATGACCTTCATATAGTCTCCTAACCTTTCTGATTCGTGCACACTGTTTATTCAGCGCCAGGATGCTCCTTCCGGAGCGATTGTTTGCGCTTTAGAAATATATAAAAATACAAATACAAATACAAAATACTCTCCTACATTGTCAGGGAAGGGAGGACAGAAAGTAGGTAAGAGGGATGGCCCAATATCAAAACATAAGGGGGAAAACCTGAAAAAGAAACACAACAAAAATGAGACGATTCTCCAAATGGAAAGCTTCAAAACTGCATTTTCCCGGATTTTGGAAAGCCAGAGCGAAGTCCATTTAATAACGGAGAAAGGAGGCCTGGAAACTCCATCAGCAGATGGCAACCCATGGTAATCCATTATAGCACCCACAGCATCGACTGGGAGTTTGGGGGACTCAGGACCGGAAGTACCTCCTCTAACCCGTTCACTGCAGTCCCTCCATGGAACCCAGCCCCCCACTAAGGAGTTATTAGACCCATTGGGTGGAGAAAAGCACATGGGTTACGGGGTCCTCTCGCTGCACATAGGGTCTGGGGCAATTGACTCTATTGATTCCAGTGGGGCTGGTACCCAAGAGGGAGGGCCCAAGCCCCAATTACATCGCAGGTCGGGCCAAATAGAACCCTCATAGGGACCTCATTTCCGCCTGTTTGAAACACCGAGGCCCCAATACCCAATACAGTCCCATACTCGAATATCCAACAACGTGCTGGGACGCAAGTTGCCTGCTCAACGGATAGGGTACCCTTATGGATCCCATGGAGAGATGCCCCAAAGAATACTAGCGGGGCACAGCCAGGTTTATCTCCCGTGGTGGATTTCAGCTGGCTATTTGATACTGAATCCATCCCGGTAAATAGAGGTTTCATTCTCATTTTCAGAATTAGAGTCACTAAAGCTGATAGCTAGCAAGGATATCTTAAATGTGATGATTTATGTACATGACATTGTTCCGTTCTCCAGGGTTACTTTTTGTTGATAGTGGGCAACCTGGTTTTGAAGAACTGTGAATTTTGTTTAAACAAGGGCTTTATGTAACATCTGTTAATGAATTTGAGGCAAATCAAATTGCGACCCCCAAAAGCCAAAACCTGAAAGTTTCGAAGGCTACTAATTCAGTGGCACTAGATGCATTGGGTCCCGAAATAAAGTATTCTGCGGTCAATGCTAAAGATATAGCGGTTTCCGTGGACTGGAGGGGGCGTTCAATAAATGTTGTACCCATCGTAGTAGCTGCCCCTCAGACTCCAGACATAGAAGATGAATTTGTCCAGTGGAGTTGGGTTGCAAGAGCCCTGAAAAACACCCATGTGGATGCAGTAAGGAGTGCTCCATTGAGGTAGCCTCGGTGGGCTACTCGTGTCCTGGAATATGGCTGGCCTGGGACCCAATGAAACAAAATAAAATTCCTTAAAAAGTATGAATCCCATAATTATATGTCTACAAGAAACGTGGTCTTGTAAAGAGTTTCAATGTGATGGCTATTTTGTATATTCGTGTTACGCGAAGCGATCGGAAAGGGGACATGCCAGCGGGGGGGGGTATCTATCCTGATTAAAAACTCCATCAATTGAAACCAGAAGGTTTTCCCCAACCCCTCAAACCTCTGTATATGCTTGAAGTTGGCATGCTTGGGAGACTCTGACACACCTACCTCCTTTCTTGTGGCAAACTTGTATGTCCCCCCTCGGAAAAATTTTGATCATCTTCTGCCCGTATTTTTTTCTTTTATTCAGGAAATAGCTACTAGGGAAGATTGCCCCCTAGTGATAGTAGTGAGGTACTTAAATGCTAAAATTTCAAATTCTGCCTCTGAGATTATCAAATAAAGTAAAGACAGACACGCGGGGGTTCCTCTTGCTTGATAGCGTCAGAAGTTCGGATCTTGTTATCTTAAACGGGAGAGTGCCCGCCGTAAAAAGCCCATTTTACCTTTCATTCTCAACATACTTAGAGCCTTTTAGATTATGTGATTGTTTCCTACCAAATGTTTGGGGCTTGTGATAACTTTTTTATTAGCCCGTCGTTATGGTGCGACCACTGCATAGTGGGTATGTCAGTGGCCTATGATCTACCCATACTGGACTTGGGGAATGACGGTCAGGGCTTGGCCACTTTTAATAAAGGAAATGGTTGGTCCTTTTGGACGCAAAAAAACACTGTTGAAGTAGGCTCCATTGTGAAGACGGTGTATGTCGAAAAGCAAGGTATTACTCACTCCAACATCATATCCTTCTTTGAGGCTCAAATGAAGAAGATTTGTAATTTAAGCTCCACATCTTCTGAACCTCTCACGTATAAACATGATAGGTCTCATATGATATTTTTAAAACAGGCAATTAACCATCTTGTTCGAAAACAGCACATACATTTCCTCCTTGGTCAACAGCAGGACATCAATCGCCTCAAGCGAGTGAGAAGTCAGCTCATGCTCAGTGAAAAAAGAAAGGAGCTCGATGCGAAGTGGATAGGGCTGAGGGAAGCCACAAGGGCAAAGGACTCAAGAAAATATTAGCACCTGATCGCTGTATATTGCGATTCAAGGCAGAGAGCTACACCGATACCGATTCACGAAAAGGAATGGGTGGATTACATCTCTCTTTTATATAGAACTAATAGTCCAGTTTCTCCCGTGTTGACTGATGGGGTTAAACCTGCGTCGGCTGTTTTTACTGAATTTGGTCCCCCGCTAGGAAAGGAATTGGTAAAGTACATAAAGATTGCTAGAACTTCCGGCGCACAAGGGCCGGATGGTCTCCCAATTGCACTAATCAAAAAAGGAGCCAGAAGTATGGGGTGATTTTTTAGAGCCACTTTTTAAATATTGCTTCTTTATGAATAAAATCCACCCCTCTTGGAAGTGGAGCATTATAGTCCCCCTGTATAAAAAAGGACCAAAAACGGTGCCGACTAGTTTTAGACAGATTGCCCTCCTGGATGCCTCAGGCAAAATATTTGCAAAAAACATATTCTGCCACTTACAACAATGGGTTTATGATCAGGATATCCTTCCACCGGAACAAGGCGGCTTTAGAAAGAACCATGGCACCCTAGATAATATAGCGGTTGTTCAGACAATTGTGGAGAAATGCTTTCACCCGAGGGATGCCAGTTTATACAGCCTTTATTGATTTCTCCACGGCGTTTGACAAGGTGGACCGCCAGACCTTGTGGAGAAAACTTGTCTCCCTCGGCATTCCAAATCATCTCCTGGGTCTGATCATGGAAATGCATACTGACACCTGGTGCCATGTTCTAATGGGAGGTTCGCGGGGGTTAACATGCAAAATTAGGACGCATAATGGGCTTAAGCAGGGTTGTCTATTAGCCCCACTTTTATTTTCATTGTATATCGCTGATCTCCCTGGCGCTTTGAACTCGGTGAGAGGGAAAGCCCCCAAAATTGGTCGAATGTCAGTTGGGTCTTTATTGTATGCAGACGATGTTGCAATATTTGATTTAACACCTATGGGCCTGCAACTCCGCCTGGACGTTTTAAACAAATATGCAGAGCTTCACTTTTAAGAAATTAACATTGCAAAAAGCAAGATCTTGGTTTTTCGTAAGAAGGGGCTCAGAATAAAGAGATGTTTAAGATGGATGCTTGGTTTTGAAAAAATGGAATTTATTGACTCGTATGTATATTTAGGGAAAGTTTTTTCCAACACAGGTCGAGACTTAGAGCATATTAAACACTGTGTTAGTAAAGCCGTCTCCCAGGCAAGTGCATTAAACAGATTCTGTAACACTTGTGGGAGACGCCATTTTAGCCTTGTCTTATCTGTTTTCAAGGTTAAAATCCCACCCACGTTAATATGTGCTGCCTAGGTGGTGGACATGAATTATTGGCTTTTGTTTGATAAGGCAGAAGGACGAATTATGCACCAAAACTGCAATTTAAATTCTCTGGCTGCCCCACATGCTCTGCGCCTTGAATTTGGATTAGTCTCGTCCGTTATTTTAGCCCAGGCAGCAGTTTTTAGGTGGGGTAACTCTCTCTTCTTGAGGGAAGAGGGTACTCTTAGGGCTGCTCTGAGAACAGAAATCTTTTGCACTCTAAAAGAACAATCCACGTTTTTTAGGTCCTTTTTATGTGCAATTGAAAGTTTCGGTCTTAGTTTAACTCCTGCTTCTCCAATGCCTAAATCCGGTCTGAAACAGTTTTTAAAGAAATTCAGATCCCCTATCAGTTTGGCGAGAGATGTTGCTTTAAGTAAATCCAGGCCCAGTAACGTGGCAGTCAGTGGGAGTGCATTGGGTAGTAAACCACAGCCTTATTTAATTGGAATATCCCCCATGGGATTAGAAGGCTGATACTCCTACTGAGACTTAATCTGCTGCCTTTAAGAGACGTCACTGGCATCTGGGATAAAACACCTAGAGAGAAGAGAATTTGTGAATTGTGCCAATTGCAAATCCAAGATCTAAATCATGTCTTATTTGTATGTTCAAAGCTGCAAAGCGACAGGCGAGTGTTTTTAAAACCAGTATTTATCAGATTTAATATTCACTCTGCTCAGCACACACGTTCTCTGGTCTTGTCCCCCCGAATGCAATGGTTTGTTTTAAGATATACCAATTTTTTAGAACATTTTTGCCTATTTATTAGAATTTTGTCTAACGGTAGTACTCTGGTTCCGATTTCATACCAATTGGCTGGCTATTTAATTGTTTCATGTATTCATAGCATCATTAGCACATTTCTTAGTATGTATATAAGAATTTTTATCGGTCGGTTATGTGATTGTTTTATGTATTAAAGCATTCTTTGCACATTTTTCACTATGTTTGATATAATGTTATAGTAATGTATAAGGAAGGAATTTTGTACTGTATGCAATGTTTGACTTTTTAAATTTTTGGTGTGTTTTTGTGGACCTCCGTAGGAGTTCCAAAACAAAAGAAATAAATAAATTGGAATTGGAATTGGAATTGGAATTGGAAGCTCCACCCACTCTTCGCCCATCATTTTCATTAGCTTGTGTCTTAAATGCTGCCTTCTGATTGGTCGAACCCTTGTTAGTCCCTCCTTATGACTGGCATGTCTTCATTTGTGTACTTCCATGGCTACTGGCCCCTTTACTGCACAGACTACTTTCTTCCCGCAGTCTGATTCCTTCTCGCCCACCCCCCGTTCGGGCCTTGTCGCCCCCCTGCTCCCAGCCAAACACTCTTGTTTGCAATGTAACAGTCCTATTGCCTTGCAAATGCTTGTTGTTACATATTGTCATCTATTTCCCATTAGATTGTGACCTGGTGTCAACAATTGAAGGAATATGCTATCTAATGATAAGCTTTATTACCTCAACCTATTCATACATTTTTAAACGTATTCAAACGGAGTGCAGATATCTAGCTTAGTGTATTTTTTAACAGGTTCGACCAATTGAAAGTCTGATAACATTCGCTTTTATTAACTCTGTTGCCTCCTTCAGGATTTCTGGTGGAGATGAGATGATTTCTTAATCTTGATTACTTATTCAGTACAAAGTACATATGTGGTTGACGGAGTCTGAACTGCGTGGGCTGTCCTAGAGGGTATCTATATGTCATTTATGTCATTACTATAGTTATGCAAATTGGATATAGAGGTTTTCCATGGATGATTGGGGCCCTAATAACCCTGCAAAAAGTAGGGTTGGTGTTGAGGATTGCTAACAGTCTGAGCATCAACAATCAAATGCTGTAAGAAACACACATCCTACAAGGAAGAAATGTACTTACATATACATCTTGGCTATGTCTCAGATTTCTTAAATGGTATTCTAATATTAGCATGCAAGATGGCCCTCTTTAAATCTTGTGAGTCAATTGCACCCAATAAGGTGTTTTCTATTAGACATTGCTGTATCATAAGGTCATCACATATACGTACTATGTATCACCAGCAGTGCAGGTTGCTGACAATTATGGCAAGACATTTCTCTTCTATTCTGACTCTGTGATAGCATGGGCAGCTTTTCAATCTAGTGCTGTGTTCTCATTTTGTTAGACTGGCAAGTGTTCAGAGTTGTACCTGTGTCGCTGCATCCAAGGTGATTGATTACTGGAGGCTGGTAGATTCCTTGTTGCTGTAATCCACCGTAGACTATAATTGAGCTATGTCCCTTACCATATCCAGAATAGATTCATATTCTTCTATGAGAGGGTTACAGCATTTGGTTTGGGCACTGTGGATTGCTCCCGAATTTTTTCTCATGACAATCCAGCTAAACTGGAGCTCCGCATACATTATTTGTTGGTGATTACTCTTGACAATTGGGAGGGCATCATTGCTAAATTATTTAAAAGTAAAACAGGGTTAACAGACATAAAGGATAGTGTTTTTGACTATGTAGAGGGAGATTAAAATGCGCCTGACACTGCATGATCAAATTCCTCCCCCTACAATCACAAGACATCATACAGAATATGTTGTAGAGGTTTACTGTTGCTATAGATGTTGAAGTTACATGCTTACTTTATAATGTTTATGCCAGCAAACAAGGGGAATTGGGGAGATCCAGTATGTCTCTCACATAGGTAGTAAACGGGGAACAGTGAGGCTCAATCATCAACAGTTTGGTGGATGGTGGTGACTGTACCTTTTGTGATACCTGGCCCAGCATTGTCTGCCTAACTGACACTTCACAAATGTTGGATTGTTTAATGCATGTTGATGTCCTTATTGATACATTTTCCAAATAACATTTTATGACCCGTGGAAGGGGCACAAGGTGAATGAGTGCAGTGTATACTTACAAAACGCTCTAGTACAGATATTCCTACAGAGGTCTGATGAATAATCGTTGTGCTAATTAGGAATATAACAGTGTAGTCTACATTATAAATTACCCATTGAAAATATGTTCTACATTTATTACACCCCACAAGATAAATTCTAATGATTTTGAGGCGTATATATCATTGTTCTAATTGACTATATATTTAAGATGAGACATTGCCTGATCTAAATACTTGCTTTGCTATGGCATTAGTGGCACCTGGCCACCCAGCTTGCCACTTGCCTATGGCCTCCAGTTCCTGCTTGTTCCAGCCTGATCCAATGACTCTGCCACATCCAGAGCTTTCCAGATTGGGTTTACTGATCACTGTTCTTAACGTCAACAGAAACCCTGCCCACTCCAGGACGTACTTAATGCAGGCCACTTCTCGACCGTGCCGCTGGCGTGTCAAAGGCGCGGTAAATGCGTGCCTGTTTGTGCCCATCTGTGCCTAGACAGTGCTCAATACCACTACCCCTGGCCTGCCGACCCCTTGCAGACACACCATCATTGAGCCCTACACCCTCGACCCTG
Source organism: Lissotriton helveticus (assembly GCF_964261635.1). Classification (NCBI taxonomy): domain Eukaryota; kingdom Metazoa; phylum Chordata; class Amphibia; order Caudata; family Salamandridae; genus Lissotriton; species Lissotriton helveticus. The sequence goes on from NC_136073.1 coordinate 509,694,542, forward strand.
AAAGCCACAACAAACACTGCCATTTTGCTTACCCACTCTCTACTGTAGGGACTTTCATCTGCACCCACTGCCACCTGGCCTGCCACAGCACACACATCACCCCACCGACCAGCCCCACCCTCAACACAAGACTGACACCACCTGAACAAAAACACCAACTTGAATGCACCCTTCTCAACACAGGCTCACTATGCAAACACACCACCAAAATGTGGGCCCTCAACTCCACCCAAACACCTGATGTTCTCTTCCTCACTTAGACTTGCCTCAACCCCACCTCTGCGATCAACATCCCACTGCAATAGCCGAAGAATACATGATCACCAACCGCATCAACAAGCCTGGTGGAGGGATCACCATCATACACAAGGAATCCATCTAGTTCACCACCACAAATGATGATATCACCCCAGCCATGGAACACCTCAACTTCTCACTCCAAACAGACAGCAAAGCCACCATCAGGAGCACCCTTGCATAACCGTCTTCCAGGGCCACATCCAGAGTTCTGCAGCTTCATCACCAACTCATTCACCCCCTTTTACATAGATTCCAACAGCTGCATTCTCCTCAGCGACCTCAACTTCCATCTCAATGACCAAAATGACATCATCACTAACAACCTCCTCGACATCATGACCAACATTGAACTCACCCAACTCATCCACGATCACACATGTACTACAGACCACATGCTAGACCTCATCTTCATCTCCAGTGACTGCATCAGTTACGGTCACATGCAGAAACTCACCTGGACCGACCTCTTCATTCTCTACTTCAACACCACCAGCTCACAGCCCTCTGCCCCCAGTCTGCCCAATGCCTCCCCACCACAGCTGGAGCAGAGTCTCAAAGGACACATGGATCAATGCCCTCAACACCCCCTACCCCATCTCCTCCAACAACCTAGACCAGAAAAACAGATACCTCAACAGTTGGATCACCAACTGTGTCGACAACGTAGCTCCCATTAGCAGCAAGACCTACAGAAGGTCCACCAAGCAGGTTAGCTGGTAAACTGAAAACCTCAGAACCATTAAACAACACTGTAAACAACTAGAAAGATAATAGCACAGCAGCAAAGACAAGACCACCAAGACCGCCTTCAAGACAATCGTCGACCTCTACCAGACAGTTGAGAGAATGAAAGAAAAAAGCCTTAGCTTCATGCATCGTATCAAGCTCCAATAGTAGTAAAGAACTCTTCAACATTGTCAAAGACTCCTCCAACTCCTCAGCTAAAACAAACAACATTACCCCCTCACAGGAGCTCAGTGGCAACCTTGCAAACGTCTTCCATGACAAGATTGCAACATCTACCGAAACTTCATACCCCAGGCCATGGCCACTGACTTCTTCAAGCAACACAACAACCAACCTACCACCTCAGATATCTGACTACCTGAATGAAGCCAGCACGCCCCACAGGATACCACCTCCATCATGAACTTGGTCTACTCAGGGGCCCCAACTGACCCATACCCTCACTACATCTTCAACCTGGGTGGAGCCAGGATCAGCCATATATTCACCACCTTGTTCAACACCTCAGTTGCCATGGCAACGTTCCCAGAGGACTGGCAACATGCAGAAGTCAAAACCCTACTATAGAAACCATTGGCAGACCCCAGCAAACTCAACAACTACCGACCAATATCCCTGCTCTTGGCCAAAGTATTAGAAAAATCCATTAATCAACAACTCTCCTCAAATCTGGAAAGGAACCTCATACTAGACTCCTCCCAATCCAGATTCCACAGTAATCTCAGCACTGAGGCAGACATCATCACGGCTATTAATGACATCCAAGCCCTACTTGACCGAGGACAGACTGCAGCTTGAATCCTCCTAGACCTCTTGGCAGCCGTAAATATGGTCTCCCACCACACACACATTACAAGGCTGCAAACCATAGGCATCCAAGGAGCCACTCTCAGATGGACCGCCTCTTTCCTCCCTGGGAGAATGCAAACATTCTGTCTTCACCCCTTCACCTCCTGACCCAAGGACATCATTAATGAAGTAACCCAAAGCTCCTCACTCAGCCCAACCTTTTCCACACTTACATGAAACCTCTCACCAGCATTGCCAAAACCCACAGCCTGAACATCATATCCCAAGCCGAAAACACACAACTCATCCTCTCCCACTCCGAAGACACCACCGACACCATGACCAACTTCCACAAATGTATGATAGACATCGCCAACTGGATGAAGGACAACTGCCTGGAGCTCTACACCAACAAGACAGAGGTTGTGATTTTCAGAAACAAAAGCTCCCATGAGAAGCATTTTAGTAGCCCTCAGAATTCTGACCTACTCCCACCCCCACTGACCAGACTAGGAACCTAGGCATCATTCTGGATAAGAAGCTAAACATAATGACTCAGGTCAACTCCATATCCTCCTCCTGTTTCTTTAGTCTCTGCATGATTCACCAGATATTCAAATGGATACCCCAAAGCTCAAGACGCACCATCACCCAGGCCCTCATCTCCAGCCAACGTGTTTACAGCAATGCTCTCCTCCGATGACTACAGACCATACAGAACACTGCATCTAGAATATTCCTGGTTCTCCCTAGACCATGGGTTCTCACAAACCTTCTCTCAGGGGCAACATTTACAGTGTGGTTTGTAAATGAGGGCCGGACTGGTGGGGGCGGGGTCAATAGTGGGAGCAGAGTCAGTAGGGGTGGGGCTAGAGTAAAAATAAAAATTGTAAGATCTCACTGCCCACTCCACCAATAATTTCAAAAACTAACTTCCATTCAGGGATCCTTCCTTCACCTTTAACCCTTCAATGATGTTATGGACCAGCAATGTGAGTTCAAACGTGATGTATCTAATCCAATAATCAGGTATTTTCATTCATGCCAATCACAAGAGAAATAAAGACGGTGTCTATAATTTTCATATCATATCATCATTATTTTAATATTACTATGAAAAAACTTACAAATAAATTCACTCACTCCCACTCATATCCTTCAAAAGGGGGAACATCACTTACAACGCAACTTTTACCACGCAGTGCCTTTACAACGCAACTTTTACAACGCAAACTATTACAACGCATTGCGCTGGGGGGTGCTCTAGGATAGGGAATAGATTTAATTTACTATCCAACACCTTCCCTACTATCCACGGGGACTGGAGTTGGAATAGTAAATTAAACTATTCACTATCCAGCGCCCAAAAGCATTATGCGTTGTAAAGGTATTCATTGTAAATACCGCGTTGTAAAGGCGTGCGTGGTAAAAGTATGCGTTGTAACGTCATACATCCCTTCACAAGGGACATAGGAAGCAGCTTACTTCTTTTTAGGAGTGAGCATGGTTACACGCTCAACATGTGATAAGAATGCATTGCAATAAGCATAGCTTTGGCAATATACAGTACTAAAGATTTAACATTCAGTGCCCATGACTCCAAAGCCTGCTGCGTCAGGCTGAAGGGAGCCTGTATGCATAACCCCCTGCGAGGAGGGAGAACAGTGTAACCCGAATGCAACTCAAATTGAAAAGGCCACAAAAATCCAGCAAAGTGGCTGGTCATGTACCTTAAATGCAGAAGAGCACTGCAGAAAAGCACCAAGCTGTGGGTGAAGACCACCAAAGCTGCCAAATGAAGGAACCAAGCTGTGTGTGAAAAGAACCAAGCTGTACCTGGGAAGTGCTTCAAGTCGTCGGCAAAGCAAGTTAAGGGTGAAGCAAGCTGAAGGCAAAGACATCATTAGCGAAGCAGGAAGTGTTCAAAATGGCCCGTTAAAAGTCAGCTAAGAAAACACAACAGCTGACATTTAAGGGGCCCTTGCTTCTTGCCCACTGGATCCATTTGTTACGTAACAGAGGCAGCCAGTAAACACTGAAGAGGTCCGCTGGATCATACGTAGTGAATACGTATTGAATCTGAGCACGTGCCCAGCGGCCCTCTTTAGTGTTTAATGACTCTTCTAATCTGCTGGTAATATCCGGAAGTTACCAGCTAGGCCTGTGGGTTGCCAAGGAGGGACTGGCGGACCGCTGGCAGACCACGGGCTGTACTATGAGTACCACGGCCCTAGACACCTTACCCTCTATCTCAGGGAACTCCACTGGCTCCCTGTAAAGAAAATATTCCAGTTCAAGCTCCTGACCCATGCATACAAGTTCCTACACAACTGCGTACCCACCTACATGAACCCCCACCCTAACTTCCATCAGCCCACCAGACACCTCCACCCCACGTCCCTTTCTCTAACCTTCACCCCCCTGAATCCAACATAGCAGGTGCTGAGGTTACCCCTTCTCCTACATCCCAGTGAAGACATGGAACGAGCTACCCTTTCATCTATGGACTTCCCATCTCTTTCAGAATTCCGAAAGTCCCTGAATCCAGGCTATTGAGCTAATCAACTAGATCCTTTCAGTGCCTGGGTGCACTCAAGGGTGACAAGAAGCGATCTACAAATCTACTGATTGACTGGTTGATTGATTGATTGGATGTTGTTTAATATTTCTTCAGTTTCATATAGCACAAAAGTTGCAGAAGGCTTGAGAAATAGACGCTACACATTTGTATGCATGGGAAAGCAAATAATTTGCCTGAAATCACAGGATGTTGAAGCAGGTCTGCAGAGGGTTGATTCTAAAGCTAGAGCCCTTCTGTCTCATAGTGTATGGCGAATATACCCCTCGCTCTGAAGATTTCATATATCAATTCATGTCTTCTAGATCCAGACATAAGAAAATATATGGGCTGAATTTTGTTATTTTGTTCACACTTAAAGCCTCTCAGCACCAGGCATCTAATTTGTACTCACCCATGCAAGAACTGCAAACTAATAATGTCTCTTGATTCTTTCTCTCCTAATGTTCAGAGCAGCAGTACTTCCTCGATTGGTGTAGCATTGTAGAACACATTGTTTTTCACTTGTACTTTTAGTTATTTTTCATAGGTAAAGAAATACTTTAAAGGAAATTAATACTGGTTTTACTGCTATTATTTAGTTTCTGTAAATGAATTCATTGGAAAATGACTGTCTATGAAAAACATTTTTATGACTAACCTAATTGAATGCCGTAAAATGTATCCCTTCAAGGAACATAAAATCTCCCAAAATATTTGCTAATATTTGCTTATAAATAAAACAACAGATAGCATAGTCTTAAACATCAACGATATTATTTATAAAAATTGGGATTATTTATGCATCAGTCACGGTTTAAAAAGTACTGCATCACCATCCTCATAAAGGCTTATCAGACCTGAACTTAATGAGGATAAGTTAAATAAATGTTTTAAATAAATATATAAGTGGAAGTTCAGTCTGGATACCGCAGTGAAGCTCTCAAATGAGTTAGCTGTGTTTATGTTGTGACTTATTAGAGCACATGATTGTTGCATATATATTTGAATTGTATGCGCACAATACCAAATGACTTAAACCTCGATGAATTAAGGTGGTGCCCCCTGTTACAATACAGGACACCTTCAGACAGCAAACATCTGAATATTTAGCCCCAGATGTACTACCATTTTGTGCTGGGTTTGCATCACAAACCTGGTGCAAAGAGTTCATGTCGAACTTGCTGGACACTTGGCAGGCAGCAACCCGTGACATTTTATACAAATACCTACCTACTAACATTTAAAGACAGGGATAAGCTGCATCTACTTGAGGCAGACCTAAAAGTGGGCAAACTTCTAAAAGTCGCTATATTGTTCCAACTTTCCATGTGTGCTGCACATATACAACATGGGAAAAGTATTAAAGCGAAGTTTATAGACAAAATGCACACACCCTTGCACATTGGCACCTGGCTGCCTAAAGTGTGTAGCACTAGCAGAGTGAAGAACAGCTCAGATACAATTATTATCACAGTACAAGGTCTTATATTGCTTTTTAAATTACTGCCTAATGAATTTGTCTGTCATAACCTGTACACATTTTTAAAGAGTTTTTTAAAACAGTTTTGATGTATTTATATTATCATTGTTTTAATAGAATGTATCTTTCATAATTTGTTGTCCTCAGGAGAGGGCTAAATCAAATTAAATAAAAATCTTGAATCTTGAGAGAACAGCTCATTAGCTCTGTTGCGTGGTTTCGCTTTCACCCTTCATGGCAATGCAGAGAAGCAACATTTGCCACTGTGCTGCATTTCACCAGCACTTAGTAAATCTACCACAAATGGTCAACACTTTGATTTTTAGTTAATAAAATATCCGACACCAGAAAACAGAATATCAGTTCATATCCACAAATCACGTTGTATGAGATGTGTCCAAACGGGCACCGAGAACTGGAGCTCATTAAATGAATTCACCAAACTGAAACAAAAAAAACTGTGCATCAAACATATCACTCACAGGCCTTACATACATATTAAAAGTGCAATGTTATCAGGAGAGGTCGTAAAAAACAACCGGATGGAAGCAACTGGTGCGTAGACGGATGGCAGGGAGTGTCCCAAACCCGTTTCTCCTGGGCTGGATGTTTTGATGAGATTAAAAATATTCACGCTCACACTTACATCAACATGTGTCTCTGCATTATGATTTTTTCATATGCTTTAATTCATGTATGTATTCAAAATGCTCTGTACTAGACACGAACATGTTTAAGAATTCTGTTTTTGCATATGAGAATGGTTCAGAATTTCTTGGAGTGAAAAATTCATCAAAGGAAGCAGTGAGAGAAAGTTTTATTCAGTGGGAGCGCATGCCTGCCTCGTGACTCTCTGCTTTTGTCTTTCTTGGCTTAGTGAAATGCCATATGCCTATTTCTGAGGCTTTGTATGGAAGGCTTACACTTTCCAAAAATACAAGACAAATGTTGTTTGCTTAATGTTACAGTTAAGCCAATAATCTTGTGTGTCATTGGCAAGGGGCTTAATCGAAAAAATAGCGTACTGATGCACAGTTTTTTTCTCATAGTGTTGGACTTGGCCCTCTCTACAGGTTCACCCCTAAACCTTTTGCCTTCACCCCTTACATTCTTCTTGATTCGTTTTTATTGGCCTTACGGCTCTGTGCAGTGTACAACTTCTAACTAGTGCTAAAGTGCTTGTGCTCTCTCATTTAAACATGGTACCATTGACTTACATCCAACTGGCACATTTAATTTAATTGTAAGTCCCTAGTAAAGTGGCACTACCGGTACCCAGGGCCTGTAAATTAAATGTTACTAGTGGGCCTGCAGCACTGATTGTGCCACCCACTTAAGAAGCCCTTTAAACATGTTTCAGGATTGCGACTGCAAACTGTGTGTGCAGTTTTAAAGTGCCAATTCCACTGGGCAAAAAACCCCTTTATTAAGCCTAAAACTCTTTTTTAATACATATAAGTAACCACTTAAAGAAGTCCCAAGGTACCCTATAGGGCAGGGTGCATTGCATTTAAAATGTTCAACATGCACTTTTAAATTTTACGTGTCTTGGTAGAGGAAAACTCATAAATTTGTTGTTCACTACTGCAAGGCTTACCTTTCCCATAGGATAACATTGGGTTACTTTATTACGTTTAATAAGGGCTAACGTTTGATTGGGAGCAGGTAGAAAAATCCTGTTGGGTGTCTGAGAAATTGTAATTTTATATCCTCTTTAATGGTAAATTCGGATTTTAAGTCACAATTCTTTCCTTGCAGCCTCACAATAGAGCTATTAGATGTGCCTGGATGGGCCATCTCAGAAGGATGGGGGGCCGAAGCTGGGTGCAGCCCATTGCAAATCAATAGACTGTGCCCTGGAAACACACAAAGAATTTCACACTAATCTATTGTACCTCTAGCCAGGCTGGAGCCAGGACAGTGAGGAGCAGCGTTCCAAGCACTTCTGAAAGCAGGGTCCTCTAGAAACCTTTCCTGCTTGAAAGAAGGAACCGGTTGTAAAAAATGGACCCTCAAACACACTCTGCAGATCACTTCTGGAACTGAGGAAGACTCAGAAGGACTGCTCTGCTGCTGTGCTGCAAGAAGGACTGTTCTGCTACCCTACTGCTCTGCTGTCCTGCTGCCCTGCTGCTTTGCTACCCTGATGCATAAGTGCGAAGGACTGGACCTGCACCTTAAATCCAGGACCACCAGAGTGACTCCAAGACCTTGTTGGCTGGCCTTCAAGCCACTGTCTCAGGGAAAGTAAAGGCTCCAAGCATAATGAAGCCTGCACCGTTACAAGTCTGTGTGCATTGGCGTCTGGCAGCTTAAAGTACACCAGCACAGGGGTAGAGCAGAACAGCACCACATATTTGTAAATAGGTCAAGGTTCTGCTCTCTCCCACTAACTCTGTGAAGCACTGAAACTTCAATTGCAGCACTGCGTTGGGTGATTTATTTGGAAGTCTGAGCCAAAATGTGTAAGTAATCTGGTGCTCATGTAACTTGCTCTTTGGCCAAGTTCAGAATACAGTAAACAGGAAAAGCAGGGAAATAATATTCAATAATGCAACAAGGCCCTGGACATTAAGACAAGGGCACTGATGTCCAGTTACTTATGTAAATGACCCTAATTTTGCTTTTATGACATCACTATCTATTAGCAAATGAAATATATTTTCTTTAATCCACAAACACTTGGTTTTCAGGCAGCGGTACAAGCGACCAACTTTAATCATGAAAAATAAACATTTTAATTTTTTTCTGCATAGTCTGACAGAGGAATCTGACTTTTGAGGCAAGGGCAGATTGGTCCATAGTGAAGAGATCAGCACAAAAAAGCAATAATACGACTACTTTCCAATTAGTTCCCCTGAAAGAGTGGTACCTGAACAAAAGTTTGTTTAGAGGAGCTACAGGATAGTGCTGGGGAATGGGACGGATTCTGTCTTTTGAAAATTAATTTGCCAAGCTGTACATGCCATGATGAATGGTATATAGCACCTTAAAGTCAATCGACTACCCTGCAGTAGTTAAAGGAATATGGACAAATGGCTTATTATTGGATCAGATTTACAGAGCCCTAAACTCACAATGACTGGAGCCTTTTGAATCAGCTATAGCTTCTTGAGCTTGTGACCGACTGTGAGCTCTCAGTAAAAAAGTGTTCAATTAATCAAGATGGGAGCCGAGCAGGACTGTAACTGAAAAGTGCTCACCAACTGAGCTCAAACATATGAAGAAGTTCCCAAAAAATGGCAAGTATTACGACAAAAGAGGCAGTAACTGTGTGAAATCGTGAAGCAATTACAAGACCAAGTAAGTGAAAGTAAAAGCACTGGTGGAGCACTGTGTCCACCAGCCCCGGGTAGGTCTGTTTTTCTATTGACCATTAAAACCTTAGCTTTATCAGCACTGGCTTTTTACAAGTTGTGCAAGTATCTCTTGAACATCGGCTCTGAGATGAGAAGAATAAGACTCCTGATCCACCCCAGGACGGAGAATAATATGGGTGTTTTCAGCATACATAAAACTCCAAGCTACCAGCATCAAATCATAGGTGCTGAAAAAAACAGAAAACAACAAGGCCCTCAGGGAATCCTCAAATGTTATTCCTATAGCCCGATTTATGAGTAGAAGTGGATACTAAAAATTAGCATCTGGACAGGTAGAACTTCAACAATGTGATTGAAGGTAATGCTGCACTACCCCAAGATAGAACAAAAACTTACAGATAGTCACTTATGAAAACAACCACTCAGTTGTGGCTGGTGAAGGTAAGTGCGTAAGAATGGTAAGGTGGGGTTGGGGGAGTCGACAGACTACGACAAAGGGAAATAAAAAACACTAACTTTGCGATTGCTGCATCGCCGAGTTGGTGGTGCGGCAAGCACAAGGTAAGTGGTTTTCTTTTTTTTCCCTCGTCATCGTATATCGACTCCTCCCACACCCATCCCCACCACCCCACTGCACTTACCTGCACTGGCCGCAACTGCAACCACTGTGTTTAGTTTTTTAAATGTTCGTGCAGCAAATTGTGCAAAGGAAAATTGACCGAAGTCACCAAATCAGGGTAAACGGACTCAAAAGCAATATGTGGACCAGTCATACAAAGTCTCATCTAGCCATCCATTCTTTAGAAGCTAAGTCTGGCAAATGCCAAATTAATTTCTCCGATTTTGAAAATAATTCTTTTGAGCAGAAGAGAAAAAAATAAATGAAAAAAATGTTAATACCGGTGGTTTATTGGAACAACAAAGTTGAATTCGACCCTACCTAGAGGCTTTTAAATCTCTGAGATGAGACATTAACCGTCCGAAAGTTCAACCTGTTTATCAACTGTAATAGTAATGAAAAGTTCACTCTTCAATGAAGAAATCACGCGGTTCGTCGATTTGGTGATAAGCTTTGTAGGAAGAACAATATTAAAATGGGTGGAAGGGAAGAAGAACTGCTTTGGTTTGTCATCAAAGGTGGTAGAGGTCACACGACTTTGCCATCCAGATAAATTATTCAAACTATTATTTAATATTTTGAAATAGGTATTCTGTTTTTAAAACGTATACCAATATCAAGTGTTTTTTTTTTACAAGCAGTCTCCTGAATTGCTTTTATAGCATGAAATGCAAAGAGGTATATGAATTACAATATTTGGATATTTAAATCCAGTCACGTGCAAAGAATCGTACATATAATTTAAGTATTTTCCTTTGGTTTATACAAATGCAATGTACAAAACAACATACTTAGATGCATATTCTGACAAGTGTGATTAAAAACTGTTATTAAAATATCTTGGATTTGAAAAAACCCCTTTTTGTTGTGTGACAGGTACTGACGAGAAGTGTTCTGCCAGGATGTTAAACTGTTTGATTAAATGCCAGGTCAAGGGAATCTTGTTACCACCAGCAAATTACAATTTCTTTCTGAATCTTCAAACAGAAAATATTTGTGACCATAGGAGAGTGCAAGACGTGAATCTCCATGGTGTCACAACCTAGCATTCTTCTTGCATATGACATACCTTTGTTGCATCTCAAACCTTGTGGCTGAAAAAGACAATAACTTGACTAATATTTATTTTACTACCGGAATATTGTCACAAAGTATTGTCCGACAAAAATGTGGTCTAAATAATGAAACCACAATATGATGAAGGTGAGTATAAGAAAGTGGTCTTTCTGTATGGCCACACCCATTTTGCTGAATAGTATTGCACATTGGTGAACTGCTATCAAAGCCCCAGTGGATGTGCTCTAACCACTAAAATATGATATCATTTGCTAATCCCCAATTATCCACATTTACTGTTACATCAAGGCCATAGTATATGCTGCAGAAAAATACACCATTGCTATGAAATGTTAAATGTGACCTGAAGAATACCCCACTTATTGTACCACCTACAAGAGTAACAAAGAAGCATGGCTTCAGGTCTATTCGTGTAGCCTTACTCTTGCAACTTTTAAATCTGCAGATGTATCTGTCAAAATAACCTGTTTTACCAGAAAGAACCCTACTTTTATTTATTAAATAGCACCTCTAAAGAGGCCTTTTAGCCTACAAGGTAGGAGTGCCTAGTCTTTAAAAGTGGCACACAAAATAATCTGATGTTGGCATGTACCTAAAGTGACTAGCCCGTAAAAGCTACCTTTCCACCACCGAGTGTGAAGGACGGGACCCAGCTCAGCACACGATCCTATCAAGGACACAATGTTTTCGGAATGTTCACCGTGACAGCCGCCAATTCAAACTCGCCCAGGCTCGTCCATTCTCGACCCTAAGAGCCAAGCTTAAGGCTAATACGCCCTTGGACAAGGCCCCCGCAATCTGACTCTTGCTGTCCCGTCTCACAAGCTGAAGCATAACCGATTAAGGCTTTTAAATAACTCAGGCATTAGCATAAAGATTAGTCCTGAAGATGATCCCAGTTAACACTAGGAGCTAGGGATTGAAACGTCACGTCAACTGTTGTAACAGAACTGCATGTCCATAAACGTATATTTTAAGTGCAGTAACTGTTTGTGCGTGCTTACGCAAGATTGCATTGTACTGTAAGCCGCCACTTGCTCCAACTCTTTTGCCTGTCTAAATTTCCTTTACTCTTATTATTTCTTCTTCCTGACTTGGTACAGGCTTGTGCCCAGTTTTGTTGATACATGTTGTGTCTTACTTATTTGCCTATTTCCAAAAATTCTCAAATAAATCCTTGTCCGGCTGGACATTGGAAACTAAGCCATAGTTCTTATTTAAGTCTATGTTTGCTATCTTTCTGAAGTATTGTTAAGCTCAGGACCTATGTTCTTGATAAAATAGTCTTTAAAAGTGGCACACAAAATAATCTGATGTTGGCATGTACCTAAAGTGACTAGCCCGCAAAAGCTACTTACACCATAAGAGATGTCGCTGACCTATACGAGACATTAACGTTTGGAGGAAATCACAAGCCTCCTAACTATGAATCGCAATAAGCTATAGAGGTGATTACACCACTATTTGTATGACATATTAAAAAAAATCCAGTTCATTGGTGAAGTCATTTAAATATTTATGGAAAGCAACTTTTCAAAAGGTATGTTTTACATCTTCAAAACCTCGAGCATGCTAATTAGCTAGAAGCTGGACCCTATCAGTGTTACCCTTTAAGGAGGTGTGAAAACTGCACCCAGAGAAGTAACCAAGGCTTAGGCTTTCTGACAGGAAGATCTGAGTCAAGGAATGTGACTTCTCACAGCCCAGGAAAGAAAGCTGGGGAGGGTCTTGAAACTTCATTAACTTGAAAGAGACTAGAGCGAGGCCTGCCCATTCATTTTAATTGTAATGGGAGACCTAAGGTAGTGAAGCCTTTTGAGCTTTAAACCATCTGTCACCACATGGCACTAGGCTCGTAGAAGGACGAGCTGGTTCCAAAACCAGTTTGGTGTAGCTGAAGAGAAAGTAGCCACCATTACCTCATCGTCCCTCCCTCGCTTCCCTTACTTACAGAATTTGAGGCATCCCTGCCTCACCAGACACCCGTACCCACGTGATTTGTCACGTGGGGACTATATATAGCCCCCAGCCCCCTCATACCTCCTGTTATTTTCTGTCTCACCATTGTGAGACGCGAGTCCCACGCGCTGGCCGTTCTGCGGAGCTGCGGTCTTTTCATCGATGGAGGGCTTCTCCCTCACTTGCTGTTGCCTGCTGGGTCTGGCGACGCCGGCCTGGTGTGCGCGAGCCTTCCCCACCGTGTTTCTGGAGTTGCGGTGCACTGCTCGGCGGCTGGGCGGTCGGGTTCCATTAGTGACGGAGTCACCGGCCGTGAGTGGCTGGGGCTGTAGTTCCGGTTCGGGGGACCGGAATGGGAGACGGCGGCTGGCGGATGTGCTGTGGCTTCTCGGCTGGCTGTTTCCGTTGCTCCTTCACGGTAGGGGCCTTGTTTGAGGTCGCTCCTTAAAATCCCCTTTGATGGCAAAATGCTCTTTGGTGACCAGCTGGATTGTAGGATCACTAAGGCCTTCAAGGACCGTAAGCATGCACTGCCTTACAAGGGCAAGGCGTCTGCCTCTGGTTCTCGCCATTTTTGGAATCCGGCTCCTTCCTCCTCTGCGTCCTTTCAGTCTTCCCACCAGTCCTCCAAGAACTTTTCTGCTCGTCGACGCCAGTACAGGCCCAGGAAATCTTCGGCCTTGCCTGGTCCCAAGCTTCCGGCGGATGCCTTCAAGAGGAAGTCCTGACGTCGACTGTGTTTCAGCCGCAAGTCCTGTGGGTGGGAGGCTGATGTATTTCCTGGACGCTTGGCGGTTGGATGTGAGGGATCTCTGGGCATTGACTATTATCAGGAGAGGCTATCTTATAGACTTTGTCGCCGTTCCTCCCGGATGGGGCACCATCCTTACTCCTATCCCCAAGTCTCCGGCCAAGAGGGAGGCTCTGTTGGAGGGGGTTTGGGATCTTCTGTCAAAGAAGGCGATCGTTCCGGTCCCGCTGGCACAGCGTGGTCTGGGATGTTATTCCATTTTGTTTCTGGTCCAAAAGGTGTCAGGGGAATTCTGGCCGGTTCTGGACCTGAAGAGGGTGAATGGTTGGGTTCGGACCGTCCACTTCAAAGTGGTGACTTTGCAGTCCATCATCCCATTGGTGGGGGTCCGGGACTTCATGACATCTATCGATTTACAGGACGCCTACCGTCACGTTCCTGTGGCTCGGACTCATCAGCAGTTTCTTCATTTTGCGATTGGCAACTTCCACTTCCAGTTTGCGGTTTTGCCATTCGGGCTGAAGTCCGCCCCTCGGGTCTTCACCAAGCTCTTGGCCCCTTTGGTGGCCCTGGTCCACTGTCGGGGGATATTTCTACATCCATATCTAGACGACTGGTTGGATCATGCTCCCCCTTTCCAGTTGACTCTCGTTCACACAGACATGGTGCTGGCCGTTTTGAGGGAGCACGGCTTTCTTGTCAATCTGGGCAAGTCGTTCCTTGTTCCATCCCAGGATCGTCTCTTCATTGGGGCCAGGTTTCGGACCAATTTGGAGGTGGTCACTCTGCCCGAGGCTCGGGTGGCCAAGATTCAAGCTCACATCCTGTCTCTTCTGTCCGGTCTGGTGCAGGTGGCGGCACGTTGGCTACAGGTTCAGGGGGATATGGCAGCCACAGTTTTTCTGGTTCCTTGGGCCAGGTTCATTTGCACACTCTGATGGCTCATGTTCTGGAGCATTGGTCTCCCCATTGCCTTCCCCTCTCTTCTACAATCCTGGTTTCCCCTCAGATCAGGTCATCTCTGGGTTGGTGGCTGGTTCGAGGTCATTTGCTGAAGGGTGTCTCTCTCTCTCCTCCGGCTCCGGTTGTGGTGACCTCCTATGCCAGCCTCTCGGGATGGGGGGCCTGGCTGGGGGTTCATCAGTCCAGGGGCTTCTGGTCTCCCGCTCAGAGCGGGATGTCGTCGAACTGGAGGGAGTTGGAGGCGGTCCGTAGGGGCTCTGTTGGTCTTCTCCCGGTTTCTGCGGGGTTCCGTGGTCCTGATCAGGACGGACAACATCACTGCCATGGCTTACGTCAACAGGTAGGGGGGGACGAGGTCCTCTTCTCTAGCCCTGGTAGCGAGGCGGTTGTTTGTTTGGGCGGAATCTCATCTGTTGGCGCTCTCAGCGATCCATATTCGGGGGGTGTCCAATTCCCGGGCGGATGCCCTCAGCAGGGCCATTCAGTCTTCTGTGGATTTCTGCCTTCATCGGGAGTTGTATGTGGCTCTGACGATGCGTTGGGGTGTTCCTGTGGTGGACCTCTTTGCGGATGTGGGAAATGCCTTGGTGTCCCGGTTTGTCTCCCGCTGTCGGGAGGGGTCGGCCTGGGCGGTGGACGCTCTCTCCTGCCCTTGGCCCCGCGGGCTTCTGTATGCGTTTCCTCCTTTCCCCCTTCTTCTCCGCTTCCTACTACGGGTCCGGTCCTTGGGGGCTTCTGTGATTCTGGTGGCTCCGGCGTGGCCTCGTGCCTCCTGGTTTCCTCTCCTGGTGGAGATGAGGTCGGAGGTGGAGTGGTTGCTGCCTCTGTCTCCTCCCCCTTTGGTCTTACCGGCGTTGCAGCGGGATGTTCTGGGCCGGATGCGCTTGGCGGCTTGGAGGTTGAACGCTTAGGTCTTCTGCGTCAAGGGGTTCCGGATGGTTTGACCTCTACTCTGCAGGCGGCTAGCCGCGCTTCGACCAACAAGTCTTATTTTCGTCACTGGCGTTCTTTCAGTCGATCGTGTCTTGTCAGGGGTTTGGACCCTGCTACCTCTTCTTTGTTTGAGGTGATGCTGTTTCTTCAGGAGGGTGCTGCCTTGGGCTTGAAGGTGTCTTCCCTTCGTTTGCAATGGGCGGCAATTAAGGCATTTCGGAGCTCTTGGGGCAATCTCTCTGATTCTGAGGGGTTGGTCAGTCGCCTTTTTAAGGGTTTTTGTAATGTTCTTCCTGTCCCTCGGAGGCATTTTCCGACCTGGGATCTGTCACTGGTCTTGGACGCCTTGATGTCTTCTCCCTTTGAGCCATTGCTTTCGGTGGATCTGCGCCTCTTGTCCTTCAAGACCTTCTTTCTGGTGGCCATTTCCTCTGCTTGCCGCCTGGGTGAACTGGGTGCTCTTTCTTCCAAGCACCCTTTTTGTCGGATTTTTGATGACAGAATCGTGTTTTGGCCGATTCTTTCCTTTCGTCCTAAGGTGGATTCTCAGTTCCACAGAGATCAGGAGTTGGTTCTTCCTTCCTTTTTTGATTCTCCGTCCTCGGAGTCTGAGGTCCGGCTTCACTCTTTGGATGTTAGGAGGGCTCTCCTAGTCTATTTGGAGAGGGTCGCTCCTTTCCGTCTCTCGGATTCACTTTTTGTTAATTTTGCTCCTGTGAATCGGGGTTTGCGTCCTTCTACTCCTTCCTTGAGTCGTTGGGTTCGTTCACTGATTTCTTTGGCTTACAAAGAGGCGGGTCACCTTTCTCCTTTGGGGGTTCAGGGTTGTTCCACTCGCTCCATGGCTGCTTCCTGTGCGGAGGTCCAAGGGGCTTCCATTTCTGAGATTTGCCGGGCTGCCACCTGGGCTTCCCCGTTGACCTTTACCTCTCATTACAGGATTGGGCAGGAGGTTGACTGTGCTGATGTCTTTGGACACAGGGTTCTTTCCACTATGGTTCCTGAGTAGTGGTTTTTCCCTTGTCTTCTGTGTTTTTTAATAAACCTTTTTGCATACCTTCTTTGGTTGTCCTGTTTGGCTTTGTACATCTCAAATTCTGTAAGGAAGGGAAGCGAGGGAAGGACGATGAGGTAATGCTTCAATTACTCACTGGTAATTGCATTACTCTGAGTCCTACTCCCTCGCGTCCCTTACTTACATCCCTCCCTCCCTCCCTGATGGTCCAGGCTAACCTTTTGGTATGGTTTCGATCTATGTGGTATTACAGGAGGTATGAGGGGGCTGGGGGCTATATATAGTCCCCACGTGACAAATCACGTGGGTACGGGTGTCTGGTGAGGCAGGGATGCCTCAAATTCTGTAAGTAAGGGAAGCGAGGGAGTAGGACTCAGAGTAATGCAATTACCGGTAAGTAATTGAAGCACAACCACAGTTGTACCTGACAGACCTCACTGGGGAAAGCCGTGCCAGCCGTACCGCATCACAGGGGGAGGACTGAAATTTACATCATTTCCTGGGGCAGCATCCATGGCATCAAAAGTGCAAAGATGACCCGGGCAAAGCCTGGGCCATGGGCGGGCCCGTCAGCCCCTGTAAGATGAAAGGCCCTCTCTCTACCCTGCGTTTTTCTGGATGACACGCTGTATAGACAATGGTGAAAAGGAATGTAAAACAACAAGAGCAAGGAAGTGACACAACCAACACCTTGGATTTCTTCCTGACAAAGGCAGCAAGTGTCCTGTCGAAAGAAATAGAATTAAATGAATGCCACATTTCTTTAGAAGAGGTAATAACTTGTTCCAATGAGAACAAGTTATCCCAGGTGATGCACTTTACAGACATTGCAGGGCCTGGGGAGGAGAGGGCCCTGTAGACAGACCATGCAATTTTACGAGCATTCAGTATACCCCATCCCAGGATTCAGAACAAACACTCTCCTTGGAACCACCAGTAAAGAGAAAATGGGGGGGGGTGCAAGGAATAAAAAAGTGTCCAGGGGAAAGAAGCCTAATAGCATATAGGTGGGCTCAAGGGATGGTATAATTATTAACACATCCACTATTGAAACATCTTAAGGACAAGCAATAATAAAGGCCAAAGATTGGAACACATTCTCTTACTCTTACCCTATAGCCGATATTATGTAGACTAACTAAAATAGAGGAAGGCCTAACTGATTTCATAAAAAATAACAAGGCAGACATAGTCCCTCATTCTTTGGTGCAAATAACAAAAGTAGGGACTATGTCACACTACTGGGTGAAAATAGGGACCCAGTAGAACATCTTTCGGATCCATCTTTAAGGCATGTTCCACAGCAAAACGGGGACAGGGGAGGTAGGGCACCAATATCTCACTCTCAGGTGGGAGTGTTGAGGCCTCGCTCACAAACTAATCTACCTCCCCTCGGCATAGTGGAGGGGAAATACGCAGCTGGATTGGTACCATCTGATTTAAGTATAGGCATGATAGTTCAGGGCCCAAGGGGGGAAAGGTCTGATAAACAGTAGCGGCCGGTCTGAGAGTGCTGATTGGTGCTGACGTGAGGTGGGGGAGGGGCAGGGTGGGGGATAGTAAACTATGGATTACAACCGATTAGAGGTAAGTAAACATATAAATAAATAAAACAAATGTTGTTGCATGTGCTGCATTGCCAAATGCAATGCAGCGCGTGCAACAAAATTTGTTTCATTTATTTATATGTTTACTTACCTCTAATCAGCAGCACTCCCACCACAGGCCGCTACTGCTGATAAACCATCGTTAGTGGCAAGAAAAGGCACAAATTAGATTCCCCCCCCCCCCCAGAGGCATGTCCATATGTTATAGTTCTGGCAAACGTACCAAATTAGAAGAGGCCTAAAAGGAGACCACATAGCAACTCATGGCTTAAACCGTCCACTGGATTAATAAAAACACGAGGTCCCCTACTGTAGCAAGGGAATTACTGAGAATATTACCCACCACAATCCACGCTTGTTCACAGATCATCGCTCTCCCCTTAGGTTTCTTTAACAGACATATAAGTGTGCGGCCACAGATATGGGGCAGGAGCATTTAGCACCCCCCCAAATAAAAAATAAAAAATAGTTACTGCAATGGTCCCTATGGTCTCCATTCAAATCTCCAGCGATCTCACCACTTGGAAGAGTGTGATTGACTGTGTGGTAACCTGCCTGAAGGGAGGGAACTGATCCTAATTGACTCAAGGTGTCAAAGGGAGAATGGGAACAAAATACTTGGTACCTTTAGGGTCAAGTTCATGTCATGGATCATCTCATGATTAAGGTGGAAGCTGGGAAGTATAGTGGGTAATTATGACATAATATGCTTACAGGAAACCTGGGTAACATATACCATTTTTCTAGAGAGTTATAATTCCTTTCAAGCTATGGCGAGGCCCGCAACGGCGGTGAGAGCAACATTTGGTCACCAATACATTTAACCTTAAGGTGCTTAGATCTGGGACACATCCTTTTTTTCCCCACATTTTTCTGTGTAAGGGATATGAAGACTGGGATTGAATTATAATCAATTATTATAATATTAATTTTACTGGGAGCATGTCATCAGTGCCAGCTCTTTGATGGAAAAGGATCTAGACTCGATATGTATAAACATCCTTGCAGGCTAAATTTCTTTTGGGTGGCGGATTTTAATGCCTGTGATAAATCCTCCACTGAGATATGCGGTATAGTGGATGGAGAAGGGGAGGCCCTTCTCCACTTTTCTCATAGCCAGCATTGGGATGTGCTCAAAAGATTATGAATAACAAGAAGCTTAGCCATATTAAACAAAAACTACCCTAACACCGGGCAACTGGAAAATACCTTTGGGAACCAGAGTTACGGTCTGACCATAGATTATATTGTGCCCTCAGAGAGTTCACGCAAATAGTAACTAATCACGTACATGTTAGCAATCATGCTTCCCTCACAGGCGCCATGAAATGACTCAAGGAAAATACAAAATTTGTGTAAGCAATATAGAGAGGCATTTAACACTAGAGTGCAATGCTTAAGAGAGGAAGTTTGGGATGCTCTTTGAGCAGTCGTAATAACGAATAATATTTGGGCCTTTTGGAAAGAGATAAATGAATCCTTTCTTGCAAATGACCAAGTATCAATCTTAGAGCTTCACATTGAAGAAGAAGACTGGGTAGCTCATTTTAGCAAATATTTAAACTAGTCGAAGAGGACCTCCCTATGCCTGACAAGGCTGGCCCGTATACATTCAGGGTACCATTGGTCTTTGACATGGATGAGGTCAGAATTGGACTAGCACAGTACACCCATGTAAAAGCCCCAGGGCTAGATAGGATGCCAATAGATGACTTCTCAGTTCATCAAGACCTATGGGCTCCACCCCTGACAAACACTTTTAACATTATAGCCAAATTGGGCCCTCCAGATTCCTGAAAGAAGAGTATACTTATTCCCATATATAAAAAGGGGGATAAGAATCTGCCTTGTAATTACAGGCCGATCTCACTGCTAGATGGGACAGCGAAACCAATGGACTGACTAGGGCTGATCAGGCTAGAGCAGTGTTTCCCAAACTGGGGTCCGTGGACCCCCAGGGGTGTGTGACACATTCCCAGGTGGTGCAGGCAGCTGTTTTAAAACCACTGCAAAGTTCCTTGTAGAATTAGTAGTTTTCCAGCAACAATAAAAGTGTCAAGATAGCACCAGTGATCAATGTACCTGCTGGTGCTAGATGGGATTTGTCCAGTGGCAGGTTTGACTTGTCTAATGTAGCAAAGAGGGTTAATATGTCTGCTTCAAAGAACGCATGCCATGCATTGTAAAAAACAGTGTTTTATGTGCATAGGTCAGTGGGTTACCTCTTTTGTCACAGAGTTTCTTTTGTTACTCTGCAGCTCATAAGAGACAATCATAATCTAGCACAGTGGCCTATAAACTGTCATCAAGGATCTGCTTACACAGTGCATGGTACAAGTTAGTAACTCTTTTTCTCCCAGTCTTTCATTATCCTGATGCTGCTAAAGGGGTTAATTTGGGTGAAAATACATTTTTTATTGTTAGCCAATGCTAACCACTGTGTTATGTTCTGAATCCTGAGTTTGTGCTTTTCCGGACCAAGCACTCTTTAAAAATGCCTACCAGTATGAAAGACATGTGAATCCTACACCTTGTAGTCCCCTTTGCCTTATGTAACATTTTCTCTACACTGATTTACAACTAGGATTCATTGTCTCTATGTGTGTGTGATGTAGAGAATTGGGTGGAGGACCAAAAACTAGTAACCCCAGTGCGTATGGATTTAAAAGAGACAGAGGGACCATTGGTCAGTGTTTAAATGTAATCCTGATCATGGCTAAATATACGGTAGCCAAAAAGAGACATATCTATTTGGCCTTTATGCACCTCTCAGCAGGCTTTAACTGCACGCCACATACTAAATTATGGTCCGTTATAGAAGCAATGGGTTTAGGGAAGCCTATAATAGTCTTTATTCACCAGAACTACACACAGGCATCTGCTAGTGTTTGTTATGGTAAAGGGGAGATGCACAAGGCTGTTTAAAATTCTGAGGGGTGACAGACAAGGGTGCACTCTTGCTTCTGTTCTCTTCTCGCTTTATACCAACGAAATGGAGGCCGCATAGTTGCGTTCCACCATAGATATTGCATATATAAACGCTGCCCCCACTCCACATCCTTCCATACGCAGATGATGCACTGTTAATAGCAAGACCTGAAAGGCGTTGCCGTCCCTAATTAAGGCCTACATCAGTTTTATCAAACAGGCTAGTCTGCCTGGTTGCTGAGCTGCACTAGCGCCACTGATATTACTATTGTGCTCTGAATGCTTAACCCCTTCCGTGCTCATGACGAGCTCAGCTCGTCATGAGGCACGGTGCTCGTGTGCTCATGACGAGCTGAGCTCATCATGACCACACCCATTTGTATTGATCCTCAGCACAGGAGGGGAAAACTCAAAGCAGCCAAGGTGTTAAACTTACTTTGCTCGCTTGTTTTTAAAAAATCACCACTTGCTTTTATCCCACTTATTTGTTCACAATTGCGCTCTGTTCTGTGAGCGTCAACTCCCAGGTCCACCGCAGCCTTCTATGCTATTTGTGTGTAGGGAGAAGACGGATCGGTAGAAGTAAGGGGCATTCTCCTCACTTCCAGTGGGACACTTACGAGCGGCCATCTTAGGAGGCTGACGCTCTAGTGCTCCTCCCAACCGGCCTATTTAAATCACATGACGCCGACGCGCAGCCACAGACAGGCTAGGCTGCCTGGTTGCTGAGTTGCACTAGCGCCAGTGATATTACTATTGTGCTCTGAATTCTGGAACTTACTTTGCTCGCTTGTTTTTAAAATATCACCACTTGTTTTTATCCCACTTACTTGTTCACACTTGCGCTCTGTTCTGTGCGCGTAAACTCCCCAGTCCACCGCAGCCTTCTATGCTGTTTCTGTGGAGGGAAAAATCGGATCGTTAGAAGTGAGGGGCATTCTCCTCACTTCCAGTGGGACACTTACGAGTGGCCATCTTAGGAGGCTGACACTCTAGTGCTCCTCCCAACCGGCCTATTTAAATCCCATGACGCCGACGCGCAGCCACAGACAGGCTAGGCGGCCTGGTTGCTGAGCTGCACTAGCGCCACTGATATTACTATTGTGCTTTGAATGCTGGAACTTACTTTGCTCGCTTGTTTTTAAAAAATCACCACTTGTTTTTATCCCACTTACTTGTTCTCACTTGCCCTCTATTTGTTCTATGCGCATCAACTCCCCGGTCCACTGCAGTCTTCTATGCTGTTTGTGTGGAGGGAGAAGACGAATCGTTAGAGGTAAGGGGCATTCTCCTCACTTCCGGTGGGACACTTACGAGCAGCCATCTTACGCGGCTGAAGCTCTAGTGCTCCTCCCAACCGGCCTATTTAAATCCCATGACGCCGACGCGCAGCGACAGACAGGCTAGTCTGCCTGGTTGCTGAGCTGCACTAGCGCCACTGATATTACTATTGTGCTCTGAATGCTGGAACTTACTTTCCTCGCTTGTTTTTTAAAAAATCACCACTTGTTTTTATCCCACTTACTTGTTCACACTTGCGCTCTGTTTGTTCTGTGCGCCTCAAATCCCCGGTTCACCGCAGCCTTCTATGCTGTTTGTGTGGAGGGAGAAGACGGATCATTAGAAGTAAGGGACATTCTCCTCACTTCCGGGGGGACACTTACGAGCTGCCATCTTAGGAGGCTGACACTGTAGTGCTCCTCTCAACCAGCCTATTGAAATCCCATGACACCGACGTGCAGTGGACGCACCCAGCGGGCGTGCCGCTGGCGCGCCGGGGGTGCGCCAAAGGCAAGCCCGTCTGCGCCCGTCCACGCCCGTCCGGGACCAGGGGCCATGACCCCTGGCAGTTTAAAAAAAATACTTATGCCTATAACGCTCAGACATTGTTGAACATGCGCGGAGTCACAGGTACCAAATGCCTACATTCGCTGACCCTCGCTAATAGTCCCGCCAGCTGCCCTCACTGTAACTTTAAGTTCCAACCTCATAGCAAGGCTGTACAGGAGACTGGCCCTCCACTAACATGTTTTCTTTCAAACTGTTGTTCTCTTCCCAAACACTCAGTCGAACTGGCACTCCTCATTGAAGATCTAAAACCTGATGTTTTATTCCTGACAGCAACCTGGCTACAGGACGAAGCTGGCCCAGCTATCAACCAGATCTTGCAACCAGGATTCTTAATACATAAAGTGGATCGCAAGACTGGAAGAGGTGGAGGTCTAGCCATAATCTTCAAGGATACATTTTGTTGCCAGTCTTCTACTGAGAAGCTACCTGACTGTGAAAGTATGAACTTTTTCTTAGACCTGTCACCTACTAATACATTTTCTGGCCTGCTACTCTACAGCCCCTTGGACCCATAGGTCAATTCCTTCGTGCACTCCCGACTTTTGTTGCTGACTCAGCACTAACCCCTGCTAATTTCACAGTACTAGGGGATCTTAATATCCACCTGGACGACCCCTCTGACCATATGGCCCAAGACTTACTAACTAGCCTCTTAGCAATCCAAATTATGCAGAAAGGCTTTGCCCCCACGCACGTCAAGGGTCATCTCCTTGATCCTGTGCTCAGTAATGAGCAGAATCTTTTGGTAGGCTCCCCCATCCCTCTCCCTTGGACTGATCATTTATTAGTTCCCCTAGTATTGGAAACCACAGTCTCCCCTCCCGCTCAGAGCTCTACTCCGCGGCTGGAGACGAAATGGGCAAATCTGTCTTTTAGCCGGTGGTCCACAACTTTAGTCGCCACTACTCCCTCTGCTGATATGGATCTTGAAAGGGATAATAGCAACTTTAATCTCTGGATCTAAAATTCATTAGACTCACTACTTAAGAAAAAAAATTCTTATAAGAAATCCAAACAAAAACCGGTTCCATGGTTTTCCCTCAAACTAAGGGAACTTAAACAAACTTGCAGGAAACTTGAAAGGAGATGGTGACAGAATTTAGCAGAAGAGAGGAAAAATTTTTATAGAGAGGCAATAAGAAATTACAAAGCTGAAATTAAAATCGCCCAATCCTTATTTTATGAGAAGATTAATGCAGCTGCGACACCTCTCTGTGTCAGCCCTGGTCCCCACCTATGTAGGTAATGGTAGGGCTAGCCTGATTGATCATATTTTTTTATCTGCCTTATTAACTTCGCCTGTACAGATTTTTAATGTTGTCTGTAATTGTTTTAGTGATCATAAACCTTTAGTATTGGTTCTCCTCCTCTCTTCTGTCTTAATAAGGGGGGGTTGCAAACCATATTACTAATGCAAATTTCAGTACCAAAGACCAGGAGCGAAGGCTGAGGTGGGAAAAGATTACTCCAGTAGCTTCCTGGAGAACGTGTATACCACCTTTGCCTCAGAGCTCCAAGTATGTATGGACCCAGCACTGCAGGATAGAGCCACCCAATGTGCCTTTGATATCAATATTAGACAGAGAGGTTCGAATTTAGTGACAAAAACCAAAGTGAAATCCCCAAAACTAAAAAGGTGGTTTGCTGACACTTGCTTAGCCCCCCATAAAGAGCTAATGAAGGCTGTTAAGCAAAAACCGAGGGACCAAATACAAACTGGGAGCTTCAGGAAGGCGTATAAACTAGCAGTTTGCAAGAGGTAAAAACAACCAAGAGAGTATGCCTGGGAAGAGCTTGGCCAAGCTAGCATGCTGTCTGATAGCTCAAGATTTTGGTCCATAGTTAACAGTTCTCTCTTTTCGGATGTGTTAACTCCAGCAAGGACTGCATAATACCTGCAGAGAAATGGGTACAGCATTTTGGCAATATTTATAGTAATAACAATCTAGCAGAAGCCACGGGACAAACAGCTCCCGGACTAGTCAGCTCCCCTCTCCATTTCAGCACAGATGAGGTCTATAAAGCCATTATTTCAACATCGGGGGGAAAGGCCCGGACCCTGTCGGGATACCAGCTGACCTCTATAAGGCAGACCCCAAAGTCTGGGCCAAGATTTTAACACATGTCTTTAATGCTGCATGTGTTTAGGCCTTCCCCCTGTCATGGGCACAAGGGCCCCCGTGACGACCCGGTATGTTACAGACCAATTTCGCTTTTAGATTCTGCGTCTAAAATTATGGGTAAGGTAGTTCTGCATCGCCTTACAGCCTGGCTTGATCACGCTAATGTTATTTCCAATCTCCAATATGGATTGAGGCAGGGGAAGGAGACACTAGATCAATGCCTGAATCTCCATTTGTTGATCTAGAAGTACACCGTTGCCAAGGGAGATTTCCTGCTTTTGACCTTGTCAATAGGTCTAAGCTGTGTTTGTTCGTTCATTATATAGGGCTAGATGCTGAATTGATCTCCTTCCTGCATACTGCATATGCTAACACCACGGCTGCTGTACGGTTTAATGAAGATGGCAGCCTGACAGATTTTTGGCCACGAGGAAGGGGGGTCCGGCAGGGGTGCATCTTGGCTCCCCTGCTTTTTACCCTATACATTAATCAATTGGGGGACACCTGAATGTCTTGCTGTAAGGACACACCTAGGGCCGGCGCCAAAATGATTCCCACATTGCTGTACGCCGATGACACAGTCTTATTGTCTAGAACTGCAAGGGGCCTGCAACAACTTTTAAAATGTTTTATAGATTTTATGAACTCACTAGATTTAATCACGAATTTTTAGAAATCCCATGCAATGTCCTTAGGCCCTCGAAAGACGGCTAAGGCCAAATTTTGTTGTAATGGGGACGAAATAACTAAAGTACCCACGTTCCCATACTTAGGGGTACTCTTTGATGACCAAGGTACATGGGGTGCGCAACAAACACTTATAAAAAAACATCCTTGCTAGAACAACTGGGGCCACTTTGGACTTTGCAAAAAGACTAGGGTCAAAACCCCTCCCTGCACTTTTGACTAAATCTATTCCCATGGCTAAGTATGGATGTGATATTTGAGGCTACAAGGACGTAAAGGGCATACAAGTGATAGGGAATAATTTTATGTGTAAACTTCTTGGGGTCCCTGTAGCTACTCCGGTTTACTGCCTGCATGAAGAATTGGGGATGCGGTATATTTCAGACCAGATCACAGTTGCCCCACTGCTATGACGGCTTAGAATTTAGGCGCAACCCTCCCAAACTTAAAACAACTTATAATTTCGGATTGCACAGTGCTAGAGAGAGCCCTACACATTCCTTGGCTCAAATACATAAAGGAAGAGACAAGATGTCTTGGTTGTCCAGAATTGTTTCTGAACCCGAGGCCCCTGGCAAGACCGCAAATATAGATTTGAAACGGCAGTTTGTGGACAGGCGGAAATGCCTTAGGGAGGAGGCTGAGTTAGTTAAACCTTCAGTGAGAAGGTATGTTACATTAAGCCTAGGCCCGCAGCAACAACCATTTTTATGTTATGTCAACAAACCATACAATTGTTTTGTTCTAACAAGATTCAGCTTAAATATGGTTCCCTGGCCGCTGGCATTCCAGAGAGGATATTTAAAACCTGAATTATTACAACCTTGCCCTTGTGATAACTTCTCTGAACAGGATACCTTGCACCTAATGTTGTTCTGTGCTTACTATGAGTCTTTGCGCAGGCAGCACATCCTTCCTTTACTTAGAGATTGCCAGTTTGTCCAAGTGAGGCCAGCTCTGCTTTACTTACAAATGCTGGCCTCACCTATGATTTGTTTTGGGGTTGCAAGCTTTTTAGTAGGGGCCATTAGATATAGGCCGTTGCAATAGCAATCTTGTGTTGCTTGCTGGTTTAATTATGTCTTCCTTTTTAACCAATACGTTGCATTTTTAAATGTGATATTAACTATGGACCTGGTCTACTATTCTAGCACAGTGCACTTTATATGATATGGTTTTTAAAGGCTTTTTAAAATGAATACTGTGATTGTTATGCGGGACCACTCTATTGTTATGTATTTTGATGGAATGTGTATTTTGTATAACATTGTATGCTTTTGTGACTCTTGTCTGTGGAATAAAGTGCTTTTGATTGATTGGTTTATTACTCAGTGATATGGAAATTAAGATTTTTGGCCCTCAGAATGTGGGAATGGCTATTTTTGTATCACTTGCCAGGTTGGCGCCTCACAAATACCAAAATAATGTGCAGGGGGTGTGGGAGCAACAAGGAAACAATCGAGCACGTGGTATGTCTTTGCCCTGCACTTCCTAATGATCGAAAGCTTTTGCTAAAAGGCGAAACTCGGCATTCGCACTTGTCGACAAGCTATCCTTGCATCTATGAGTCCGGACAATCTACTGCTTAATATCCGGTTCACCAAGTTTGTCACAAGAGCACTAAAAAGACTACTAAACTGCGAGAGCCAGCAAGCTAATAACTGTTAATCCATTACGGGGAGATCTATTTACTTCACTGTACTATTTGACAGTGGCCGAATATGGCACTTTGCACATTGTTTATTTATTATCCTCCCTTCTTTTGCAACCCTGGAACCTTTAATTATCATATGTATGGGTTCTGCTTATTTACAAATAGAATTGCACTATCACTGGCTTAGCTATCAGCTTTTTAATAATGACTAATGTCTAGTCCCGTGGCCTAAGTGCATGCCAATTTTAACAGCATGAACAAATATAGATTATTAGGTTTTTAAACAATTATTTACTGTTGCACTTCATATCCTTCTATTACTTACCATTTGCTTGCGACGGTATTAATGTATTAAAGGGCCACATTAAGGCGGACTTTAAAAAATCACTAGGAAATAATGTAAGCAATGACACAGGAGTTTAGTTAACGCTTGTTTACTACCCTATGTGTAAATATTTTAGTAATTGTTCGATATATGTTTTTTTATTGATGCACGCCCATTATTGTAATGATTTTTAATAATCAAACAATAAAGTATTCAATTGTTATTAATTGTTACACTTTTTGTTTCCTCAAGTATCTTTTCTACCTGGAGTATGCCCTCACATGCAGTAGTCTAACTGAAATTCTATCAAATTTCAGGTACAAAGTACACAGATTATACACAGACTGACTGGTCTGACTTCCGCAAGGACAATCAAACCCCACTCGAATATTATAAAAATGCTAATTTATAAATCACGTTAGATGAAAAGAGCGTACACACTTCCCCCAGTTTCATTTTTGTTCTTGTGCATCATATTGGTGCTATGATGGATTGCAGTAAAGTTCAACCTTGACAATGTGTATCTAGATTATCAGGGACCCCTCCATTTCCCACAGTCTCATCACAGTGGTGCCTTGTCGTTGAGGAACATAACACTAATTCACAGGCACAGTTTGAACTACTATCTTTACACAAACACCGTGACCTGGAGTTAATAAAGGGCATATTTTCAAGAACGGAGTTAAGATTATTGTAGCTTTAGCGGCAGGAAACTGGCGCTAAAGCGGCGATAATTGGCTTGATACAAAAAGAACATGGGCTTCTATGGGAATTCACAAGGGCATATTATCAAGCCCATTATCGCCGCTTTAGCAGCAGTTTCCTGCCGCGAAAGCGGCGATAATTTTAACTCAGTTTCTTGATAATATACCCCTTATTTTTGTTTTCTTTTTGATTTTACATTTTAGATATATTGCATTTCTATTAAATCTGGGCAAAATTTAAATCTCACAGTAAATACTTGCCTAATTCCTGAATTTTACGTTAGTCAAAATTGCCAAACGTCTTGTCACAAAACAAGATGTCACATAGTTTTTGCTCACCCGAGAGTACTTCATGCAGAGAGTGCCCTGCAGAAAGACATTTTCTGCTCGACCCAGTTTCCTGTCGGGTCCTTGTTTTAATTTTTTTTTTTACCTCAGATATGTCCTCGAGTAAAAAAGGAAAAAAAATCACCCGAACCATTGACAAGCCACATTTTGAGCTAAAAGTGTAAATACGCACAATTACTTGGAATTTTGTGAAATTACCAGGGGAAAAATGTGCATGTCCGTAGAGATTCGAGGCGATTCCTTTATCGAAATGTTAATACATAGAATCGCATTTCCAGAACATCATGCATGAAAGGATACTCAAATTGGATCTGCAGATTATTTTGCATATATACCTTTATCAATGGAAAGAAAATGTTTTACTATATTTTTCTATAGAAGTAAAGTCAATGCTCTGGCTTTTGTACCACGTGTGAAAGATAAAACTTCTATTAGGAAGAAAATCAAAAGCCGTTGCCCATTGTGGGAGCTGGCTGGTTCTATATCATAACCAGGGAGATGGCCACTAAGCTGCTTACATGAAATATGCCAGCAATTCACAAGTGGAAGAACAGTAACCAGCTGACACATTTAATCATATCATTCTCTGACACAGGCAAGAGGCTACCGCAGCACTAACACTTTGTTCACGCTGTGCTGCCTCGGTGCACCTCGGCCCCAATCTGGAGAACGGGACCCATGCTGGCGCCATTTAGACAATTACATTTTTCATTCTGTCAGCCTAGAGGGTTCATCAGTTTAGATAGCTGGAGAAATGCCATACCGGGAAGATTCTGAGAAAACTATCAATGTTTTTATAATAAACCAAATGATTTTTTTTTTTTCAAGGGCTCGGGCATTTCTGTCAGATAGTTTAGCAGTAATCCTCTTTTCATATTTTTTAATCACATGTAAAAAATGAGATACTGTAGGCACAATGGATTAAAACAAGGCAGGAGGATAGGGACTTTGAAAATGGGTTTAGATGAATGCAGTGCCTTCGCTTTCAAGGCTCCAGTGGAAAAAGTCACCTAAATGGATTTGATTATGATGAATAGAGCTGGGATTATTTGGACATGCACATTAAAATACGGGCTTGTGAGCGTGGCTGCTCTGTTTTATTAATATTTTCTGAATACATGTTCTCTGCTTTTGTTATTGTGGATTTTAATGCAGAAGACATCGCACCCTGCCTTTTCTCTTTTGAATTTGAATTTAAAAACATTTATTCAGCGCACTTCTACCTAGCGGTTTCATGGCGCTATTGCGATAACAGAGGATGTCAGCAGTGGGAGGGATTTAAACAGAATAGGCTTTAATGAAAAGAAAAGTTTTAAGATCCTTCCGGAACTGGGTATAGGAGGGCACGGTGCGGAGGGCAACAGGAAGGGAGTTCCAAAAAGTAGGGGCCAGGACAGCGAACCTTGCGCCGCCAGCCCTCAGTTTCTTAAATCGAGGGATGGCTAAGAGGGCTGCGTGGGAAGAGCGGAGCTCTCTGCAGGGGAGATAGGGGATGACAGCGGAACAAAGAAATTTAGGGGCGGTCCCTGCTCTTGCCTGGAAAGTGAGGCAGCCGAGCTTGAAGAGGGCACGCTCCCGCACCGGCAGCCAGTGTAGAGCCTTTAATAGTGGGCTGGCCCGATGGTATTTGGGAAGGCCATGAATCAGGCGCGCAGCCTGGTTCATTACCAGCTGCAAGCGATGAATCGCGTAAGCGGGAGCCCCGTTGTAGATTACGTTGCCGTAATCAATACGGGACAATACCAAGGCTAGCACAATGATTTTCAAGGCGGGGAGAGAAAAGAAACGGGAAACCTTCCTAATTGTTCTCAAAGAAAAAAAACAAGAGGAGACGACTGAGCTAACGTGTGAATGAATAGAGAGTTGTGAATCCAGAAAAATCCCAAGGGTTTTAGCTTTAGGCACAGGAGAAGGAGGGACACCAAGTGAGGGGGGCCAGAAGGAAGGGGACCAAGGACTGCAACCACCTCCAGTCAGGACCAGCTCGGTTTTGTCTGGATTGAGTTTGAGGTGATTGCAGTTCATCCAGTCCTGGATGAATCTCATCACTGACTGGATGTTCTGGGCAGATGAGGGGGAGTGGGAGAGGTTGAAAATTAGTTGGAGGTCATCGCCGTAATTGAACACCGTGACCTCCAGCTGCTGTAACATAAAAATGAGGGGGAAGATGTACAGATTAAATAAAAGGGGGGAAAGTGACGAGCCCTGGGGGACCCCACACTCAACCCTACGGGAGGCCGCGGAAAAACCGGTGAGATGAACCGCCTGGGTTCTCCCGGCTAAAAATGACTCAAGCCACGAGAAGGCCAACCCCTCAATGCCCGCCGCCCTGACACGGCAGAGAAGAATGGAGTGATCCACCGTGTCAAAAGCGGCGGATAGGTCTAAAAGTATCAGGGCTTGAGGTGTCTTGATGTCAATGCCTTCCCGTAGCCTGTCCATCACCGAGATCACCACTTTCTCCGTAGAGTGCAGGGGTCTGAACCCGGCTTGATGGGAGGAGAGGCAGTCATTGGCTTCTACATGAGCACTCAGAGAGGTCGTAACATGAGTCTCAAGGACTTTTGCTAGGTAGGGCAGAAGGGAGATGGGGCGGTAATTGACAGGGGAAGTTGGGTCAGCACCCGATTTTTTTATAATTGGGACAACCACAGCTGATTTGTGAAAACTGGGAACAGAGCCCAGTATAAGTGAGTCGTTGAGGAGGGTCAGGGCCGGTGTGGGACACGCTACATAGATTTCCCTAAGGATGTAGGCTGGGGCGAAGTCCAAGGGGGAGCCAGACTTGACTCGGACCAACAGCGGAGGGAGAGAATCAATGGTTAACGGAGGGAAGGTAGTCAATTTGGGACCCGTGTGGGGAGGGGAAGGGTTGACAAATGTGGGGGAGGGAGGGGGAATGTTGAGTTTAATTTTAACGACCTTGTCAATAAAAAACTCATTGAGTGAGTCACAGAGGGACTGGGATGGAGGGATGGTAGGCGCGGTTCTGCCAGATGAAGCCAGTTCGTGAATCGTAGCAAATATTTCCTTGGGTTGAGACTCTGCTGCCATCACCCTGTTCGTATAGAACTCAGTTTTAGCTTCGGGAATGCCCTTTTTGTAAACTTGTAGCACGGACAAGTAGACTATCTTCTGCTCGGGGCTTTTGTTGTGTGTGTGGGGGGGGGGTGCGGGGGGTAGTAGTGGGTTAGGCGGGTCAGAGGTAGGAAAATAATATTTGGAAGAATGATTTTTAATTTTTTTATGACAAAAATAAACTCACATTAATCCTCATTTAGCTTCATTAGTGAATCAAAGGAGACATAGAGAGGTCGACAGATGAGCATTTCCTTATCACTATTGCTAAAGGTATAATTGAAAACGATATAATAAAACATTCAGTAATGCACAGTTGAGGTATTATATTTTAGTGAAGGATTATTATTTTTAAAATTACTAGCACTGTCAGCTAGTGCATATATGAATATTCATGATTGAAAGGAATATAGATCAGCAATAGTTAAGGGTTATATCTGCAACAGGATCAAAAAAACTGCGGTTTACTATTTTTTTTCCTTCTTAAGGAAGGCCTCGGCTCTCCAAAAATGGAATTATCTTTTACAGTTTTGACCCGACTGGAAAGTGCTGTTATGTAGGTAGCAGGTGTTTTTCTCTGAATGCCTTTAACCAGCCTGAGCGAAGTTTAAATTACGGCAGCGTACTTGTTGTCATTTCTGGAACTTCTTATTACGCTTGTTATGTGTAATACAACAAATTATGTCATTACACCAATTTGCATAACTGCGTGCCGTTCATGGTAAAAAAAAATTATAACAATGTAAAGCGATTGCATCAGAGTAACAGAACGCGAATGGCTTTTCGTGGTGATTTTGTTTCCTGCACTTTTGTTGGAGTGAAATGTGTCCTTGTGTCAAAAGTTGACACAAAAACGCAATTCACGCTGAAATATAACGCTACATGACGGAATTGGTTTTTGCTTAATTATGCATAATTTACAGATTTTAAGCATGTTATAAAACTTCCCCACACCCCACCTTTAAGCCAGTAGACAATTTTCATTCATTTCTCTGTGTTTAAATAATATTTTTGATTATTTCCTTCACTTTGCTGATGCTCTGGCACCTACTTTTAAAATAAGCATTAAGCGGCCTATTTACGAACTTGTCACGCAGTGCAACGCAGCGCAGCAAGTCACTTTGCTGTGTTGCCCTGCATGAAAGGAAAAGGGCAGAAATCGGCCTATTTAAGGCAATTTGGTGCATTCCTACCTTTCCCCTGCGCTGGTGCTCTTTTGGCAACCTAACGCCAATGCAGGCACCCTTGCACCATGGGGCAAGATTTCCTCCAGTGCGTGCAGGAACGTTTTGGTGCAAGAAGGGGCACCTTCCTGCACAAAAACAACCCTGAGAGGCGTATTCCTCTTTCTATGTGTGCTACAGAATGCAGCACACATACAAAGAGGAAGTAAAGGGGAGAAATACAAATACTTCTCCTTGTTACATCTCTGCTGGGAAGGCATATCTTTTTTTGTACTTTATCAGGTTTAAGAGTTATGGAAAATATGGCAATGATAAAAAAACATGGAAGTTGCGTGGGAACACCCGTGCCAGGCCCTTGGAATGGCAGAGTAAGGCAATGCAAGGATTTGCGCAGCGTTGCTTTGCTCCATATTTATGGAGTCATTCAGGGCCACGCAAAGTGGCCTTGCGTGGCTTGACTTGTATCATTCTTGCATCACCTTGTGTGGTGAAAGAGTGATGAAACTCCACTCGTACATAGGCCTCATAGTGTGATAGGAAAGCATAAAATTCAGTTTATTATTCAGATGTATATTGTCCCTCTCTATCAAGCATAGTACCTCTGGCAGCAGGCATTTTAGTAAACCTAAAATAAGAACAGATTATTAAGGTTCATTTTGCAATTAAAAACTGATTGTTTCTGACCCAGGGAACCATGGGAGCCGATCTACCAGATGTCTAAATCCTGTAAATAGGAAATCAGGAGTTTTGTCCAACAACATTAGCGAGACAGTAGCGTTCAGATTGTGAAACCACTGAAGAGCAAAATCATGTCAGATTTTTAAAATATCTACAATGAAATCCTATAGAAAAAACATGAAAACAAAGAATTTTAGATAGTATTGGTTGTATATGTGTTGATCATTCAAGAAATTTGTTGTATCAATCTTCTTGAGCTGTTTCAAAGTCACTTCTTTCATGGCTTGTGTATCTCTCCTCCCACCTACTTTCCATATGGCTCGGCTTCCGGTGATGACTGCTCAATTTCAGATTCAACTCTGTATCCAAAACCTCAGCACTAAGGGTTCATTAGACAACAAATAGATTTTAGCATTGAGTGGACACCGAACACCATTAATCATAGGACTTAGAGGCTGTACGGTTGACTCATCAGCATTGACAGAATTGGCTTCAAGGTGACTACATCATTCTATCAATAAAATGGAACACATTTAAAAACATAAAAAGATTATAATCTTCTAAATCTTGGAACATGTTGGTCTATTTTCAAGAACTCTCAGTCTCAACACTACTGTGGACCACTGTGCCTTAAGTAAAACATCCATCAAGGACACAATGGCTGAATGTTCTAGCGGAAATGTTGGGGATTCTACAGATGCTGCAACATGAATGGATGGTGCCCACTATTATGAGAATATTAAGAGATCATTCTAATGACTTTTATTCACACCCTACACCTGCAAACACAGATTATGATAACATTGAAATGATGGTAACAAACAGAGGTTTTGGGGATCCATGCTGGCTTAGATGTTCACTACACTCTGGTGGAACATCAGCAAACAAATATGTAGATGGACTTGTAAGAAACTTTTCTACGTGCTCTAATTTATCTTCACAGAAGGAAGCTAGAACTCTAATTCAAGTGACTTACTCTTTAGTAACTTGCACTGAGATTTTCCTAGGGGACTATTTGGTACAAGGATCAACAAATAAAAAATAAATAAGGGAAAGTCGGAGAAATATGTTTGCTAATACGAACTCAAATGGAAAAATAAAAGTTTGCAAAATGATTTCATGTAAGTATAAACATGATCAAGTGACATTTCAAATAAAGACAGTGGAGGTTAATTCTTCCTAGGCAATATAGTTTCAAGTCTATTGATGACAAAGTTGCAAGGATGTTGAATAGACCCAATCTTAAAGGTGCTCTGAACAGCGTTAAAGAACTGGAGACAGAGGAAGGTTCCAAGATCGTATGCTGGGTGAGTGCTGTTCCTAGCTGTTTCTTTGGAGATTTCATCCTTTCTGGCGAAGCAGTCTTCTATGAATGTGCTTAGTCATGGTACACAACCTTAGTATAAGAGTTGGACAAGATACCAGCATTTTCAGATCAAGAAGCAGTATCCATTGATTGGACCATAGCTTCACCATGTCCAAACACATTGATGTTGAGCATCCTTGTGGAATTTTGGTCCTGCTGTCCGAATTGGGTTCAGCAGTATAATGAATCTCCAGTCCAACACTTTGTTCAGTTCCACCTCCATTAAATGTGTCAGCACCAGAGCTTTCTCTTGTACCAAGCTACTATTACAAGACTAAACAATCAATCTCTCAGCTTTTGTGCAATTCCTCTGTTGATCTTCTGAATCTTCTGCTCTGCTATTTCCATTTGGACTGAGCAGCTAGCTGTGCTCAGACTTCCTCGCCACTAGTGTTGCAAACACAAGGAAAGGAAAGAAAAAACACAAAAGGCAATGTACATGACTGTGAAATGGGGTGAAAGAGGAACTTGGATTTCACTACCTCTTCATCTTTCTGTCCAGGGACCCTTTGATATTGTACTTCAAAAACTGCTATAAGCTTTTCTATTTGTAGCTAGCAAATATCCATACACTAATTTTGGTATTTTTAGGGCTTTGATTGTCTGTAGGTATTTCTATAGTGCAAACCTACTCAAAAAGCAGTGGAGTGCTATACATGGTCAAAGACAAACATGACACCATTGAGTGATACAAACGATAGCTAGTTTTAGGAGTATTAGTGCATTCCAATGTAGAGTTTTTTAAAGAAAATTGTTTATCCCTTTCCCAAATTGGAGCAGCACCGGGGAGGGAGATGGGAATGTTGTTCCAAGTCCTGGGTGCATAGATGAAAAAGGTCAGATGCGTTGTTTTTCTTATTTACACTTTGTTGTCAGTAGTCTGATGGTATCCTGGTTACGGGTGTGCCCTGAACCACCAGAGATTGTGAGGCAGTCAGGAAGATAAGCAGGAATCCTGTTCATGATCTCTTTGTAAAAGATGAAGCTGTTTTCGAAGATGATGAAGATGGTGCAGGATGGCATGGGGAAGGGTATGGCGTTCCATCTGGGTGTGGGTGATGTGATCATATTCCTATGGCCCTGGATGAGACATACTATGGCAAGTAGATGCACTTAAGAGGTGCATGTGTGGAGTCTGTGAGGTCAAAGAGTAGGGTATTACCATTATCCAGATGCAAGAGTATGAGGGCTTGAATAGCAGCTCCAAAGTCACTTTCTCAAAGAAACTGTTACATGTTCTTTAGAAGAGAACTGATACCAGGCTGTCTTTGTTTTTTGGAAATTTAGTGCTTGAGGGTGAGAAAGGCGTTTAGACTTAATCCTAGTGAATTTAGCAGTCAGTTGAGCTGGAGTTTGAAGTAGTCAAGGTTCATGTCACGGAGGCAGGGTTGTACTGTTTATTGTTTTTGGTTTTTGAAAAATAACAGGAATTTTCTTTTGGTTGGGTGAGCTTCAGTCAGATATCGATCCACATAGATCTGAACTTTCTTGAGAGGTATACACCAGTTTGTTCCTGATGATATATATATACTCATAGGGGTCAAAACATTGACTTATATTTGTTGCATTTAATGAGTGTGTGCTTAAGATGGAACCTATATGGTCGTGTTGAGCCTAGGTTCCCTACTACTAAAACATATGCTGCTCACATCAAATGTTTAGTTTTTTTTTATCACTGCACACTACTGTTCACGATATTTCACCAATCACTAACACTGTGCCATTCACTTAGAGCACCTACTGTTGTTTGTACGGGCTCTGTGTTTTTTTAAGGTGCTATCAATGTGTATGTATACTCAATGCCTGCACATGCCTGTGCATATGCGTTTATGGTTATCTATAAAACAGCTGGTCTTTTGCAAACTAATTTCGCTCTAGAACATCTCATTACAATTGCCTAGGAAGCATAGGCTATTAGCTTCTCACAAGGGATCCATTCTTTTGTTTAGTATATGTTTACCAAGGTTCGTAGGGACACAAGGATGCTCCATACATTGTCTATAATATACTTTTAGAAAGTAGGAATGTTCCTACCTTAGCCATTTGGTGCATGAAGCGTCTCTCTGGGTCACATGACTGGGAGTAGTTGGCAGTTGGGCATTGTGTATTCCCCCTAGATAGCCACACACAATAGGGAGCTTTAATGTGCCTGGATGGGCCATCACTGGCAGGATGGGAGGGAGGCGTTGGGCACAACCCTACTTACACTTGAAGAGGTTGTGTCCTGCCTCCACGCAAGGGCTGCATGCCCCCTGTAGTTAGTCTGGAGTCAAAGTAAGAAAGGAAGGGCACCTGTACATTTCAAAGGCAAGAAACTAGAAGCTTCTCCCCACTACAAATGCATAATTGAGTAAAAACACTGGAGCTCACACAGCAATTCTTCGGTACACTTCTGGACCTGTGGATATTCCACCAGGAACAAGGACTGCTGTGCTGCTGAAAAGACTGCCTCTCTGCTGTACTGCTGCTCTGAAGGACTGCTGCCCTGCTGCCCTCTTGACTGGACCTGCATATGTTGAACCCAGGACCACAGAGTGGCTCCAAGGGCTAATTGGCTGTCAACCAGACTTGATCCTGACTGAAAGAAGGCTCCCACAACCTCAACCCCAGCATTTGGACTCTGCCATCTGTGACTACCCTGCCAAGTGGTGCCACCCCAGTCCTGGGCCCTTGGAAGTGGGCCTAAGATGCTCTACCAGCCTCTGTGGATCCAACAGAACCGACAACTCCTCTGCTGTGCAGTACAACCACAAGCAGAGTCAACACAGCTGCTTTGTTGAATGGAACTGTCACAAAAACCTGCATCACCCCACAGCATACAACCGCTTTGTAGCTCCTCGCATCTCTCGTTGACTGCAGCCTTGGTGACACACCATGCATTCCTGTCTCGCAGCGACTCAGAACTGACACATTTGCCAAACTGCACAATGCATCCTTGAGGCCTGACTTTACATCACAAGCTTTCATTGGGGGGGATTCTCGATGACAACACAGGACCTCAAATTGCGGCTGTGTCACACCTTTGAATCAACGCATTGCTTCAGCTACAGAACGTATCTTCAATGCAGATCTGCATACAGCTCTGCAAACCAGGATTTAACTTACTTTGTTCAGGAGAGCGTAACTGGGTCTCAGTAGCTGGCCCGCGCCCGCGTTTGTGACTTTGTCCCGGTCCAGTGCAAACAGATATCCACAGTTGGCTCTTTGTGCTTTTTGCTAGTATTTTCACTGAAATCTTTAAAGCTTCATATCTCTGATTCAACTGATTACATCTTTGTCTTGTTTTATTTATTTAAAAAAACTTTTGTTTCTAACTTGTTGTGGGTTCCTCTTTGTGTGGTATTTTTCACTTCATTTCTGTTTGAAATGTTGCACAAATATTTTACACATTGCCTCTAAGTTAAGTCTGACTGCTCTGTGCCAGGCTACCAGATCGTTAAGTATATGCTAATTTGGGGTTGGATTGTGTCCCACCCTGACAAGGGTTATGGTTGCAGCTTGACAAGGACTAATAGCCCAGTCAGCCATCAACCCAATTTCTTACATACACCATCAAGCCTATTAGACTACTTGATCACACAGGTTATGTCAGAACATGATTATTAATACTAGGTCCTGCTAACAGGACTCTGTTTTCTTTTGTCCTAGGAAATGTGTTTGATGAAATTTTAAATTATATTTAATACCATCAGGGGCGGATCTAGCAATGCAGCATGAAGAATAGTGGCACAGCAACTCAGTGACAGGGGGGAGGGGTTACACTGAACCCAAATTATTGCTGTAATTTTCTACCAAAACAGCTGTCAGGGGTCGCATTACTCTTGCTTGCATTAAGGGCCCCAGTGCCCTCTGCACCATTGCTAAACCACTGAATACATGTTTTCCTTATAATTTGTTTTCTAATATTTAATACCTCCATTGGAACTACCGACACATAGTACTATCTTCGGATAATATGACAAGCCAGTTCTAGTCCTGACAATTTCATCTCATTAGAAATGCACTCTATAATTAATACTTCAACAAAAAGCACTGTAATTAGAATGACACTCCTAGCAATACTTAATAGGGCAGTTAATTGACAGTGTTTTGCAAATTTGTCAAATGTTTTGAAACACTCATTCTACAATAGAACACAAGCACAGTAACGATTTACTTTATAATGGAGTGCTTGATTTGTTTCTATCATTTTGTGTAGCTTTCCTATTTTATTGTCTTTCAATATTTAGTTATGTTCTAAATGTTGAGTACATCCACTGTATTTTAATAATAATAAAAGATATAATAGTATGAAAATAGATTTCCAATATTTAGCGATCTGGGGCTAACGTACAAGCAAGAAAGCAGTTTCTAGAGAAAATCCAACGTTTTTTTTACCAATCTAACTCTAAACCAGGCCTTAAGTGATTTCTGGCACAGTAGCTTTTCTCCTCACTGCTCATCATTTTTCTTTCTCTAGGGGGCTCATTTATGGGGGTTTTACATAGGGCAGCGCAGCAAGTCCCTTTGTTGCGCCGCCCTAAGTCAAAGTGAAAGTGCCGGAATGCACCATATTTATGTAATACGGTGCATTCCTTTTCTTTCCCCCATCTCTGACTCCGTTTCAGCAGCCTAGCACCAATGCAGTCACTCTAGCATCATGGTGCAAGGGTGCCTTGTTTTTGGCAGGATTGTTTTTTGTGTTGGAAGGGGCAACTTTTCTGCATAAAAACACTCTTGAGAGATATTTCCCTCTTTCTATGTGTGCTGTAGGATGCAGCGCATGCGGAAAGAGGAATACATGAGGAGAAATAAAGTTATTTTTTCATCATTATGCCTTACCTCTGGAGGTGTAAGGTTTCGGCACTTTCCCAGGTTTACATTCTCTTGTAAATCTGGGAAAGCGTTAAAATTCATGGGAGTTTCATGGGGAAACCCACTGCAAACCCTATGAATCGCTACCCTGGCGCAGAGTAACATTTATAGCCAAGCAAAGTGGGTTTGTGTGGTCCCATACATATGATTTCAAGTTTTGCGCCACTGGAGCATCACCAAAAGTGATGGTCCCCGGAGCAAGGGATTAATAAATATGCCCCTAGGATTTTGTCTGTTCAGGTTCCTTAGCCATAAATATCCTTCCTGCACTCTTGGGTGCACATGGGGAATCAATTCCCATGTGTGCACTGGAAAGCAGGTGATTGTTTTCCCCTTGGGCAGAAACTATTACAAGGATCACTGACAAACACTTTCTGATATATTTGAGGTCCAGGGTCAAAACAGTAAATGAACCTTTCCTTGAATATTTGGATCCCTCCTCTGAGATCAAAGGCTTTTTAGAAATTAATGCACTTCCAAATGACATAGATACCAGGGTTCGACTGGTCTTTAGGGCAAATAGGCAGTGCCCGACAAGCTTTCTAAAAAGTCAGTCGGTAGTGGTGTGTTTTTCCTGTTTGTACAGCTGTTATATGGTCTAATGTGCTGGATGTCACTGTTGATTACCCTGATATTAAAACACATATTTTCTGCGGCAAGCTCAAATCAATGCAGTCTTCCATACCTTGCAAAACTTTTACAAGTTTAAAACTGCACCGATTTGCAAACATGGGCCACTTTATGTGATACCTAATTCACAAATGGGGGACACTTTTATTTTGGTGCCCAGAACTACTTTCTTTCTCTGACCCTGATGAATAGACATAAGAGCTTGGAGGGTTAAAGACATTGGTTTCAGTTCAACATTTCTAATGCACCTGGCTATGCAGTTCAGTCAGTGCAAGATCAATAGGCCGCTTTAAATGTAGACATGTTGATATATGATTATATTCTGTAAGTCAGTTACAGATTCTTCTCACCAACTTCAATTCAAATACCTCTATAGGTAAACTCTGAAATGAATGAATGTAAGATATGTGTATACAGTTGCCCGTGGTTTCCAGTAACACTGCCTCCTCCCCTGAAGCCTTTACCTTAATTCACAAAGGTGAAGGGTTCCAAATGTGACTCCTTGCACTTATCATTCCAGCATGGATCCTGTAATATTTCAATGGTGTGTGCCCTCTATTAGGGCTGTGAACCATTGATCCATACAGGTAGTGATCACAATTTGAAAAGGATGCGCAAAATACACCTTATCAAACTGTAATTCGTAATAAATTCCTAAGCCCATTTTATAAATAGGAAAACATTATCTTCTACTAAAATAGTTTTAGTACATAGTAAAAAACATTTTAGTGGTTGCAAGCCCACACATTTACTGGATCACATGTTTTTTGACCATCAAACACTATATTCAATCTGGCTGTTACATGGAAGGTTCTGCTACTAGAGTACACATCTTCTTCCATTTACTTTTGTTAATGATATGGAGAAGTGTGGCTCAATGGTTAGTGCGGCAGACCCTGATGCAGAGGTCTGGTCCGGGACCAGGGTTCGATTCCCGCCTCGGCGGGTCTTGGGCTCAATTTCCCCGGACCTGATAATTCTCGCCTCGGTGCCTAGTCTAATCATGGGTCCCACTCTGTGACTCTGGGCAATAGCTTGCTTAATCTCCACAACGGCCCCAGCAGCGCTGTGGATGCCTGGCTTCACCTTGGGGGTGCCCAGGAGTGGACATTTCACAGGAAAGCCACGATGGGTTCCGCAGCGGTATGAATACAGCGCTACGAGGCCTCCGGGTAGAAGTGCGCTATATAAAATACAAACATTTACATTTAAACCACTGTAAATTGTTTGTGTCTTTGCTCTAGAGAAGCCACCATATTTTGCTGATTTTTGGTGTCACTTACTTAAATATATCTTACTCTATTTTTCTAATTCAGTTTGGGATTTTTATTTTGATGACATTTTGACTTTAATACTATTCTGGCACTGCATAAATACTTTGCAAAATGCTCTAAGTAAAGTCTGTCTGCTCTGTGCTATAGATGTGAGTGGTTAAGCTAATGTTGAATTACCGACTTGAAGAGTTTACTCTTATAAAGGTTGTGATTATTCCCTGAAGTGGGCAGTCACCAAAAGGAAATAATCAATGTTCTTGCTACACGGCTCTGCACTGTGTTTTACCCCTTGCATAATACAGCAAAACCTCTTAGGTTCCTGCCCTGCGTTGTGCAACCTTTTAATACATATGCTCCCAGTATCCGCAGCACATTAAGACAGGCCACTGTGGCTAGAGGCAAGTGCGGTCCAGAAGGTTTGCTTGCAGCTATGTTTTCTAGATGGTAATAGTGAACGCACAGTTAAGGCCTGTTCACGGGCCATCTCTTTCCAATTTTATAAAAAAATGTGGGAGCAAGCCTATCTAGTCGAATGTATGACATTACAACACATACATTTATAACGCTTGCCTTTACAACGCAGTTTTCATATCGCATCAGTTACAATGCATTCTATTACATCGCATGACACTACATCGCATTTTTAGAAACTACCTTTACAACGCATTCCATTACATCGCATTATACTTTTACAACACATACCATTGCAACGCATACCATTACATTGCATTTAAAGTAAGTATAGGGGTAACAATTACTATTCTAACTCCTGGGGTTGCAACAGTAGGTTAAGTGTTGGATAGTGTAGGAGTACTATGCGTTGTAATGGTATGCGTTGTAATACCTGCATTGTAGTTACATGCTTTGTGAAGGATGTTGCGATGTAATGACTGCATTATAAGTGTAGTGCGATGTAATGGTTGTGTTGTAAAGGTTGTTTCCCATCTAGTCCTGTGACGGGCCAATATGACAGATTGTTATCAAAGCTCCTAGCTTGTTTCTGAAGGCAAAGTCAACTTCAATAACAGCAAGGCATCTCTGGTAGTGTCTGCCCATGTTTGTTTAAGTAGTCAGTTAATCTTACAAGTACAAGCGAAGTTCCTTTAAACCTGTTGTAGGTTGCGACCAGGTCTGATAACATAGCCAGTAGAGTCTAGGGACTTATAAGAAGGGACGGATCCAGTCATGCTGCTGCTCTCCATAGGCTGAAGGCTCCAAGGGACTCTAATTAGAGGAAAACAGAAAAAAGGAATAATTGTGCTGTTGTAGATTACTAAATGTAAAACTTTTGACCGATGTGTTTTTTTCTGCATTTACATGATATTGTGTCACTGAACAGTCACTTAATCACTGATCACTTTCACTCACCTCAGCACTTCACCCTTATTGTAATCTCAGTTGTTTGTGGACAGCCGAGTTCTTTATTTTTTTATATTTAAAGTAATTCATGCAAGGTGACAAAATAATAATAACCTTGTTTTGCATTCCAACAGAACCATTGTTTACTTGAAAGTCACCTGGTGCCAGGCATCCAGCTGCACAAGGGAGAAGGCAGCTCTGGGGGGAAATGGGCTTTCGAGACCATGTGGCAGGAG
This sequence comes from Lissotriton helveticus, assembly GCF_964261635.1. NCBI lineage: Eukaryota > Metazoa > Chordata > Amphibia > Caudata > Salamandridae > Lissotriton > Lissotriton helveticus. The sequence goes on from NC_136073.1 coordinate 509,737,941, forward strand.
ACCCTGGACGACGCAATCTTGAACCTAGCCAGAGGCCTGGGCAGAAAGGATGGAGAAGGGGTAGTGAAGTGATGTGTCGCTGTTTGATAGGACAAAGAGACAACAAGCGAATTCCAACAGATTCCGTAGACGTGGATTCAACTTTTCAGACACATTTTCTACTGACTCAGATAATGAGATGGGTCAGGAGAATGATGACGTACAATATGATGGACGCCCTTTTGGGGCAGACTAATGGAACATCAATCATATCGAGGACAATCATCTCCTTTTTTAGCGAGAGGTCAGTATCGTGGGAGGAACAAACGCTGGGAATCAGACAGGAGGGAGCCACAACAGGGGGCCTCTCTACATCAGCAGCCATATGTGAGAACAAGACACAATCAATACTGGCGCTGAACACTGATGATATGACTGCAGTAGGAAGGGAGGATGACTTACCAACATTCAATCTGTCATCCATGCAGCTAAACAAAGAAGAATGTACTCTGCTCAGCAGAGGTTTGTCTTTCGTCCCTAGTACTCGCCCTAATGCATTTAAACTTTATCAGGATTTGTTTGCCTTCTTTAGAAAGGTACGTCTGAAGAAGTTCTTTCAAGAACGTCCATCCATGACCTATCCTGTATTTCATCCTGTTCGAGGTGTTCCGAATTTGGTCACTGAGGAAGAGCCGTCACTTACCATCCTTTTCCGGGGCTCTGGCGTGCAGTGATTCCGGCGTTCTGCCCTGGTCACCTTGTTGGCCTTCCCGGCCCTGACGCCGGGGCCTCGAGTGCTGTGCCTGCCCAGAGATGTTCGGAGTGCCGGCGGTCCGGAACCGGTGGAGAGACCCGATGGTGGGAGCCTGAGAGCCGCGGGCCGGGACCCCCGGGGCGGACCCGCCCCCGCTGGTAGGCCACCCCGCATGTCCGTTTGCCTACCGGCCCGAAGAAGAGAAGCCGCGCTGTCCGGCACCCCTCAAGTGAGAAACCCACTCCTGTTGTTAGTCCCGCCCGGGATCTGGTGCTGGGCTCCCCCCGAGTGCTGTGGGGAGCACGCCCGTTCTTCTGGTGACTCTCCTTTCTCCGCCGAGCGCCTTCTGCCGTGGTTTGGCGGTGAGCCCTGGGGCCGCCGGTGCTCCTGATGGACTTGGAAGAACCTGCGGCGATGGCGGAGGGGGCTGTGCTTAAGATGGCGGATGGCCCCTCGGGGTGTCTTTCTCCTGGAGACAGGGAAGTTGCCGCATTTGCTTTCTCCAGCCCTCGTTTGGTTTGGGCGACCCCTACTCGGAGTGCTATCTGGTTTGCCCTGTCTGCTCTGCGGATCGACCTGTCCTTGAAATGTCGAGTCTTGGAGTTGCGGATCGCTGCCATGGTGGCTCCGCCATTTTGTGACGAAGTGTCATCTCCCCGAATTGTACTGCCTGAAACTTCGCCGGCGGCTGTGCTGGGATCTCCGGCTGGGTGCTCGATTCTATGGGATCTAGCGGACCCGGTGCCTATGCTGCAGTGTTTTCTACATCCTGTTTTCTTTGCTTCGTGCTGGACGGCCCAGATACTGTGCTTGGCCACGTGGATTTTTGAGGAACTTTTGCATTCTGACTGTAGCCGAGTTCTCCTGGTTGCTTCTAGTTGGCCGGGACGGTGTTTTGCGGAGATCCCACCGGCTTTTCCTGACTGGTATGGACCCACTGTGTTCTGCTGTTTTTTGGCTGTGGCGGGGTTGGGACGCTCGACTCTTCATAAAAGTGGACAGGGGTGATCGTGCCCGGATGCCTGTGGGACCCTTTTTACATGGCTTCTCCGGGCCTCGTTATTCTGGATGGTTCCTGTTTACATCCCGGTGTAGGCTTTTCTTGACTCTCCTTTTCGACCTCGATTAGTGAATTATTGTTGCGGGGGGGTAGTGTTTTATGTCTCGGTCGCTGGCTCCTCTCCTCTCTCTCTCTTCCTTTTCCTCTCCTTCCTTTTCTTATTCCCCTCTCTTTCTTCGTTATAATTCCCTTTCTTTTTTTCTATATTTCGGGTGACTCTGGGCGACAGGCACGCTGTTTAGTGGGGTAGGCCGTAGCCATTACAGTGATGTAGGGTGGGGGGGGTGTTTGTTATTTTAGTTTGTTTTATTCTATGATCCCTTTTTGCCTTTTTCCAGGGGGTGGGCTATGTCCCTTGGTGTTTACTCCTTTGTTTCGTAAGCGTCTGCACTTTCTCCTTTTTCGGGGCGGGTGGGCTGTACGTGTGGCGTCCTCTTTATTTGTTTGCTGGTATTCTTCCTCTATTTTGTACATGGTGTGGGCGTGTGAGGTCTTTGGGCTTTGCCCTACTGTGGTCGTCTGCTTGCGTGGGGGCTATTTCCCTCCCGCCCCCCCCCTTCTTTTCTGTATATGTTGCATGACGCGCTGGTGGATATGGTTGCTGCCTCCTTTATATAATGTAAAATGAAACATTTTTTATCCTGGCGCTGGCGATGTAACGACTTTATTTGCATCCATCCTGTTTCACCCTATCGTATACATTGCTTTGTTTTTTTGATTCTCCTGACTTTGCGGCCGGCCCCTGTGGTTGTAGGCCAGCGCTTGTACTTATACGTGTCTTTCAATAAAGGTTTTTAAAAAATAAAATAAAAAAAAAAATAAAAAAAAGAACGTCCAGCCATGACGAATGAGGTGAATCGTTCTGGTTGCAAACCCCCGTCTCAATTCACCCCCACATTAGATATGGTGGGCCCTGAGGTCCATATTTTGGAGCAGTCCGTTCTCAAAGAGGTGACCCGGTTGACAAAAAGTTTACCACCAGTCCAGAATAATCCAACAATCACAGAAAATGAAGCCCTACAAAGCATTAGAACTAACAGAGAGGTGGTTGTAAAGCCTTGTGATAAAGGAGGCAGCATTGCCGTTTTGAATAAATCTGAATATGATGATAAAATCAACAGTATGTTGGCAGTGAAACAGCATTACAAGAAGGCATATCCGAGGGACCTCGTGAAGCTCAAACAAACTATTGAAGATATCACAGGTAGAGCTCTGGAACGAGGTGACATCTGTCAGCAGGAGTTCAATTTTTTGAACAAATCCTGCCCGGTTACGCCCACACTCTATGGGCTCCCTAAGACACACAAGTGTGTAACTGACCCGCCCATGCGACCTATTATTTCGACGATTGGCTCCAGCACGGAGCCATTATCGAAGTACGTGGATTCATTTCTGTGTCCACTCACTCAAACATATGTTTCCTTTATTCGTGACAAAGGTGACATAATCTCTAAATTGGAGGGTATGCCTTACAACGCACAAACTGAAATATTGGTAACGCTTGACATTGAGGCGTTGTATACCAACATCCCTCAATGTCAAGCGTTACAGGCTGTGGCGGACCTTCTTTCCAGAACTCCAGGTGACAGACCAGATGGATTTGTGCTGGAGTGTCTTGAGTTAGTTCTATTCAACAACTTTTTTGAGTTTAACGGTGCCTTACATCAGCAAATTAAAGGCACGAGCATGGGAGCTTCCTGTGCTCCCAGTGTCGCGAATATCTATATGGGCGAATGGGAGAGGAAAAATATCTTCAATGAAGCGGCTCCATTTTTTGACAATGTCATTACGTGGAGACGCTTCATTGACAATATTTTCTTCATTTGGAGAGGGGACGGTGACTCTCTGAATGAATATGTGCTTTGGTTGAATGCCAGTGACTCCAATCTTGTCTTTACAGCTAACAGCAGTACACAAAATGTAGAATTTTTGGATATCTTAATCTCAGGGACTAATGGAGTGTTGGAAGTGAGTTTGTATCGCAAACCAACAGCAAAGAATACAATCCTCCAATACCAAAGCTATCATCCAAACATCCAAAAGGATTCAATCCCATTTGGTGAGAATCTTCGGATTCGAAGAAACTGTACCAATATGGTAGACTTTCATCGACACGGCGATGCACTAAAATCGAGGCTTCTGGCCAGAGGCTATCCCAAACGGCTAATCCGCCATGCCTACAAGAGGGCAAAATATTATAACAGAGACGCCCTATTGGAGGGCAAAAATCGCACTGTTAAAGAACAGGTTGTTTGCGTTGTTAATCACTCCAAGTATAATTTCAAGCTGAAGAACATCATCCAGAAAAATTGGAAAATAGTTAATTCAGGCGAAAAGGATTTGAATTTGGAACAGCCTCTGGTGGCTTTCCGTAGGAATTGCAATTTACGCGATATCCTGGTGCATACCCGTCCTAGACTTGTAGACAGAGCAGGACAAACAACCATTACTGGGTTGCCTTTAGTGCTAGGCAATCCCAAATGTGGTTGCTGCCATGCGTGTGAAACAGCTGTAGTTACTGACCTCTTTGTGCACCAGAATAAGCAAATCAAACTTAGAGATCTCCCCAACTGCCGCAGCAAGAATATTATTTATTGTATTACTTGCCCATGCAATATGGTGTATGTTGGTGAAACGTCCCGAGAGTTCAGAGTTTGTTTTAGCGAACACAAATCTGCAATCCGTAATGGTAGGATGGAAGCTCCGCTTGTCAGTCATTTTCATGACAAGAATCACTCTGTAAAAGATGCCCTGTGGTGCATCTTGGAAAAGGTGAAAGGCATGAATGGTATAACTATGGACATCGCTCGTAAAAGGAGGGAGTGTTTCTGGATCTTTTTTCTAGATTCAGTCAAGCAGGGATTAAATGAGGAAATCCAATGGATGATCACAAATCCTTGGTAATTGTTTTGATCTGTAAGATACTGTGTCGAAAATAAATTTTTAAAGTATTGTTCTGACAATAGATCTATTAGGAGGAGAGATGGCAGCAGATACTTCCAGGTATTGAGAAGCTATATGCATTATTATTGTGCGAAGTTCTGTTTTTTGAAAAACTGGGGACTGCGTGTGTTTGCTAGTGAGGTTTTGACAATGAGATGGACAATTTAAACATATTTAGACAAAACGTAGTAATGGTCCTACTAAATTGTTCTATGTTGGAAAGGAAAAACGATTGGTATCTTGTTAAACGATTTGCATTTTGTCAAACAAAGAATGGATTAACTGACAGTATTACAGCTGTGTAGTAAGCCAACAACATCGTTAGTCCGCTCTCTATACCCTTGGCAGGCGTGTGATTAGCGGGCTGGTAACCCTATTGATTCTGAAGAATGTCCACCCCTAACATGGCAGCGACTGAGTCCGTTGTTTAGTTTGTTGGCGAAACCCGGATGTAGCAGTGCCGTGAATACGCGAGAGTCCAACAGCTAATTGTCGTCCAGGTGTGGGTGATTAAAGGTAGGAAGTCGCCAGTATTTAAAAACGGCGCTTTATCGCAGAAGCTTTACTGCGGTCCACGATTTAGCCGGTATGCTGGCGGAGCTCTGGGACGTACATAGATAGTCAATACTCGGTAAGCCCCGGAGTGCAGGGTGCCTCTGCATAGCCATTTATAACAGGTTCCTGGACAGAGGGTACAGGCTTCATGTCTTGAAGCCTGTAAGAGCAGTTTGCCTTTGAGTACCTGGACAGAGAGGGCATGCTATATGCCTTATTATAACAATGGAAATGTGCTGTTTACTTGCCCACGCACAATATGTTTTTGTCCTCGCACAATATGTTTTTGTCCTTGGAAAACAGTCTCTGTTTGACTGTTTCTATTGGGGGAGGGATGCCCAGAGGCAGAACGTTGTGTATAGTTGCCGTAGGTTGTTGGCTTAAGATAACATTGTGGACGTATTATAGTTGACACGCTTTTCTGTATTAATGCTCTGGGCACTATGTAAGAAGTGACCTATGTTAGACGTGTGTGATACTTAATAACAAGTGAACACAAGCCCGCAATTATAAGTCCACGAGATAAAATCTTCTTCTTTACATCTTCTTCTTTACATCAGTCATATCGGGTCCCTAACCATTATAATAGGTTGAACTAACAGTCAATTAAACAAGCATGCGTATCGCATTGCTGGCAAGGAAAAAGGAGAACACTCTTTGGTTTAAAGTAAGATATTCAATCATCTTATTTTATGGTATGAATTCATGGTCAGTGGTATACAGTTATAAGCAGCACTGCATAAACTCAATTAGTGACAACCATATAAAACTTGGTGCTCTACAAAAGTGACTGTAGTGAAGGTGGCGACGCAAGTGAGATGGTGAACAGCATGGACGGCGCACAGTGAACAAGGTGCAAATAATCTTCAGTGGGTGGCTCAGATCAAGTGACAAAGTGGTATCACAGATTAAGGATTGCTTTTCATTATTTGAACCACATTAGAGAGGTACGCCTGTTAATGAGCTGTGAAGTCGACGGCGTTTCGATCCACGTAAGTAAGGATCGTCATCAGGACTAGGTTGTCTAACTTGGGGCGTGCTGCAAAGGAAAAAAGAATATATCAGGGAGGGAAGGTGGTGGTCTGGGGTGGGAGGTGTGTGAAGGGGGGGCGCTCGTGAGGGATGGTAGTTTACTTCCGCGTGTGGGCGGAAACTGGGCGGGGCCAAGGCGGATGACGGGGAGGGCAGGGGGCGTGGTTTAGAGGCGTGTAGTAGGTCGGGACGGGTCTTGCAAGTGTAGGGGGATGTCTGATCAATGGCGTGACTGCGCTCGGGAGTGATGATAGATATAATTCAGAAACAGCAATATTTTAAAACAATAGCGTGAAGGACGGTACATATCCATATATCTAAGTTGAATCACTTTTGTTTACAAAACGAGGCATGGTAAATAAGCGAACAATTTAAAGAGACCCTCATTAATACACAATTGTCAACATCACCAAGTATGTCGTAGGTAGTGATGTATCTCATAGCGCTGTTTATGACACATTCCGCAACTGTTTTTTTTTAAAAAGAAAAAGGGAAAGAGAACTTTGTATCAGATTTTTTCGCAATCGGGAGACCAGAGGTGGGCGAGAAAGACAGGGAGCCAACCAATGGAGGGGAGGGATGAGTCAATGGTTTAAGTGGTAACCGTGCTGTTCCACTCATCGATCGTGTTTAGGCCATTGTTTACAGAATCGCAAATGGTCATCCATTTGCACTCAGCTTTGTTGCGTAGTGCTTTGATATCTCCTCCACGAATCGGTAGGGTGGGTTTCTCCACCACTTGCCAAAGGATATCTGAGTCTCTGTGTCCCAATTCTAGGTAGTGGGCAACTAAGGGAGCTGTCAGTGTTTTGCAGTTGATCCTGCTTTTGTGTTGGATGATGCATTGTTTAATCATCTGCGTCATTTGGCCAATATAGATAATTTCACAAGGACACTTGATCGCATAGATGACATTCTGCGATCTGCAGTTCGTGTGGTTTTTCAATTGATGTGAACGGCCATTAAATTTGAATTCTTTTGTGTTGGAGGTTAAACTGCAGACGCTACAACTTTGACATCTGTAGTGGCCCACAATCGGGTCAAAACCCCAGGCTGCTGTTATTGTGTTTCTTTTCTCCGTGGTTTTAGGCCATGTAATGGCATGTACTAAGTGACTGGCCATATTGTCCCCGCGTTGGTATGAGAATGTAAATGTAAATGTAGTATACTTGTAAAGCGCACAGCTGCCCCAGCAACGGGGCGTCCCGGCGCTGTATAACTCTGGGGAACCCGTCCTGGCTTTCCCTGTGGGATGGTCCCTGCTGGGAGTCCCCAAGGTGGAGCCAGGCATCCCCGGAATTGGTGGGGCCATTGTGGAGATTAGGCAAGCTAATGCCCAGAGTTGCCGAGTGTGATTCCTGATTAGAGTAAGCACCGAAGAGAGAATTATCGAGTCCGCTGACCAAGGTCCACGACCCTGCCGCGTCGGGAATCGAACCCTGGTCCCGGGCCGACTTCTGCTCTCGGGTCTGCCGCCTCTAACCAGTGAGCCACACTACTCCTACTATAGTGGGGCTTCCTGAAAATGTTCATGTGGGCGAAGGAGGGACCAGTTCTTTTTGATGATCGAGCTCACTTTGTTGCTGTGGGGACTAAATTTAGAAACAAATGGAATCCTGGTCATGGATTTCTTGGGTTGAGTTGTTAAAAGGAGATCTCGGTGGCAGTACCAGGCTCTTTTTTTGGATCTAGTCACCAGGCGTTTGGGGTAGCCACGATGTAATAGCTTTTTGGACAGGATGTCTGCTTCTTTGAAAAAGTCTTTTCGCCATTTGCAATTGCGGCGGATCCGTAGGAACTGGCCATACGGTAGTCCATCTCATAAGCCGCGTGGGTGAGAGCTGAATTAAAGGAGTAAGGTATTCTTTTCAGTTGGTTTTCTGTATAGAGTAGTGCCCAGCAGTCCTTCTTCAGCATGAATAGTAACGTCCAAGAATGGGAGGTCGTTATTAGTGCATTCACTAGTGAACTTCAGATGTTCTTGGGAGCCATTAAGCCAAGTGATGAAGGGGTCCAGAGTTTCAGCTGTGCCGTTCCATAGTAGTAGCACGTCGTCGATATATCTACGCCAAAGGTTGATTTTTTGGAAAAAGGGGTTAACAGGTGTCAAGATCAAGGTTGTCTCCAGATTATGTACAAATAGGATAGCAAAGTTTGGGGCAAAACAAGCACCCATAGAGACACCTTTGATTTGAAGGTAGAATGTGTCTCGGTACAGAAAGTTATTATTTTGGAGTGCTACTCGAAGAAGGTTCATGATAAAGTCTGTAGGGATCCGGGTGGGTTGGGGTCTGGACAGTAGAAGAGTCTGTATTACTTGTAGGCCTTCATCATGAGGTATGTTAGTATAGAGGGACTCTATGTCGAGTCCAGCCATAACTTGAGTAGTGGTATAGAAGGGTAGATCCTCTATAGTATTGATAAGATCCATTGTGTCACGTATGTAAGTATTAGTATTTGATTACACCCTCCATACCCAGTCCTGATCAGGTATATGGGTCACACTCCTGTAATTTTTACTTAACCATTCTAGGCGGATATAAATACGAGCAGTTGTTTGGATTTCGCTTATGGCGGTTCTTACACATGCTTTAAGGATTACCAGCAATATAGAGTCGAAATATTATTAGTGAGCATCAGTAGGCACAATGAAGCATGTTGGCTTGATCACATGATCCAATGGTAGATAAAATAGTGGGTATGTTTTTATTTTCCCATCAGATGAATACAATACAAAAGTCTACCAGAGTTATCGCGTGTAAAGAAGAGGACCAAATAATTATAGGATCCATGCAGATTAATAAAAAGTAAGTGGTTTTCAGTTATTGTGGAAAGAGATCCCTGATTTTTACGACATCTGGGAAAGACTAGAACAGTATGTTTATGCCCCACTACAGATTCGGTATACAAGAATAAAGAAGGATTTTGGGATCTTTTGAAAAGCATTTATGAAGGTGATTCTGGATGAATGAGTAAGGTAATCTAAGATTAGTTTGCTTTGCTTTATTATCTGTCTGGTATGTTGTAAAATAGAACACCTTTAGGGTACATACAATAATATTGTCATTACACTCTTTGAAGTGCATTCTGCCAAAATCCTCCCAAGACGACTTACGAAAGAAGTTGATTACCTCTTTGACTGATTCCTTCTCTGAGATTGTGGAGGTAACTGAGAGTGGAAAGTGTATAGTGTTCATTCTATCTTTGTAGCTATTTGACAATTGAATAGAGTGATTCTTGATATTTTTTGCAGGATGGTGGATAATACTTTATCCTAGGTTACCAAATTGAAATGGTTCAAACCTCTGGCAGATAGTCGAGGTGTGAAGAAGGCTTGTACTGGCAGGTTGATACAGTACATTTTAACAAAGAGGTAGATACCAATCAAACTGGTGTTAATTGGGCCTTTTATAAGACTTTTAGGCTAGAAAATCTCTACCCCCTCAATCCTTTTTCTTTTCTTTTTGAATCTCTGCTATTTTTGGTCTCAAGAAATCCTGACTATATTCGTGCATTTAAATTTATGTACTTGGGGTTATAAGGTGGCACAGTGTGTATAGAATGTTAGTCTGATATGTGTGGTCCACTTCACTGTTGTCTCAAAAAGTTTTGTAAATTAAAATTGGGCATACATATGAAATTATTTTACATATATATATTCTTTTACAGACACTAATTCCAGGTTGTAAGACACACTGTTGAAATGGCCCCTGGCTGGTCCTGATGAAGGTGGTCTTCATTGCAGTTTTTCCACCGAAACGCGTCGGCCATTCCTTTATTTAGATCCAACCTTTGGGTTGTATAGTGGACAACTGGTGTAAAACAACAGGATGTCTTTTGGTTGCATTGGAGTTATGCATGATTAGTGTGTGTGAGTGAGTGATTGGGTTTGTGGTTCTCGACCTGGTGTATAATAACTGTCTTGTTTTTTAAAAGAGATGTGTATTTTTTTCATGTAATGGAACTATAAAATGTATTTTTGTATATGTATCTAAAGAAAATGATATGAAACACAGTGAATAAGTATCTGTTTCCAAAAAAAAGAGGAAAAAAATGATTTAAAGAATGATAAAAAGACTTTAAACATAAAAACGAAGACAATAAACAAAATAAGATGAATATGTGGTTTATGTATGCCTTTGATATTAGAGGTTGTTCCCAGTAACAACGTGGTATAGGTCAAGAGGGAGTTCTTTTTGCCTCTGATAGGACAAAGAGAGACTCCCTGCCAGCCTCCTCCCCGAACGTTAACAAGTGTTTGCACAGGAAGAGAAGCTCTCTCTGGTGTGTGGTCTGCTGAGGCAGAGGGTGTTGAAAGGAGGGACCCCTGACTGTTCCAGAATCCTGAACAGTGCCAGGAGAAGAGACCAGTACCAGTGTGCAGAAGCAGGGGCCTCTGCACAGGGAAAAGAGAGGCCCAGGAGGAGAGCCAGGTGAAAGGCTGGCGCAGGAAGCCAGTGAGGACTGCTCTCTGCTGAATCCCCCCTCTGCAAGGCCCAGAGGGCAAAGGAGAGTGCTCCCAGTGGCGGTGGAGCACCATCAGGAGCAAGAAGAGGCCAAAAGCAGGAAGATCGAACCCCTCGGGGCTGAGATATGCCCCTTAGAAGGTATGGGACCTTTGACCTGTGGCCAACCTACGATGAAGTACGTTGTTATCCGCCGCCGGTTCGGAGAATGCCCCCGGGGTGCTGCCCCAAGAGAAGATAAGTCAGGGAGCGCCATCGTACTCCCCATGAAGTTGGGACCAGGACCACAAAAGGACAAAGAGGAGGTACCAGGGGCCCGGGTGGGACTGGGCCCCCGAAAACAGGCAGATCAGTTGGGGATGGGCTCCCCGAACCGAACCACTCACCTGGCATGAGGGGGCCGGGTAGGATCAGACCCCCAACGGCCGGAAGACACGGCGTGAGGCTACCAGCAGTACCATTGCGGCTCTCCTCAAGCAGCAGGGGTGCTGCTGCTATGTTATTCACAAGATTGGCAGCAAATCGCCCATAATGCCTTGCAGGCCCGGATTAGCCTGCAAGGGAAGACGGATTGTTTTTGTTGCTTGTGGTGGCCCCAGAAAACAAGGTCACCATCACATGTGCGACAGGGTGCAGGGGGAGCTGCAGGAGTAACACAGTCTCTCCCAGCACAACGCGAAGAAGTCCCTCCCTAAGTCTCATGGGGACTTAGAAGAATAACCCATCAAGGGCTCAGCAATGAGTCATCTGCATCCCAGTGGCTGAAATTTTTGTTCTACAGCTGGGGGTGCTTTAGGGACTGCCTCAAGTAGTGAAAAGCTGGGTTGGGGATATCTGGAGAAGGGCATCCCCTGGAGGTGAAGATGAGTAAATCCACCCCTAGTACCTTTACTAATGTTATTTCTTCCAGAGAGACTGAAGGTCACATGTGTAATGTGAAGTACCGGTGTAAGGTGAAGTACCTGTGTAAAGTGATGTCATAAGCAAAGTGGGGTTATGTTGCCAGACATTCCTGTTAGGGTGTCTGGCTGTATATGCTTAATCCTGTGATCCATCTGTGATGCCTTTAGGGGCTGTAATTGCAACGCATTCGAATGTCCAACACATTTGATGAAGACTGTCATTTTAAAGTGAACCCTAAACATGTAATCTTGCTGCTGAGTGGTCATGGTCAGGAAGGAAATGCTCCGTCAGGGTTGTGTGTCACCAGGGCAGGTGCACCTATTTTAAATGCTTGTTGAGGTAACAGGGTGGGTCACCGCTGGGATGATGCCAGTGCGCAGGGCCCATGCTCCATGTTAGGTTCAACTGACTGCATTTGGGGGCAAGATGATGTGCATACATCGGAGTGGTGGTACTAGACCCCACCCCTCTGTGGGAGGGGTGGAGATGTTCTGCAATGTCACAAAGTAATTTCAACATCTTATGTATATTTGTAAATTGGTGCATACTATTGAGTAGTGTGTGTGTTTAATAAATGTACTCTTACTTTTATAAAGCAAAGTACAGAATGGACAATCAGTTATTGAGTGTTATTCCTGCGCACCTGTAATGGCGATTACTAGCCCACACCACCTCCCTCAAGTAAGCCCCTGACTGCTCTGCAATGCTAGCCTCTGAGAGTCAAATTGCAAACACAACAGTGATGGACAGACCACACCACTGGAATCAAGCTAGCCGGGCTGATGAGAGGTGTTACCTCGAAACCGGGCCGGTCCTCGGATGCTTGTTCCCGTTCTGGGAAGGACATGGCTTTTGTAGTTCGGACTGGACTGTTCCCATGGGGCACAGGGTCAGCGCTGATTTGCATATCGCCATTGTCTAACCCAGGGTGGTGTGGAGTGGAAAAACGATGGATTTGGGCCCAGATCTTTGGACTGGGGTGAATGTGTGACATTGATCCACATTCTGTCCATCATTGTTGTGTTTGCAGTTACCGCTCTAAGTGTACTGGGGATGCTCAGACGTGAGTCCCAGTTACTCCACACCACTGGAATCAAGCTAGCCGGGCTGATGAGAGGTGTTACCTCGAAACCGGGCCGGTCCTCGGAGGCTTGTTTCCGTTCTGGGAAGGACATGGCTTTTGTAGTTCGGACTGGACTGTTCCCATGGGGCACAGGGTCAGCGCTGATTTGCATATCGCCATTGTCTAACCCAGGGTGGTGTGGAGTGGAAAAACGATTGATTTGGGCCCAGATCTTTGGACTGGGGTGAATGTGTGACATTGATCCACATTCTGTCCATCATTGTTGTGTTTGCAGTTACCGCTCTAAGTGTACTGGGGATGCTCAGACGTGAGTCCCAGTTACTCCACACCACTGGAATCAAGCTAGCCGGGCTGATGAGAGGTGTTACCTCGAAACCGGGCCGTTCCTCGGATGCTTGTTTCCGTTCTGGGAAGGACATGGCTTTTGTAGTTCAGACTGGACTGTTCCCATGGGGCACAGGGTCAGCGCTGATTTGCATATCGCCATTGTCTAACCCAGGGTGGTGTGGAGTGGAAAAACGATGGATTTGGGCCCAGATCTTTGGACTGGGGTGAATGTGTGACATTGATCCACATTCTGTCCATCATTGTTGTGTTTGCAGTTAGCCTCTGAGAGTCAGGCACTACAATTGGGTGTTTGGTTCCCAGTGAAGGACAAATGTAGTCATGTTATTTGTGCAGGGATGTACGTTGTTACAACGCGGGTTGTAACAACGCATACCTTTAGCAAGCGGCCGCTACAACGCAAGTCGTTACCATGACTTGCGTTGGAGGGCGCGGATTTACGGTTTTTATAATTTTATATTCCAACACCAGTCCCCGTGGATACTAGGGAAGGTGTTGGAATATAAATTTATAAAAATTCCTTATCCCACAGCGCCCTCCAGCGCAAGTCGTGGTAACGACTTGCGTTGTAACGGCCGCGTGGTAAAGGTACCGCGTTGTAAAAACTTCGTGGTAAACGTTGTTTACCTTTGTGCAGACCTCACAGATACTGCCTCATTTTCAGAACAGAAAGCAACCATCAATGTTATTCGGAACCAGCATTCAGAAAAGTCTCTAAGTCATGATTTAAAATAAGCAGTTTTAATAAGCTCCTTGTATTCTAACATATGATGGAACATGGGGTGGTGAACTAAATGAACACAATGTGATAGTCATCATTTTCTAAAGGATGTCACTAATGCTAAGCAGGTTTACTAAATGTCTTATTCGGGTAACTGTGAGAAAGAGTTGAGTGAAAAGACTGTTGGGTCTGGTTAATGTACATGTTTGGAAATGTTTGGTTGGTGCAAACATTTTACAACTTGCATTGATTTGTAAACATTATAGGAGCATTCTCAATCCTACATGTAAATTAAATAATATTTCACTGTTTGGCTACTAATATTCTATACATTATACATTTACACTTTTTGCCTATGGGTCATTTTCTAATGTACAACATTTTTGCAGCATTTAAAGCATTCTAAATTGCAATTCTAACACAGTAAGTCGGTTTTCGAAATTCGTGCTCATTTCTCCCAGGATCGAGGCAAAAGATAAATCATAGAAGAGAGCAAGACACAAAAAAACCTGGATGTTTCAATGATGATTAAGACGTGTGATTGTAGGTAGCACAAAATGATTTGTAAAGGGCTATGAATATGAATGCTATGAGCAGAGACCAAGCTACAAGTCATGTGAGAGAGAGGGACACATCTTAAGGAGTGAGTAAGTGCACAGCTATACACATGCTACTTTCCAGATGAGGAATGCTGAATGATAGAGGTCAGAGGCACACATTAGTATTGCAAGCAAATAAGAGGACATACAGGCACATGAGGAGTGAGAGAGTGGAGACAGAAAGAAGCTGATGTGAGAGAAGTGTCAAGTAAAATGACAATGAGGGAGGAGTGTAGTGAGTGCTTGGTGGAGGTATGCTAGAATAAATATCAATGAAAGATCTACATACAAGGTGGGAGGCAAAAGTGTGAAAAGCAAAAACTAACGAAAAGAAGGGTGACTAGCAGATTGTGGTTTAGTCATTGGACTGAAGCATTAATGCGATGAGAGAGGGCATTACTGAATGTTTTTTTTAAACTTTATTTACCATTTCCAATATTAAGAATCTTCAGGTACAGGTACACAAAGCAACACTTTGATACAGTAAATACGCGTATTGACAAAGCATACAATTGACACTTTACCACAGTCTAAGTTGAACGTCCACTCCATACTCAACAAGATATCTGTTACACTGGATGGCAATTTCTGCCCGACGGTGAGAAACTGAGCAATCACATTTTGATGTGACATTTGATAACTCAACCAACCCCAGTGGGGACTATTCTAGATAGAGTTTGTGGTGAAGAAGATTGAGCAATTTCTATCAGATAGGCTTTCAGGGGGCCCCATATGTCCTTAGGGCTAGAGGTTGCTGGCAGTGTAGTGGAGAACAAATCATTGGTAGTGTTGCAGTAAATAAGGCTACTTAACCATGGCTTAACAGTGGGGGTGCGCTTACTCCCCCAGACTACAGCTTTTACCTTTTTTGCTAATAATAAAGGTATTGAAGTGTATAACGTAGCTGTTTGGGGATGTTCCGAACATAACCCAAGAGGGCAACTTGTGGCGTGAGCAACAGATCTAGGTCAGTCATCTTACTCAATGCAACATACACCTCCCTCCAATATGTAGGGCATGTACGTGGTCCGGAGGGGTCGATAGTGTGCAGTTTGGCTGGAGACATGTAAGCTCTCCGAAAGAACTTGAAATGCAACAACGTATGCTTGCCATTCAATGAGACTTCCTTGATTTGTAAGCAGCAGAAAGCCCATTGAGTGTCACAAATAGGGTGTCCTAGATTCCGTTCCCAAACTGCTCGGATTCTGGCATCTCAAGAAGGCAATAGCGAAATGGAGGTTTTGTACAATTTAGAAATTAAGTGGTCTCCCTGTGCGCTAGTGAACAGTGTTGTCAGTGGTGGGAAGGATTTTGGTTGTAATGGAAATTCAGACAACAGCGCTGAAGTGTGCAGCGCAGTCTATTGAGCGTAAATATATCTATAAAGGAGGCGTCTAGGAACATGTCATCCTCTCCGCTATGGAATAACTGCCCGCTTGGTCAGAGGTCCCCGAAGATGTGTAATACGTATCTAACAAGTGTTCTTTTGACAATCTTTTCCTCAGTGATCGGTACCCATGGATTGTTTGCGAGTGGAATGGCCGATAACTATAACTTGTGTCCCCCGGTAATTGTAGCCAGCTTCCGCCAGGCCAGGCCCAGCTGGTCGTGGAGTCTGTTTGTATGTCAACAGGGTCTCCGGGGAAACCTTTAGGTAGGATTGTGTTTAAGGAGCTGGGTTGACGAAGTCAGCTTCAAGCTTAGAGTAGGGGATTTGTGCATCCAGGTGATACCATGAATATGCAGAGCTACACTGCGTGGCCAAGTAATAAATATGAAAGTTCGGGACCCCCAAGCCACATCTCTCTCATATGGGAGGGTCAAAACGTCCCAGTTGACCCTAGTGTGTTTCCAGCCCCATGCGAGTCTAATGAGGTACGGGTGCAGTGTGAGAAAAAAATTGTTAGGGAGTGGGATTGGTATGTTTTGGAATAAATACAAGAATCTAGATAGCACTTACATTTTGATTAGCGCCACCCTGCCAACTAATGAAAGAGGCAACTGAATCCAACGCTCCACTTGTTGCTCCGGGGTGTAAACAGCTGGTCGGTAATTCAGTTTATTCACTTGCTCAGCCTCTGTGTGCAAATGATTCCCTAGATGTTTAGTGGTGCCCTCGCACCATGTCAGGGGGTAGTCACAATCCCATTTATTTGTACTGACCGTCAGCGGGAAAATCTCAGACTTACTCCAGTTGATGGCTAACCCAGAGAAACCACCCAAATGTATGATTTCTCTAATTAGATGTTCTAAATTTTCTTGTGATCTACGCAGGTACAGGACAACATCGTCCTCATATAACAATATTAATAAAGGTCCAGTTGTAAACTGCAGACCGCCGTGCAAATGTTTCTCCTGCAGGTATCTGTCCAGCGGATCCAAGGCGATTGTGAACAGGAATGGCTGCAGCGGGCAGCCCTGCCTGGTGTTCTGCGTCAGTTTAAATTGAGGGGAGAGTGTTGCGTTCAGTCTAAGCCGGGCAGTGGGAGAAATGTAAAGTAGGGCGGTGAGTGCAATAAAGCCCTTTGGGATGCCCATTTTCCCCATAAGAGCAAAAAAAGACCATTCGAAGGAGTCAAATGTGTTTTCAGTGTCTAATAGCACCACCGCTGCGGGGGTTTGTGGGTCAATACTATTTATGGTGGCAAAGAGGGTTCGGAGGTTTAAAGCTGTTGGCCTGTACAAGCCACACAAGGATGGATCTTTGCCTGGTTTTGGCAACAGTATAATCACAGCCTTGCGCTAAGTGGGAGGAAGAATCTGGTTTTCCACACCTTCGTTGTAATCTTCCAATAAGTGTGGGGCAAGTATGCTTTACAAAAATCACCTGTGAACCCATCTAGTCCTGGAGCTGTGGAGCCGTTGATGGCTTCTGTGGCACTGATAATCGCGTCCTTGGAAAAAGGTTCCACAAGAAATTGTTGCATAGCTTTCTCTAACCACACTACGGCTACTTCAGCCAGATACTTATCCCGCTCAACATTATCAAGTGTTATTCGTGACGTGTATAAGTGTGTGTAATACCTCCGAAACTCGTCACAAATCTCTGTGGTACCAGTGAGCAGATTACCCCGTGTGGATCGAATCGTCGTAATACATGACCGCCCATACGACGGGCGAAGCATTCTCACCAGTGTATGGCCTGGACGCTAGCCCTCGCCGTAGCAGCATGCTGTGGCATATTTACTCAGATAGTGTGCTTCACGCTCAGTGGTCTCCCTAAACTCTGTTAGTAGTGTTAGCCGTCTATTTTGTGTGTCCCGGTCTGGGTGCAAGATTGACTCCTGGTCTAATGCGCTCAGCTGCATCTCAATCTGTTTGAGTGTTGTTTGGAGGTCATGCAACACCCCGGCGTGCTTAGAGATGCACACCCTTCTAGCATAAGGCTTGAATGCCTCCCAAAGTGTTGCCCATGTTGATACCAATCCAGTGTTGATGTCGAAATATTCGATTATTGCTTCACGAAGCTCATCTTTAAATATGCTATTGAATAAAGCCTGACTAGGGAACCTCCACTGCCTTTCACTTCCCTCAGGCCTGGGAATTCGGATGGTCAAGAACACAGATGAATGATCCGAGAGGATACTGGGCAGATGTAGGATTGCCCTAAACCAGGTGGCTAATGAAGGTGTCACCAGCCAGTAGTCTAGCCACGTCCAGGTATGGTGCGGAGCGGAATAAGGTATGTAGGCCCCATCACCGGGACAGCAATGACTTCACACATCTAATAAGTCCAAGTCTTCACGCAGCACCAACAGGGCTGTACACGTGCAGGGTTTGGTGTCAGTTGAGATTGATGTACCATCCCTAAGTGGATCTAAAATGAAATTGAAGTCCCCCCATGCATATGTGATTAGCGTCAACTTGAAGAAGTTGTGGGTAGATCGCCCTAAAAAAGTCTGGATCGTCCACAGTAGGGGCGTACAGGTAAATGAACGCAATTGTTTGCCCCATAAGATGTTCTGTCACAATCACATATTGGCCCTCGCTGTCAGTTTGTGTGGCATTGTTGGATGTTAGAAATAAGAGACAACATCCAGCACAGTGTGTAAGAGAGAAAATTAGAGGACAGCATCGATGAGAAAGAGGGCAAACGTACACAGTAATTTATAAAAATGGATGGGATATATGAACTGTGATAGACACAATTGGATGGAGACAGAAGATGAATGAGAAAGTAAAACAAGGCAAGTGATGGATGAGGAGTAGAGTGAGATGCAAGACAGACAAGATTGCAGATTGATTCAGAAGACATAGGAAATAAGGGAGAGAGAACATTTAAAAGATGAGAAAAAGACAGGAGTTAGGATAGAGGTGTTTTAGCTGCACCATATTGAAAAGATGTGACGTAATTATATGCCACTTGAGAGAAAGGAGCAAAGCACTGACTGGAAAAGAGCAAGTATTAGAGCACAGAATGAATAATAAAACTACTTTATGGATTGGCAGGCCAGTCAAATTGATCTGGACTGGTAGAGGTACAGGTTACCTCACCTAAGCTATGGAGAACCGTCAACCCTTTATCAGCCGTTCAGTGGCATTTTTATCGCCAAACAGGCTCCTTAATGAAAGCCACAGCCAGTAAAAAACAATGACTTCAGATCTGCTCTGGCAACACGGCTGATATATCTATGTTTTTTCTAATGAAAAGTCACCAAAGAGGTAAATAAAGCCTACATACATATACTCAATCGTCATTCATGAATACATGTGTAGAAAGCCCACATAAAAAGTACAAACTAAACGCCAGCCAATTTAAATTGTTCACAACAGCAATATTTAATTGCAACAGCAATATTTAATTGTCACCAGAGTTGATACTGTTTAATCTGAGAAGGTTGCAAGCAAGGAAAGGGGGAATCAGGAAGTGAGGGATGTGATAAGGGGTGAATCACAGGAATACAATGTAAACAGTTTAGACAATTCAAAGTTACTGTTAATCAGAGACCAGTTATAGTGGACCTGTCCCAATACGTTTATTTACATGTAATCTGTAAATATGTACATGTGCAATGAACGCATTTTCAATGGAATAACGGGATGGAGATAGTACAGGTCTTAACAGGTGGAGATTGTCAACGTTTCGACTCGACTGACGCAATGAGGGAAGGTGAAGCCTCAGCTGTGAGTCTTCTTCAGGACATGGGGTGGCAACCTTAACCTGGTGCCAAGCCTGGCTACACAGGTAAGTCTCGTTAAAGGGATCCCAAGGGTACAAGTCCACCAAGGGTCCAAAGTTCAATGGTGCGCAGAGCACTCAGCCACCAATACAATATGCATCCAAAAGTGATGACAAGGAAACCGGCGCTTGGCAGCTGTTTGCGCGCCAGCGCAGGGGAGAGCACAGGGGAGAGCACAGAAATGCGACATATTATTGTAAATATGTTGCATTCCTGTGCACTGAAAGTGCCGCAGTGTGGCGCAGCCAAAGGGCTTGCGGTGCCACGCTGCGGCACTTTCTTGTAGATCTGCCCCACAGTATTTAGCTCTACATCGTTTTGTATTGTGGACTAGAAGGAGAAATAGGTCAGGCTTTCTGTTTAATTATTTAGGGCCCTAAATAAGTGTGGGCTGCTGGCAAAACGCCTCTGCAGACCTCTTCTTGAGACAGCACATGGAAGAGTTGTTGAAAGCACACAGAGCCTTTTACCAATAGATCCAGGTGAGGCGTTTTAACAACATCTGCAGCAAAAAGATCTGGGGCTCAACTAAATGTCTTGCCTGTCGAGGGAAGCTTCTGCAATTTTTCCTGGTCCTCCAGAGGTGGAAATAATTCTCAATGCATAGCATGTTCTACTATTCAGTCTTAGAGCCCTCATGTTCTCAGGGCAGGCTTCGGGGCATAAGTATTTCTCTAGACACAGCTAAAGGAAGCTGGCTCTCTCTTTAGTGCACTAAAAATAGGTACACTGTGCAGAGAGTCCAGTGATGATTCTAAAGCTCTATTTGTGGCGGTGGCGGCAAACAGTTGCGCTTATCAGAGGGCAGTGCTAACCATTTGTTGTAATCACAGAGGCAATAAATGATATACACACTCAAAAAATAGATTGAGACCAATTTAAAAAATCACACTTAATTTTATATAATTTTTCAGACCAATAACTTTGTTCAAAGGTAAGTACTTATTTTGTTATGAATTTTCAAACTTCGAAAAAAATACAGTTGTACACAATTATGCACAGTACGGGAAACATCACTTACAACGCAACTTTTACCACGCAGTGCCTTTACATCGCAACTTTTACAACGCAAACCATTACAACGCATTGCGCTGGAGGGCGCTCTAGGTTAGGGAATAGGTTAATTTACTATCCAATAACCTTCCCTACTATCCACTGGGACTGGAGTTGGAATAGTAAAATAAACTATTCACTATCCAGCGCCCAAAAGAACTATGCGTTGTAATGGTATGCGTTGTAAAAACCGCGTTGTAAAAGCATGCGATGTAAAAGCATGCGTTGTAATGTCGTACATCCCACAGTACATTCCTATTGGAGAAAATACATGAATGTATAGAAAATCATCTAGGTGGCTCTCATGGTGTACCTTCTGGTTTTAGGGTAGTGGCTAGCCCAGGTCCAATGTTCCACCAGCAGATTGTAGGGAGTGTCCCTGATTCAGCTTGCAGTAGGGTCCTTGAGTGGTTGGTAGCAGGCATGCTACAAAGAAGGGGGGCATCTGAAAATAGGCTCCACAAGGGGACTTACGGGTAGGTTTGAAGGGTCTCACATGAGGCATTAGGTCGCAAGGGCCTCAGGAGCACGGGAGCACAGCTGGTTCATCGGTACCCAGGCCAGGTGTGCTGGGTGCAGGTTGGTCAGCCGGGCTATGTGTGCCAAGGCGGTCTTCCCGGTCAGAGGCAGGCTGGTTGGAGGGACGGTGCCAGGATAGCTAGGCCCATCACAGAGTAGGTCTCAGGGGTCTTAATGTCTCTCAGTGGGTGCTTGCCTCATGGGCAGTTGGAGTCCGGATTCAACTCTTTGTCTCAGTATAGGTTGCAGGGGGTTGGGTACCCTGTTATTGCTTCGGCATGGCTCCATTAGATCCTGGTGTCTTCACACTCAGTGGGGAGACAGATCTGATCCTCCAGAGCCAGTGTACCTCTTTTGGTGGAGTTGCTTCATCAGCATAGCTGGGGAGCGGCATGTCAGTAAGCCGGACTCTGTGGTCTGCAGGGGAGTAGTTCCTCTACTGCAAGGGAGTTCTTTGGCAATTAGTGAAGGTCTGGAGGTTCTCTGGGGTTTTTAAAGGCCTCACAGTAGCAGTACACAGCAGCACACCATGATGGTCAAGTCTTGAAGCAGCAGGCAGGGTTTTGCACCACAGTTCTGCAGCAGGTACTCTGTCATCGGGTTCTGAAGGTCTTCTTTGTCCAGTTCTTCTTTAGATCCACAGTATATGATGATCTGGGTCACAGGATGGCACCTAAATACTAAATTTAGGGGTGTCTTCACCCTCTATGCGATGACTTTCTGAGGGAAGGGGCACAACCCTGACCCTGATAAGCTCATTTTATCCAACCCAAGATGGAGGAATTGGAAAAGTGGGGGCCATATCACCTGCTCCACCTGCGCAGGTGATATGGCCCCCACCTGAGGGGGTGCTGGGTGAATATGGGCACACATCCTAATCTTACACATTTTCCAACTTGTCCTCCTGCCAAACGTGGAGTCAGGACCTGGTTAGCGGGGACCCAGTGCACTTTCGGTCAAAATCGCATCATGTTCTAGCCAAAAAGGGGGGGGGGCTAACCATGCCAAAAAAGGTACTTTCGTACAAGGGCTTTCTCCAAGTCCAGTTCACAGTGGTCAGCTGGCCTTAATTGGGTATAGGAGCAATTTAGATTTTCTTGTTTTAACTGAACCAATGGGAGAACACCCAACTGGTTGTTGGAGAGCATTTTCCATAACTGGATGCCAGCAGGAGGCAATAATCCATGGTATGTTTTCTATATCAGCCATACAGTCTTCTTTATTCCAGTTGTTACTTCCTATGTCTAGGAAGAAGGAGGTTATGGTGAGATGCAAGTCATAGCCTGTGAACTAGATAGCTATTGGAAAATTCCTACACCCAATCTGTTGACTTCTCTTCACAACCTCAAATTCATTTTGCAGCACTTCCATTCTTAATTCATTGCAAACTTTCCTAATCAAAGTTGGCCATACTCTTTCTCTGGCGGCAGGAGTTGTGGTTCTCTTCCAAGCCACTCTCTTATGAAAGTGCTAAGTCCTCACCTCTTACAGTGCTGGACCTGCTTTTTCTCCTGCTAGGAGTACATACAAAAGGAAAAAGGGGTGAACAATGTGAATATGATTTTGGAATAAAGCAAAAAGCAGATGAATGCAGTGACTTGGAAATACTATGTTAGAGAAAAGGAGAGAACAAAACATAAAGTAAAAGAGAGAAGGGGGAAAGTAAACCATGCATGATACAGGAGAAATAAACAAAAGCTTTCTGGGGTGGGGAACTGGGTGCAAATTAGAAATATAAGGGTGCAAAGTACAAAATGGATTAAATAGGGAACTAACACAAATGAGAACTAATCAAAAGCTTTCGGGGTTGGGAACAGGGGAAAATTCAAAAATATGGGGTGAAAAGAAAATAGATTAAATAAGGAATAAGACAAATGTGGGATGATTGGACAGAGGCAAAAGATGGAAATGTGGATTTCTATGGATAACTGCTTAGAAAGAAAATGAAGAAGACACAAACAGGATTACTAGAAGAATGTGGGGCCTATGTACAGACATTTTGTGTGGTTTGAAACGGGAAACATCCTTGACAACGCAATTTTTACCTCGCAGTGCCTTTACGACGCAACTTTTACAACGCAAACCATTACAACGAATTGCGCTGGGGGGCGCTCTAGGATAGGGAATGTGTTTAATGTACTATCCAACACCTTCCCTACTATCCACGGGGACTGGAGTTGGAATAGTAAATTAAACAATTCACTATCCAGTGCCTAAAAGCATTATGCGTTGTAATGGTAATCGTTGTAAAAACCGCGTTGTAAAAGCATGCAATGTAAAAGCATGCGTTGTAATGTCATACATCCGTTTGAAACAGACCAATTCGCAGACCTAACCACAAAAAAGCAATAACTAATATACATATTGCAAACTGCGATTTAGAAATCAAAATTTTTGTTTACTGATTTTGTATTTTGATTTTAGTATTTTGAAGGGCATATTTAGGGCATCCCTTACTAATACTGAATCACGGTGGTATGTAAGGATGTTTTGTGAACGTAACTTTTTTTTACTGACACCTGCAAGGAGGTGGTACCATTCAAAAATGGGAAGGGGTCCCCATGATCCACATTGAGAATGTTCAACAAAAGAATTTTTTAAGAGCACAAAGTAGTCCCGTGGACCCCTGCCTACTCTTAAAAAATGTAACTGAAAAGTTTCATTTTCTTTTGTTCAACGCATCCGGTTTTCCATTAAGGAAAATGGGCTGCCTTTGAAAAAAGAAAGTTGCTTTATTTAAAAATAATCAGACATGGTTGTCTGCTGACCCCAGCAGGCCACCATTCCTGTGAGGGCCATCATTCCTAATGGGTGGCAAACTGCGGTGTACCTCATTAATGTTCATGAGGTAGGTCGATCTGCAAGCCACTGGGAATCCCTGTTTAATGGTTGTAAGCTTTCTTACAATAGGAATTGCTATTTAATAATTCAGTTCAGTAAGAATCCCAATTAGGAAGCCGCAATCCTACTTTTTATACATCTGGCCCATATTGAGATAGGTCACATACAGTATAGGATTGTTAGAGATGGGTTTAATTCAGTGTTCGTGAGATGGGGTTAGGCTGGCTACTGAGAGTGTAAGAGGCGAGATGCTATAGAAGAGACTCACCATAAAAAGGGGGAGAAGAGAATACATGATTTGTTGTGGGGTGAAGGTTTTATGGTAATCAAGCAATAGTTCTTTTCAAATAAAGCATCTAAAAGTATTGTGATTACAGGTCCTCTGTTGACACTAGACTATGTCAGGAACCCCCGTGTCTCAGCATCACCGGTTAGCACTTCACCCTAGATATAATGTATAATTCATACAATGTATTATAAATCACATCTACATAGTTGACAGTCATTACACTGACATGACTGTTGTGACCTGCCAGCCAGGTACATAGAGTACTCTACATTCAATGTTCTCATGCCCTCCCCTTTTCTATTTCCTGCTTCATTATGGGACATCTTTAACATGTAGTTGCATCACACTTCCACCACTCAAAGGCATACATGCACAATGCAACTACTAAATCAATGTATCAAGC
This sequence comes from Lissotriton helveticus, assembly GCF_964261635.1. NCBI lineage: Eukaryota > Metazoa > Chordata > Amphibia > Caudata > Salamandridae > Lissotriton > Lissotriton helveticus. Next base: position 509,762,667 of record NC_136073.1, read on the forward strand.
CATGCAAGGCCACCTCGCAAGGTTTGATAAATCCAGAGTAACGCAACGCAGTGCAAATTACTGTGTTGCGTTACTCTGCTCCAGAGAGGCGTTCCATGTGTGGTGTGTGAGTGTGCCCATGCAACACCCATGGATTTTAATGTATTCAGCCCATGCAGTGCAGAAACTGGTGAACATACAGCTGAGCTCTAAAAAATCAGAGGTTCTGTTAGTAGGTAGGGACCATGGTCGGTGGAGTGATCTCTGGTGACCTACCAGCCTTGGTAAACTCCCTCCCCCAAACAGGCAGTAAAACATTTAGGGGTCTGGCTAGATTCTTTGTTAAATTATCAAGTCCAAATGAAAAAAACCTCCGGACCTGTTTCGGACTCCTGCGGGGGCTTGGACTCCTGTGGGGGCTTAGACCCCTGTTAGGCTTCTTTGATTCCTCCACGTGGCAGGTCATTATCCAGGTGATGATTTTATTGAGACTTGACTACGCCTGTTCCCTTTTTCTTGGGTCCAATAAGGCAGGGGTCTCAAGGCTGCAAAGGGCACAGAACGCTGCGGCTAGAACGCTTATAGTTATCCGCAAACTCTGCTCTGTGTCCAATGCCATTCGTCGTCTGCACTGGTTACCAGTGGCCAGACGCATTGAATTCAAAACCCTATGTATAGCTTTTACGGTTTTGAAGCTGGCCTCGCCTACCATTCTGGCTGATCTCCTATTGCCTTATGCCCCCACACGGTCACTTCGCTCACAGGGTCAGCACTTGGTGGTGGTTCCTCAGCCCCGCAGAGTCCGGGCTGGTGGCCGCTCTTTCCACTAAAGAACCGCCACCCTTTGGAACTTACTCCCGGTGCAGATCCGTGGCCTTGACAATTATACTGCATTTGGAAAGGCCATTAAGACCTACCTTTTCCCTGCACTCTAGTCCCCTGCTTGCCTTGTGCTGTGTTTGTCTTTCCTGAATTAGCGCCGGGTTGCCCCTTTGCTGGGGCAGATGTTGCGCTTTACAAGTCAAGATAACAGAACATAACAGGGGGCGCATGTTGTGATACCATGTGTGCACCCACAGAGTGCTGAGGCATTAAGGGGCCCTGAAGGGCCACTTTTGTTTCCTCTCCACCAGAGTTTTCATGGAGTAGGAAATGCCAGAAAAACCCTGGCAGAGAGGTAACTCCTAATGTGCTTGGCAGGACCACGGTGTTCTTACCAAGCATATGGATGCCTCTACACCCCCAGAGTACCACAAGGAAATGGCAGTTCCTTGGTGGCTGAGGCCTGGCTGTGGCAGTCCCACTGACCATCTCCTAATAGGGCAGTTGGGAGACCGCCGCCACCACGCCCCATGCAATTCTGGTGACCCGTCGACCGCCAGCCTTGTAATCGAGGCCCAAGTGTCTTCTTGTAAGTGCAATTCAGGTGGAAATGGGGCTCTCATTAAAAATGGGATGAAAAGGGAGTGCATTACCGCATCATGCAATATTCTTTCATAGTTTTCTCAGGTAAAAATCTGATGAAAAACGTACATCAAAACACAGCAATATTCGAAGTTTTGCAATTAATTTCTGATGAATACATGCAAATGTATTCTCCATTCCAAGCTGCAAAAAAAATAGAAAGGTGTTGGTGTATTGCAACTGGAAAATACCGAATTTCTCTGGTGCGATATTACTGCAACAAAAACTGTAGGACAGGTAAGAAGTACTTTAGTGTCAAGACTATAGTGGTTTCAAACAAGAAAGTTGTGCCCTAACTTTATACATTGTGTGGAGCTAATTGGGTGACGCGAGAACTCACTGCGGGTGACCTTTTCCTTAACAAACTTTACATTTTGCTGCAATTTACTCATTTGCCTGCACTTATCAGCTATGTTTTAAGTTCATCTTTGAAGTGTGATAAAATGTTTGGAGCTGAAAAGAAGTCCTACGAGGTGGGTTGGAGGTTAAGATAAGAACATAATTGTATGTTTATATTGGTGCATTTAAATGAAGTCTATGTTCCAATCACGTTCAATCATTCTGTATGCAATCGAGTGTTAACCGTATGTGATTGTAGAGTTTGGCTTGTGTTATTACCGTGTCAGCAAAAACTTTTTGTACGATATTATGAGAATCAAAAAGTAATATGCTAGCTAAATCAAACATAATTGCACTTGAACGTTACAGCACGATGTTATAAATCTGCTAATTTATTTTAACTGTTATTATTCACACTATGCATTTCACTATTAATAAAGTGCTAAGACTAACTCACCCAGCAGGTACCGTCTCAACGAAGAGAAGGGGTAATTGAGAGCAACTAAGTGCAGACTCGAGTTGTATGCCATTAGAAAATCCTTGTGTTTTTGAATTGAATAATTGCAGAGCACTTTCTGATGCTGGACTTGCCCACATTACAATTTATTTAAAATGAAGACATCAGCATACTGTTCACTGTAGGTAGTTATAATTCTACAGGTACATTTTGATGTTGCAGGAAAACTGAAAGGAAGAGCTCAATAAAGGCTGAAATATGGATCACTAGGTTCTGAACAGGGAATTAATGAAAGTCGAATATTTGAAATGTTTACTTTGTGGCGTACACTACTTTTGTTATATATTCTGCATCCAGAAAACAGAAAGAGTCATATAATATGCATGTGGTAATTGACTATTTCTTTCATATACATAAGAGGGTAGGCTGGTTAGGTCTACAGCGTTTGTGTGGTTTCATGAGAGTAAACAAATAGCATGCAGACAGGGAAAGAAGAATCGCTGTAATCCCCATAAAAAATGGTACTCTGGACCCTCTAATGGGATTGTCACCTTTGCATCTGGGGTATCTTTACCAACTTACTACATTGCATCAACAAGGGTGGGGTTTTCAAACATTCAATGCAACAATTCCACTTCCTTTTGCAAAAGAGCAAGAAAGTGTTGATTCTGGACGTGCTGCAGTGGCGCTAGCATTTGCTTTACTGATGCTGAGAGGGATGTGGTGGATGGAGATATTCGTCCTTTGTTCCATGATATCATCATCAAGGGGTCCTAGAAGTTCCTTAGATACACACTGCACGACTTACACATAGGACAACCAACATTGGAGCATATTCTGCATACCAAGGATATGCTCAGCAGGAGTCTTCCTTGAATTGAGAGTTGAGATAACACACACACACATCTTTTTTTTTACAAAGGAACTGTCTAAAATAGTTTTCAACTAACCCACTGGATAGATATGTGTTTTTTATTGCTATACTTGAACCACTTGTAATTTATTTAAGCACCTTTTGTCTGGTGAATTAATATATACTAAGGGGCATATTTATGACATTGTAAAACAAAGCAGCACAGCAAGTCACCCTGCTGTGCTTTGCTACAGGGAAAGGGCAAGAATGAACCATATTTATTACAACATATGATACATTATTATTATTATTATTATTATTCAAGACTTGTATTGCACAACGAATCATCGCAACAGGGATCTCTCTGCGCATTTCGCAACACAGTGCTGGTGACTAGGACAGGGCTTACGGCAGTTAAAAGAGCCAGGTTTTTAGGAGCATCTTAAATTATTCCAAACTAGGGCAAGCCCATAACTCATCCGGCAGACGATTCCAACAGAGAGGGGCAAGATGTGAAAATGCGCATCCTCCCGATTTGGCTTTCTTGATTTTACAGGGGAGAAGCAGATTCCGGTTGCTAGATCTTAGTGCACGGTCCAGTTTGTAAGCTGTTATTTTCCTCCTTAGATAGAGCAGACTGAACCCTTGTTGTGCTCTAAACACCATCACCAGTAGTGATGCCACAGGATCTTATGATGTCTGCAAGCGGGCCACATAGATGTTGAATAAGGTGGGGCTTGGTTGTTGAATAATGTGGGGGCTTAGGATTGAGCCCTGCGGCACCCCCTTGTCCACTGCTGTGGTCTGGGAGACGAATGTGTCTAATTGGACACATTGAATTCTGTTGTTAAGGAAACTCTGCATCCATGACCAGGCTTGTCCTCCGACACCCATGTCACGCAACCTGTCCACAAGACATGGTGGGTGAAGGTGTCTAAGGCAGTAGATAGATCCAGGAGCACCAGCATTGTAGGGGACCCTCTATCCTGTAACATCCTGATGGTGTTGACTACTACCAGTGCCGCTTCTGTGCTATGGCTGCACAGAAATCTGATTGCGAGGGGTCAAGTAAGTTAAAGTAAATTAGGACATTCTGGTCCTTCCCCGAGTGTAGGTGCACAATGGCTGCCTACTGCCAATGCAGGTACCTTGCACCATGGTGCAAGGGTGCCTGCATTGAATGCAGTACTGTTGTTTTGCAAGAAAGGACTCTTCATGCACAAAAACAATCCTGAGAGGCATATTTCTCTTTCTAAGTGTGCTGCAGAATGCAGCACACATAGAAGGAGAAGGCTGTGAGGAGAACTAAAGATCTTTCTCTTTGTTATACCTCCCCAGAGAAGGCATATCTTTTTGGCGCATTCACAGGTCAACCAGTGATGGTAAATCTGGAAATGCATCAAAATCCATGGGAAATGCATGGAAACACTCTCGTAACTCCCATGGAAAGCCTTCCTAGGTCAGAATAATGCACACAACGATTTGTGCTGCGTTGCTTTACACCAGATTTATGAGGACACTAAGGGCGATGCAAGGTGGCCTTTCGTGGCTTCATAAAGTGCATTTTGAGCTTGCACTGTGCTTGCACCATGTTGCATGGTTTTAAAGTGACGCAACTCCCCTTGTAAATATGCCCCTAAGTGTTTGCAATTTCATTTATTGTTTTACACCTGTTATTTCATTTACTTTGTTTTGTTCCATTGTTCTGAAATAACTGTTTTTGATTTTTTTCTCAGTTTAGTTTGATGTGTCACAATTCACAAGATGCATATATATTCACTAAGAAGTATATTTTCATTTTGTGAATGATCCCCTTGTAGGCCATTTACCTCAGTAGAAATTCCATCAAAGCAACCAGCACTGGCTATGTGGGGGTTACTGCTTGGAGTGGGGGAAACTTGCAAAGTTTTTTTTTTTTAGTTCAAGAAAAGTTTATTAATCATAATAGAAGATAAGAATACAAAATACAATACAATAATTATGGGGAAAGAACATGGGAGGGGGGGTGGAAGGGAGAGAAATGCATATGGAGAAAAATCAGTATACATTATAGGGATGAAGAATAAACAATACACTTGTTCTGGGCATTGAAAAAAGAGAAAGAAGGGTACAATCATTATATAATAACAGTAAATGCAAATGGGGTTATGCAGGTAAGTATGTTAACAAAGAAAATGGAATGTAAAAGGGCATCAAGGGGGTTTGGAAACCTCTTGCTGGGCAGGTCGTGGACGAAAGGAACGAGTTGTACAATTATCCAAATACATCGTAATAGGAAGCCATAAATCTGCACGTATATCTGCCATCTGGGCAGGAAAGACATAAGCAGTATCAAGCCTATGATTGTGACAAACATTATACCACCATGCTTGGAAAGTAATAGTAGAGGAAGACTTCCAATTATTAGTAATTTGTTGAAACGCAACTGCTAGTAATAGATCAACAATACGAACATAAAAATCAGTCTTGTCCCAGCAAGGAGAAAGACTTCCCAAAAAGACATGGGTGGGGGAAAAGGGAATACAAGTGTGAAAGATAACATTAATTTGTGCCCAAACCTGTAACCAAAATGCATGTACATTCTTGCAAAGAAATAACATATGAAATAGAGTAGCATTGGGCAAAGAGCAAGACCAACATAGATCTGGGGTGGCAGGAAATCGCTTGTGGAGGGTAGAAGGAGTCTGAAGCAATCGGTTATAAATGAAAAAAATAGATTGCGTCAAGGACGCCGCCCTAGAGGTTTTACGAACTTTTGTCCAAATCTTATCCCATAGAGACACTGGCCATGATGTAGAAAGATCATTCTCCCAATTCTCCTACACCTTGGACTTGGGTCTAGGGAGTGTATGTGCATGAAGGTGCTTGTAAATAACAGAAGCTTTAGGAATAGTTTGTAGGATAGAATGAAGTTGGAGAGTAAGGTCAGGTGAAAAAGGGGAAGGGGGCGTCTGCAGGAGTCCCGTATAAACCTCCATAACCGCTGCTTTGAGGAGAGGATATTTGGAAGCAAATGAGGAGGGTAAATCAAAAGTGGAGCTTAGGGCATGGAAAGGCAGAAATGTGGAATGGGAGAAGAGCTGCGATATCCAGAGCAGTCCCTTGGATCTCCAAGATTTCCAGTAAAAAGGTTTACCTCGAATTAGAAGATGTTTGTTATGCCAAATGGGAGAGGAGAGGAAATCGGCAACATTAATAGGGGGAGGAGGGTTAGAGGATAAGAGGAGTTTGACAGTGTATTTATGAATAAGAGTAGGAATCGAGGAGGGCTTGCGAGAGAAAGAGAGATATTCAGCAAAGGAGAAAGGGGAGAGAAAGAGACGCTCAACCTTGGTCCATAGAGGGCAGGGGGAATTAGGGTCTTGTAACCAAAAGGAAGCTTGACGCAACAAAAAAGCCTTATGGTATGCCGGGAAATCCGGAAAATGAACTCCTCCTTCAGAAGCAGGGTGCAGGAGCCTGGCAAGGGACATTCTTGGTTTTTTGTTGTGCCATAAAAAGGAAGACAGAACTGAATTGATATTCTTTAAGAATTTTACCGGAACAGAAACAGGGATATTGGAGAGTGTGTACAAAACAATGGGGGATAACATCATCTTAATGGTGTCCAAACAACCCCACCAAGACAAGTAAAGAGGATGCCACCTGGCTGTGAGGTCGGATATTTTCTGAGTGCACTTAGTGAGGCATAAGGAAACGGTGTCAGGGATGGAGGGGGTGATGTGCAATCCCAAATACTTAATGTGGGAAGGGCTCCAAGTAAAATTGGAGGCATTAAAGTCTGGTTTAAAGGTGAATTTTGTCAGGGGAAGGATCTTGCACTTATCATTGTTAAGCCTATATCCAGAAATTAAGGAATAATGCCGTACTTTCTCCAGGAAAGCAGGAATGGAGACTGTTGGATTTGAGATGAAGAGTAAAATATCATCTGCGTAAGCGGCAAGTTTAATGGAGGATTCCGCGGTCTGGAATCCAAGAATGTGAGGGTTCTGGCACAGTCTGGATAAGAAGGGTTCTAAAGCAAGGTTAAAAAGAAAAAGCGAGAGGGGGCTGCCTTGGCGAACTCCTCTGCCAAGATCGAAATAGGGGGAGATCGGACCGTTAGCATAAACTGCGGCCCTTGTGTGAGAATACAATAATGAGATTAGGGAAATCAATTTAGGGCCAAACCCGAACCATCCGAGAGTGTGAAAGAGGTAGGGCCATTCAATCCTGTCGAAGGCTTTCTCGGCATTTAGGACAATCGCCGCAAGGGAATGCTGGAGATGGGAGGATTTTGACAATACGTTAAATAAAAGCCTGGTATTGTCAGTAATGTAACAACCTTTAACAAAGCCAGATTGTTCTTCTCCTAAGAGGTCAGGGAGTAAATGATCCAATCTTATCGTCAATGACTTAGCGAAGATTTTATAATTGATAATAACAAGAGATATGGGTCTGTAGTTCTTGCAATATTGCACTTCTTTTCCGGGTTTAGGTATCAAACAAATGTGTGCATCTGAAAAGGTCCCTGAGGAGGCACCTGATTCAGCAAAGGAATGGAGAAGGGAATACAGCTTCGGAATCAGTATTTTGGAGAAATGAAGGTAAAACTCAACGGTAAAACCGTCTGGGCCAGGAGCCTTGTTAAGTTTATGACGTTGAAGCGCAGTAAGCAACTCCTTCTGTGAGATGTCAGTCTCCAAAGAGGAAAGATCAAGAGGGAAATGTGCAGGCGTTTGAATAGTTGAGAAGAAATGTGTAAGAGAATGAAGACAGGGTTGGGCGTCAGAGGTGTAGGAGGTCTCATAGAAGCGGGAAAATGTAGCAAGAATGTCGGCATCTTTATGTTGTAGGTGTGCATTAGTGTTATAAACAGATTCAATAGTCATCTTGTTATGCTTAACCTTCAGGTAATTAGCAAGGATTTTCCCAGCTTTGTTCCTACCACCATAGAACTTAGCACTTGACTTAAGTAAATATAAGGAGGCATCTTCAGTAGATTTCTCATTAAATGTAAGTTTGGCAGCTACCAGAGATGTCAGAGTATCTTTGGAATGTGAGGTGAAATAGGCGTGTTCCAATCGCTTAATGTCAAGAAGGAGGCTTTTAGTGAAGTGGCGAGCAGTTCTGCGCTTCTTTGCGACATAGTTACTGATGAAGTCGCGTGCAGCTGCATTGAAAGCGTCCCAAACAGTGTGTTTTGAAACCGGCAGAATATCGTTTAATAGAAAAAATTCATCAAAAAAAGCGGTGAAGGAAGTGGAAAATTTGGGATCCAAAAGGAGGGTATTGTTAAAACGCCATATTCTGGGTCCATCAATTTTAGGGATCACTTCAAGGCTGACTATAACAGGGGCGTGATCCGAAAGCAAAATCGGACCAATTTCCGCTGTATTAAGTGTTTGAGCAAGATCATGGGAAACAAAAATGTAGTCAATCCGTGATTGTGAACGGTGATACGGAGAGTAAAAGGTATACTCCTGCAAAGTCGGGTTGCAAAGTCGCCAGGAGTCAATAAGCTTATGCTGGGAAATAGCCTGGGTAAAAAGTTTGTGCGATTTAGTAGGGACATAGGTGGCATCAGATTTCCTATCTATAAACGGGTCGAGTGGTTGGTTACAATCCCCCGCAAGAATGAAATTGTCATCCATGAATTGGGTGATGCGTGGGGAAAACTCAGCCCAAAAAAGGGGTTCAACATTGGTGGGGCCATAAACATTAAGGAGAGAGATTGGAACACCTCTAAGCGATGGTCTGACATGCATCCACTCTGCCATTAGTATCAGATTCTTGGGAAATGAACGTGAAAGGGAGAGACCTGCGACATAGAATTGCAACACCATTGCGTTTACCATCACCTTGGGAGTAAAAAACTTCACCCACCCAACCTCTTTTAAGCTTAGCAGATTCTATGTCAGAAAGGTGAGTTTCCTGAAGAACGCAATATCAACGTTTAATTTGGCTAGGTGAGATAAAATGCGTTGACGCTTAATTGGGGAGTTGATACCCTTAACATTTCATGAAGTTATATTCAATGACATGACATGTACAGTAATATAATGAGTTCGCAACAAATGCAGAAATACTGTGTAAAAAATAAGCTATAAAAAATAACGTATACAAAAGCAAGAAAAAAATCTATGAAGAAGGAAGAATAAAAAGGAGGCAAAGATAGATTAGAGATGAAGAAAGGAAAAAGAGAAAGAAAATTAGTGAGATCAAAAAGACATATTGTAAACAGAAATTTAAAAAATAGATCGTGAGCATAATTGGAGCAAAACGATCGTGGAAGAAAAAGGAAAATCCGAAGAAAACCACAAACTGAAAAAAAGAAGTTATATCTTCCACATGAAAAGGGAGCTCAAACATAAAAGGAAGGGTAAGGAAAGAAAGGAACAAAAGAACAAATGGGAATAGGGGGAAAACATAGCTACAAAAGGAGAAGACAAAAATGGAGCCGGGGGGGAAGGAGCCAACGAGGCAAGGCGACACAACCGTGTTCGGCCAAGCAGAGAGCCGGGGAGACATCATCAGATGGGAAAGGAAACCTGTGGAGACAAAACAAGGAAATACGAAAGCCAATTACACACGGAGAACGTATGAAAGAAGAAGTAGTCAGCAACAATGTGAGAAAAAGAGAATAACCAGCAGGGGAACAGAACGAGGGAAAAAGGCAAACAAGGTCAAAACAAGAACATCAGCAGAACAAATGCAAGCAGAGAATCCAGTCAGCCAGCATGAGATGAAGATGGCCCAGAAGAGTCCATAGCAGTAGTCTTGTGTGCATTAATTAAACTTTGTAGGCGCACTGGGTCTTCATAGGTAGTCGTCTTATTATTGTAGGTGACTTTGAACAGGCAGGGATGGTACAACCCATATCTAGCGCCCATGGAGCGAAGGACATCCCTCATGCCTAAGAAGGCCTTCCGTCGATTGGCAGTCGCTTTTGCATAGTCCTGAGCGAAGAACAGAGGAGAACCAGATCATGATAATTTTTGTGAAGCCTTAGCAGCCGCAAGGACCTTCAGGAGATCAGTGTATTCCAAAAAATAGAGAATGATACCTCTTGGGCGCTGCGACATGGAAGCAGACGTCGGCAGACGACCCAGCCGATGAGCAAGTTGAATGTTAAGAGACGTTCCTTCTGGTAGATGGAGCAATTTAGGAAGGAAGGAGCTGAAGCAAGCGATTGAGTCTGAACCCTCAAGACCCTCCACTAAGCCATAAATGTGGAGGTTATTTCGTCTGTTCCTGTTTGCCAATTCCTCCACCTGCTTCTGGAGGGCGCCAACCTGTGAGGTTAGGTGAGAAACTGTGCTACGAGTTTCCTTGAATGAAGCAACAGACTGCTCGACTGAAGAGACTCTGGTTTCAATTTGTGACCAATTGTCCATAAGAGTCTGAAGCTTAACATTGGTTTCCTCCATAAAAGGACGTACGGTCCCAATTTCCTCCAAAAAAGGGTGGAAGGATCTTATTTCTTCCAGCAAAAGTTCCATGGAAACAGGCGTAGACGATTTGAGAGGTGAGGGAGGATCCTTTTTTAGTCTCTTAGTGGTAGCTTTCCCCGATGCTGACTGGGAAGGATCCATGACAGTGTCGGAGCTTGATGAAGTAAGAGAGTCCTCTAGTTTGGAAAACTCTGAAAACAATTTGGAGTTCTTCACAAAGGCCACCTTTGTTGTGGTCTTGGAGGGTAAACGCGTCATAGATTTCAGTCGTCCCATATAAATTATATGAAACTATCTCAATCCACGTAATGCGTACTGCCTTTGTAGTAAATATGATACCAGCTCAAGAAGGTATAGAAGAGCACGGAGCGGAGCAGTCCCAAATGGCACTCCTGCATATAATAGGTCTTGCAATAAGTCAAATGTAGAGGTCAGCACAGCATCTATGATACCAAGAACAGCAATGTGAAGTGATAGGCAGACAAGAAGCAAACACCACAGGGTATAAGATCATGGAATAAGAATTGCGCAAACAAAGTCAAAAGGCCATAAAGTTGAAAGGAGCAATGACCGTTATGTGGTGAACAACGTTTATGAAAATAATTGCCTGAGCATTGCTACCTCTGACAAAGTAGGAAGGTATAAAGGTGTGCGTATAGTAGATAAAGGAAATGTCCTTGAAAACATGGTCATTCGTCTCAATCTCAAAACTGTGACGCAGGCTTGTAGTAAAAGTCAGAGAAAGAGGGAAGAGGACATTCCATCCAGTGGTATCTGTGCAATTAGCAAGGTAGTTCAATGGTGGATACCATAACAAAAGCAGGCTATCATAGTAAAGAAAACTAGGTAGCAAATCACCTAGATATTCTGGGAATGTAAAGCTAGCGTGCTATTTGAACGTTGGGAAGATGGTATCACCGCTAATTCCAGCACTGCCACACCATATCGCTGGTCAAATTTAGATAACGTAGAGATTCACTCAAAATGGCGGTCAGCAGATGTCGGGCTATGAAGATCAGGCGTATATAGCTGCATAAAGGAGGCGAGGAAATAACGCGTGCCCACATACAAATGCCAGAAGAGTGCTGACAATATGAAGAGCCTGCATGCCAGTAGAAATAAAAGTCATGAAGGACGCACCATGAGGTGACGTTAAAACTGGAGACTTGCGTCGTCACAAAATGGCGGTCGCATCGTACCTGAAGCGGCGAAAGTTGCAATCGCAAAGTTTGAGTTGTCAGGGCATTGCACTAGGTCGGGAACAGCCGCGCCAGCATCCAGGGGTGTTACGATGTCGGAAGAGGCGATCCAGCAGGAAGAAACGGTGTTTAGAGCGACAGAGCTCTCAAGCCTCTACGGAGCCTCACACCAGTGCCGCCATCGCCATCGGGCGCCAAGCCAGGCCCCAACTTGCAAAGTTTTAATCTGCAGAATTCCGCGAATGTACATAAACACTCAGTGAGAATTCCGTGGAGTTACGAGAGTGACCTCCGCCGGCAGAATATAATTTAACGCCCACCCCTAGCTGTCACCCTAAGCGACCATCAAATAGTGGTAGAAGTTCCACCCAAGGACTTAGGAGTGGCAATGCAATGGTAATCACAATGAACTATCACTAAAGGATGCTAGACGTCCACCAAAGGCACTAGCACAGGGGATGTGAGGGTTATTACCGTAAACAAAAGCATGCATCCTCATATTTGTGATTATATACCTAAACTGGATTGGTAGGTAGAGCGGAGACCTTGATCTTGGTGTGAACTCTCATAACTTTAAAAAATCATGTGCCTAAAATTAAGAGCAGGATTCTATGAATAACCCATGATTACAATAAATATCTTTTGAAACACTTGTATTTAGGTGTGCCTCAAATAAAATACAATTGTAGCATTTACCAACACCAAAACAATATAAAAGACAAGAAAAAAATAACAAAATTGCTAAAATAATTTAGTAGAGAGGAATTACTGTACAGTGCATGAGAGGCATATCTGCACTGGGTGAATATGTGCATGGAAATGGTGCAATACAGGGATAATGCAACTTGGTGCAGCACAAGTATGTTAAATGCATGTGCTGGGTGTATGTGTGCCTGTGAATGGTACAATAGCATTGCAAACTCTGGGTTCTATTTTGAGAGGACTAAGCCTGCATAGTGAAACATTGAAAGAAGGTTGAATAATCCTCTCAGACAGGTCTGTGTATTTCTGCATTCCTGTAAGCTGGGTGGGACACACTAGAGAGGCGAGATCCAGGCTTCCTCTGTACACTATAAAGGGTGATCTTTGATTCAGCTAGAGAATTCACATAGAAGGGGCCTGGTCACATTTCTGAGAGGGGATAGGGCTGATAAGGGAATCATAACGAGTAGGGCTGAGCCCTGTGGCTACCTTTTGATGCACATATCAATGGGGCTGACATCCAGGTGTGAACTCTAGGCACTCCCATGGCCTGTGTTGTGGGGCTATCAGATTTGAAGTAATTCCTGCTTTCAAGAGGAAGAGAGGGCAAAGGAGAGGAGTTTGCACTTAAAAGGATTTAAACACCCAACATACACTTCAAAGACCCAGGGCCAGATGTACTAAGCATTTATCTGGTCGCAAACGAACCGATCGGCAGAATCAGGCCATTTGCGACTGTGAAAATGCTTTTTCTAATGTACAAAATGCACAATATGATTTGGTAACTCGTTCATGAGCTTTACTGTCTGAAGCCCACGCAAAGATTTTTTTAAATAATGCATGTACTGTAGATCGGACAAAGAAACACACAGACACCTTCTGCATCAGTGCAGTGCAGGGAACGGTATCATGATACAGACCCTTTTTTCTCTGGACCAGCATCACTTTGGCTTCAAGACTGTAGGAGCTGATTTTCATAATGCTGACCCAACAATGAGCGGTGAACTTCAAAACCCTATCACAGGACCACACAATCTCCACTCCAGCACTTCCTGTTCTTTCAAGTAAAATCAATGAAGGATTTTCTTTTTTCCAATATGGAATGATACAGAGTGACCAGGTTTCTTTACTTGTGCTCGCTAAACTCAGTCCCAAGTCATTACATGCTAGTCATGTCCTGCCCTCTCCTCATCAAAGCAAAATTCACCAATCCAGTCAACCCTGTGTAAGTCCAAAATCATCATTTCATAGACACTTGTTTTCTCTCAGCATACAGAGGAAGGCCTGTAAATGAAAGTGTCCTTCAATATCTGGAACAGACATAACAATGAAAAACTATAAGGTCTCAAATATTCCTAACATGGAAGAAGTAGGAAATGGGGTTATTCGTTGAGATAGTTGGGGGCCCCACTCAAATGATACACAGCATCCTTGTCACAGTGAACAACAAAAGTCACTAAATAAACCTGTGCTTAACCCTCTGGTAACTTGACACAAATTTAGTCAGGCATAATTTAGAGGTTATGTGTAAAGCATTTATGCAACACTCAATCAGTAATAAAGTAAAAACACAACACAATAAAAATCCTTAAAACAATTTAGAAAAACAGCGCATATTTTAATAAATAAATGAACACCAAAACAATAAAAATAACATTTGTAGAACTGGAGTTATAACTTGTTAAAAGTTCAGGTGAAAATTGCTCAACAAAGAGGCACTTGCAGTTATCTGGTTGCACAGGACCAGACCAAAGTCACAAGCTTGGGCTGACCACAATGGAGCGCGGGTCAGATACAGGGACCAGGTTCATCCCAGAGAAGAGTTTAAATTGTCACACAGTCCAACTCTACTGTGGGACTTCAGCCAGAACTTCGCATTGGGGAGGAACGTGAGGAGATTGTTTTTGGTGTTAAGAGACAGTCAGAGCTGAAGCTTTGCATTAGCAGGAGACACAGGTGGCCATTGCTGACATGAAGAGCAGGTCACTGCCAAGAGTTGGCAGGAGACGCAGGTGGACAATCAAAGCTGACAAGAGTCCTAAAGCTTTGGATTTTCACCTGCCCTGGACTCTTGCAGTTTTGAAGAAGGAAGAGTACACTTTGACGCCAGCCAAGGTTCCAGGAACTAATGAGGCACCTCTTCTGGATTAGGACTCACTCCAGCAGAGACCAGCAGCAGGGCTTAGGCAGGTCCATTTGGTACTGGTCAGCTGGGCCGTTGTTGGGAAGTCCTCTGGAAGCTTGTTGTGTCCCTGTAGCTCAAAAAGGAAGTCATCCAACTGACCGTTGAAGTCACTTCTGGGGATCCTGGATTTAAGGCAGGCAGGTCCAGTCTTCCTTACCCAGACAGTAGTGCAGTGCTTCCGAATCTTCCACAGGTCTAGGAGTGTTCTGATGTTTCTTTCTGGGACTTTTACACCCAGTGCCAGCCTGTGTGTGTGGGAGGCACTCTCTTTGTCTACCCATAGGCAGTGTCTGGTCACGTTTGCCCCTTCCACGAAAGGGCACAAGGCAGAGGTGTCAGTTGTTTTTGCCAGTGACAGAGCAGGCAGCTTCAGAAGTCAGTAAGGGGTTGCTCACAGCCCTCTGGCTACCCTGTAAAGCTCAGGAAGGGCTGCGTACATCCATCCTGACCATCCTAATCAGGAGAGGACCACCCTTCCACCCACCAAAGCCTCTTTTGTCAACTATCTGGAAACAATAGACATTACACCACAGTAGAGCCATTATCACTGATAAAGTGTAATATGGCTACCCTTTTGTGGGTGAGGAGGTCTTGATACAGTGAAAAACTTTCTAACAACTTTTTTTACTATCAGGACATGTAAGACTTGAATACACATGTCCTACTTTTTAAATACCATGCATCCTGCCCTATAAGCCCTTCAGTGCCTACCATAAGGGTGACTTATATGTATTAAAAAAGGTTTAGGCTTGGCAAGATGTATATTGAGTCAAGTTGATATGCCAGTTTACAACTGCACTACAGACTGCAGTGGCAGGCCTGCAACATGTTTTACAGTGCTACTTTAGTGATGTACAAAATACTTGCTGAAGCCCCTACTTATACCATTTAATTAACAGATCCATTCTATATGTACTATCTTTTATTAGGAACTCATAAGTAAAGTAAATTAAAAGGCAATTACAGGTATACCACTTATGCCATGTTAAATGCCGAGAGCACAAACACTTTGCCTTCTGAGTAGCAGGGGTAAAGCAGGGGTAAAGTGAAAAGAGTCCTAATTCCAAAATGCAAAAATCTGGGGAATACCGCTGCAAAGATCTCCAGTTTAACAGAAGTATTTCAATTAAATGTCTTGCTGTTTGGAGAAAAAACTGAAAATTTAATTTCTAAAAATACATTTCAAAAAATTTCTACTAATGATTTATATTTATTTTACCAAAATTAAGTGATAATTAAGGCCAAAGTTATTAAAGTAGGTATTTAAGCACTGTTCAAATATACCAATATCTAAACTGCCACCACCCTAAGACAATAGAACCTTTTTGTATGTGCTAACATTACAGATACAAATACACACAACTTCTATATTTCAAATATGAACATTATGGAACTAGGATTATGTGTTTGAAAAAACCCTTACAGATGACTAAATATCAGAGATATGGCTTGTATGTCAAAAATATGTTGTTTGTTACTTTAAAACCATCTTGTTTGTGGTGATACCTGTTAGTCAGTCACATTGGGTCACCAAGTATCTCACTTCACTCCTCATGGGTATTTGACTTTTACACAACTTGCACAGTTTGTGCACACTGTCTATGGGAGTACATAAAAGGTACATGTGAGAAAGTAGATTATTAGTTGAGGTAGATGGTAGCCCATCACAAGTATTAATTACACTATTCTTATTTTTTTATCAATCCAACATAATTTCAAATTCAGACTTATAACACAGTACCATATCTTTGTGATACACCAATAATAAATAAATACAGTGTACATATTCAGGAATATAAAAGTATAAGGAGCAGAATAGTAATTAAAATAGCACTGCATTAAGAATAATTAAAAATAAGATACAATACAGTCAGTCAGTCAAATACACTTTATTCGATTTGTTAAAAATCATAAAAGGCATAAAACATTTACATACATACATAAAAGCATATAATACATTTTCCAGGTTCGATACAAATTCCTTGTAAACGTGTGCAATACAATTCATCAAGAGATAATCCGCACAAATGATACACTTAATTAAAAATAAAATACAGATTTTGCATTACAAAAGCGCTTAAAGTGCATAATGTGCTTAAAGTACAAACACAGAGAGAATGTGCAAATTTGCAAAAAGTAAATCCTGAAATGTATATTTAATCATTCTAGAAACCCCTTAAAATAGGCAGTGGGAATCTTTCTTAAATACATAAGGAATAATGTTGTTAAGTTATAATAACAGTACAGAGTGTCCCTATTTATGATTAATGGTGGCCGATATGTGGGAAAGTCAGGGTGACACTCTGGTGGTTGATCATCTGGGGATCCATGGGGTTCAACCTTTAGACTTTTTACGGTGCTAATGAGTTTGTTCGGTTTCCTTCAAAGTTTTAAAGCAGGCCTCCGCTTTTTCAAGAAATGTTACCATTCTGCAGCTCAGCTGGATATCGTCTCCTTTAAAGCAGGCAAGAACTGCTTGCCTGCAGGTTCGTATGTTGCGAATGTTAAAAAGTGGTCGCAGGAAGACGCGTCGATCTTGGGCGAGCTTGGTGCAAGTAGTGATCAAGGGAACAATGTTTTCCTTGCCCTTCCCGCAGAGACGGCATGTTGTTGGTAAGTGTGGCCGTAACCATGGAGGTAGGTGGGACGCTGACGGCAGCAGCCCTAGGCAAAATTTCAGGAACTTCTCTTTTATTTTTTTAGTAAAACCTATCTGAAGATAGGTTTGTGGCAAGGACGTAGTATACGATTGGAGCGTAAGCCAGCCGTGAGCCCGCTCTGATAGGGAGGCTTTGTCCTGCAACAGTGATTCCTTCCGGACTGTCTTGTTGACCACCTTATTAAAGACTGCTGTAGAGCATGGAAGATCCCAGAGTTGCTGTAAGCCAAGGTCCTCGATAGCAGCCTCCAGGTATCGCCTTGTCAAGCATGTTTCTTTGTTTTGAAGTTCCTTCCACAGGAGAGCGTTTAGAGTATTCGAGTCTCCCCTGCTTATTTTGTGCCAGGTTTTTATGTAAGCTCCCTTGCGTGCCAGATCTTCTTTTTGTAACCCGAGCTCTAATCTCATTTGGGCAGGGGATGAATACCTTGGTAGGCCAAAGATCATACGTAGTGCTTTTGCCACTGTTCTGTCTATTAGAGGAACATCCCTCCCTCTCATAGATTCACTGCCATAAGTTATGGATGGAATTAACTTAGCCTGTATGACCTTAATAAGCGGATGTAAACTTGGGCCGGAGACCATATTTTTTAAATTTCTAAGACTTGCTGCGATGGTTAGTCCTCTCCTTTTTATGGCTTCGCACTGTGGCACGAAATTTCCCTTTTGGTCAATGATAACTCCCAGGTATCGATATTCACGGACCATTTCTAGCTTTCGAGATGACAAAAGCCAGTTTCGTATTGATTTCATTTTGGAAAGGTTAATGCACATAACTTTCGATTTTTCGCAGTTGATGGTAAGGATAATCGCCGCGGAGTATCTTGAGGTGATATCCAGCAGCCGCTGGAGGCCAACAGGGGTCCGGCTGATGAGTAGTAAGTCATTGGCGTAGAATAAATTAGAGATCTGTGAGCCCCCTAACTTTGGGGTGTGCGAGTTGCATTCATTCAGCAACGTAGATAGCTCTCCCATAAAAAGATTACCAGTGCCCAGCCTAACTTGCACCCATGTCTCGCTGTGTAGAAGAATTAGTTGGTTTAAAAGCTGCGGAGAAATGTTCAGCTTCTGTAACTTTTCCCACAGTAGGTTTCTATTGACATGGTTAAAAGCTGAGCTATAGTCGATATAACACAAGTAGAGTGGATGGTTCGCTTCTAGGGCTGCATCAATTAATAAAGAAAGTGCTAAAATATTAGTAGAGGTGCCCATACCTTTGCAGAAACCTGTTTGGTTGTATGGGATTGCTGAAACATCGGCTGCCCAAGATGATAATTCTTCTAGAAGCAGACCCGCAAAATATTTTGCATCATTGTCGAGCAGGGCTACTAGCCGATAGTTTTTTGGGTCGCTTTGGTCTCCCTTTTTGAAGATAGGAGAGATAATTGCTCCCCTCCACGATGAAGGAATTAGTGATGTCTGTAGAAACTTAACGAACATTGGTTTAACCCCTTCGCTGCTAGGCTTTTTCCCCTCCTGTGCTAAGCCTTTTTTTGGCGTTTTGGGGTAGTGCGCGCTTAGGCCCTTGTAACTTTTTGACCACATAAGGTATCCACGCCAAATTTGCGTCCTTTTCTTCCAACATCATGGGGATTCTAAAGGCGCTGAGGGTTTGTGGATTCCCTTGGAGGGGTCCCAGAAATTAACCAAAATATAGTGATTTTTTTGTTTTTTTTCAGAAAAATGGGAAAAACGGGCTGCAAATGAAAGCCTCTGGGTTTTTCCCTGAAAATGGTATCACAAAAGGGTTTGTGGGGCTGAAATCTCCATTTTTTCAGCTTTCAGGGAATGACAGTCTTTTGTCAGAGAACCGACATTTTTTACTCAGTTTTGGCATTTTTCTGGGACATAGCCTATTTTTGCTATTTTTAGAGCTTTCCACCTCTTTCCAGTTAATGGTAGAAATGAGTTTGAAAGCAATAATGGATCCTGGCAAACTTTACATATTCGAAAAGTAGACAAAATTCTGAATTCAGAAAGGGGTCATTTGTCTAAATCCATGAAGGTTTCGTTATAGAAACTAACAGTTAGATATTGGAATATTTGAAATTTTGTTGAAAAAAACAGCCTTTTGTCTCAACGTTTTCACCTATAATTTTTTCTAATTTTGACAACTCTTGGAAAGCAATATACCGTTACATTTGTTAGACCTTTCTGGTTGTGGGGATATATAGGACTTGTAGTTTCACCAAGAACCCGACGAACCCAGATCCAAAAACTGAGCAGCAACTTGCAATGGTATTTTTTCATTTACTGGGTATAGTGCACTTTGTCTTGGAAAATGTATACATGGAATAATCTGTATGAAAGACAACTATGTATTTCTGAATTGGGTACAAAGTATAGAGTTCAGAAACAGTATATAATTGCACATTTTCAAAGTTGGGAATACTCATACTAGCTTGAGAAGTATTGGTCATTTTTCATAAAGATTTTTTTTTTACACAATGTCTTTCATTGAAAGGGAGAAATGCATGAAAACTCAATTGGTAATAACAGTTGATTTACAAATCTGAATTACCCCAAGTGTCCCGATAAAAACGGTACCTCACTTGTGTGGGTCGGCCTTGTGCCTGCGACAGGAAACGGCGCAAAATGCAACGTGGTCACACCTAAATTTTGCAGTTACAAAGTGCCTACCTGTAGTTTTTGCACCCTAGCTCTGCCGGCACCTAGGGAAACCTAGCAAACCTATACATTTCTGAAAAGTAGACACCCAGGGAAATTCAGGATGGGGTGACTTGTCTGCCTACCCCCAGGTTTTGTTACCCAGAATCCCTTGCAAACATAAAAATTTGACCAAAAAAACACATTTTCCTCACATTTCTGTGGTGGAAAGTTCTGGAATCTGCGTGGATCAACAAATTTCCACCCACCCAGCGTGCCCCCAGGTCTCCCAAAAAAAATGGTACCTCACTTGCGTGGGTAGGCATAGTGGCTGCGACATGAAACAGCGCAAAACGCAGCAGGGTCGCACCTCAATTTCCCAGTGAAATTTAGCACGATTCGGACAAAAAGACTACCTTTTGTTTTTGTGCCGTAGCTCTGCCAGCACCTAGGGAAACCTAGCAAACCTATACATTTTTGAAAACTAGACTCCCAGGGCAATTCAGGATGGGGTGACTCGTCTGCCTACCCCCAGGTTTTGTTACCCAGAATCCCTTGCAAACATAACAATTTGACCAAAAAAACACATTTTCCTCACATTTCTGTGGTGGAAAGTTCTGGAATCTGCGTGGATCAACAGATTTTCACCCACCCAGTGTGCCCCCAGGTCTCCCAAAAAAAATGGTACCTCACTTGCGTGGGTAGGCATAGTGGCTGCGACATGAAACAGCGCAAAACGCAGCATGGTCGCACCTCAATTTCCCAGTGAAATTTAGCACGATTCGGACAAAAAGACTACCTTTTGTTTTTGCGCCGTAGCTCTGCCAGCACCTAGGGAAACCTAGCAAACCTATACATTTTTGAAAACTAGACACCCAGGGCAATTCAGGATGGGGTGACTCGTCTGCCTACCCCCAGGTTATGTTTCCCAGAATCCCTTGCAAACATAAAAATTTGACCAAAAAAACACATTTTCCTCACATTTCTGTGGTGGAAAGTTCTGGAATCTGCGTGGATCAACAGATTTCCACCCACCCAGTGTGCCCCCAGGTCTCCCGAAAAAATTGGTACCTCACTTGCGTGGGTAGGCATAGTGGCTGCGACATGAAACAGTGCAAAACGCAGCATGGTCGCACCTCAATTTCCCAGTGAAATTTAGCACGATTTGGACAAAAAGACTACCTTTTGTTTTTGCGCCGTAGCTCTGCCAGCACCTAGGGAAACCTAGCAAACCTTTACATTTTTGAAAACTAGACACCCAGGGCAATTCAGGATGGGGTGACTCGTCTGCCTACCCCCAGGGTTTGTTACCCAGAATCCTTTGCAAACATAAAAAATTGACCAAAAAAACACATTTTCCTCACATTTCTGTGGTGGAAAGTTCTGGAATCTGCGTGGATCAACAAATTTCCACCCACCCAGCGTGCCCCCAGGTCTCCCGAAAAAAATGGTACCTCACTTGCGTGAATAGACATAGTGGCTGCAACAGGAAACGGTTCAAATCGTACGGTGGTGAATTTACATTACCTTATTGCAAAACTACCTTGATTTTGGGGGGGGGGGGCATCTGAATTTGTGGCCTGGGGCTCGGTGGTATTCTTTGCAAAGTAGTAAACCCAAACAGTTCTGAAAACTAGACACCCGGGGGAGTCCAGGGAGGTATGGCATGCATGGGTCCCCCAATGTTTTCCTACCCAGAACTCCCTGCAAACCTGAAAATTAGGTAAAAATTGCACTTTTCTAAACTTTGTGGCGTGGGATCGCCGTGTCGGCAAAAAAGTCATACCACCCTGCGTTCCCCTTGTTCTCCCGAGTAAAAGGATACCTCACTTGTGTGCGTGCCCCAAAGCAGAACACGCCAAAAATGAATTTTGAAAAAAGTAGTTTTTACTCATATTTACGTTTTACAAATTAAGCACCCCAGCCTAAGTCACATGCCTTTGGCCCACCCACACAAGTGAGGTATCATTTTACTCGGGAGAACAAGGGAAACGCTGGGTGGTAGGACATTTGTTCCGGCAGCGAGATCCCACCCAAAAAAGTATGGAAAAGTGGGTTTTTTGACCAAAATTTCAGGTGTGCAGGGGTTTCTGGGTAGGAAAACATTGGGGGACCCACGCATGCCATACCACCCTGGACTCCCCCGGGTGTCTAGTTCTCAGAACTGTTTGGGTTTGGTAGTTTCCAAAGATGCCTGCCAAGCCCCGGGCCAAAAGCTCAGGTGACCCCCTCAAAAAATAAGATTATTTGGCTAAAGGTAATGTTTTCGTCTCCACAGTATGAATTGGGCCTTTTCCTAAAGCAGCCGCTATGCCTACCCATGCAAGTGAGGTACCATTTTTATCGGGAGACCTTGGGGAACGCTGGGTGGGAGGTAATTTGTGTGAGCCCAGTGATGCCACGCTTTCCCACACTAAAACGTGTGAAAAAACTGATTTTTTCCATGCAAAAAATGAGGTTTGCAAGGGATTCTGGGTAAAGGAACGTTGGAGGATCCACGCAAGCCATACCCCCTTGGAAGCCCCCGGGTGTCTACTTTTCAGAAATGTGTGGGATTGGTAGGTTTCCCTAGATGGCTGTCTCGCACGGGGCCAAAAACCCAGGTAACCCCTCTTGCAAAAGCTGGTGGACTTAAGATTTGCACCATTGTTACATTCACCAGCTTTTGCAAGAGGGGTTACCTGGGTTTCTGGCCCCGTGCGAGACAGCCATCTCTGGAAACCTACCAAACCCACACATTTCTGAAAAGTAGACACCTGGGGGCTTCCAAGGAGGTATAGCTTGCGTGGATCCGCCAACGTTCCTTTACCCAGAATCCCTTGCAAACCTCAATTTTAGCAGAAAAAAATAAATTTTTTCACACGTTGTAGTCTGGGAAAGCGTGGCATCACTGGGCTCACACAAATTACCTCCAACCCAGCGTTCCCCCAAGTCTCCCGATAAAAACGGTACCTCATTTGCGTGGGTAGACATAGTGGCTGCAACAGGAAACGGTTCAAATCATACGGTGGTGAATTTACATTACCTTATTGCAAAACTACCTTGATTTTGGGGGGGGGGCATCTGAATTTGTGGCCCGGGGCTCGGTGGTATTCTTTGCAAAGTAGCAAACCCAAACAGTTCTGAAAACTAGACACCCGGGGGAGTCCAGGGAGGCATGGCATGCATGGGTCCCCCAATGTTTTCCTACCCAGAACTCGCTGCAAACCTTAAAATTAGGTAAAAATTGCACTTTTCCAAACTTTTTGGCGTGGGATCGCCGTGCCGGCAACAAAGTCGTACCACCCTGCGTTCCCCTTCTTCTCCCGAGTAAAAGGATACCTCACTTGTGTGCGTGCCCCAAAGCAGAACACGCCAAAAATGAATTTTGAAAAAAGTAGTTTTTACTCATATTTACGTTTTACAAATTAAGCACCCCAGCCTAAGTCACATGCCTTTGGCCCACCCACACAAGTGAGGTATCATTTTACTCGGGAGAACAAGGGAAACGCTGGGTGGTAGGACATTTGTTCCGGCAGCGAGATCCCACCCAAAAAAGTATGGAAAAGTGGGTTTTTTTACCAAAATTTCAGGTTTGCAGGGGTTTCTGGGTAGGAAAACATTGGGGGACCCACGCATGCCATACCACCCTGGACTCCCCCGGGTGTCTAGGTCTCAGAACTGTTTGGGTTTGGTAGTTTCCAAAGATGCCTGCCAAGCCCCGGGCCAAAAGCTCAGGTGACCCCCTCAAAAAATAAGATTATTTGGCTAAAGGTAATGTTTTCGTCTCCACAGTATGAATTGGGCCTTTTCCTAAAGCAGCCGCTATGCCTACCCACGCAAGTGAGGTACCATTTCTATCTGGAGACCTTGGGGAACGCTGGGTGGGAGGTAATTTGTGTGAGCCCAGTGATGCCACGCTTTCCCACACTAAAACGTGTGAAAAAACTGATTTTTTCCAGGCAAAAAATGAGTTTTGCAAGGGATTCTGGGTAAAGGAACGTTTTATTTATTTATTTATTTATTTATTTAATTTGTATAGCGCGTTATAACCACCGGGGTCTCTAAGCGCTGTTTGTCCAGAATTACGTAGTGGGGGTTCGGCCATTACTTGATATTACCACAGCGCCTACAGGCTACACCATGCTTGCCTAAACAGAGTGGTTTTTAATTTTTTCCTGAAGGATAACAGGTTACATTCCTTCCTTAGTTCTGGGGCCAATTTATTCCATAGAGCAGGAAGCGTGTTGGAGAAAGCGCGTCCTCCCACCGTGGCCAGTTTGAAACGGGATTGGGACAAGAGGGTCGCATCCGACGAACGCAAAGTCCTGCTCGGTGTATAAGGGGACAGGCGAGATTTCAGGTATCTCGGTGCATTGCCATACAACACCTTATGTACGATGCACAAACCTTTAAAAACAACCCTCTGCCGAATCGGGAGCCAATGTAGCTCCTGCATCAGTGGGGAAGAGTGGGCAGTTCTAGGTTTTTTATAGATCAGCCGGGCTGCATCGTTCATAACCCCCTGTAACATATCCAACAGCCGTTGAGGTAGGCCAATATACAGGGAGTTACCGTAGTCTAGCCTAGCCAGAATTGTGGCTGAGACCACGTGTCTCATGGTGGAAAAAGAGAGTAAAGGAGAGATCTTCCTCAATTGTCGCAGCAGGCCTATACAAGTGCCCACTACCGTGGTGACTTGTTTCTTCATGGAGAGTTTATCATCCACGTATAGACCCAGGCTTTTTACTGCAGACGCCGGCTCCGGCGACGCACCCAGCTCCACAGGCCAAAATCTCTCACTCCAAGGGTTGCCCGTGATGGAGATAGTCAGCACTTCCGTCTTGTCCGGGTTAATTTTTAAAGAATTCTCGGACATCCAGTTAGTGGTGGCTTTAAGTATGTCCTGCAACCTGGTGGACGCTCCCGGACCATCATCCAGCCGGATGATTATCTGGGTGTCATCAGCGTAGTTATACACTAAGCAGTCCATCCTGTTCAGGAGTGCAATTAGAGGCTGCAAGTATACATTAAAGAGTAGGGGTGACAGGGCAGAGCCCTGTGGAACCCCACAAATAATAGGGGAGGAAGTGGAAAGCAGATCCCCAACTGTACTCTCTGTGTCCTGCCCTGCAGGAATGATGTGAGCCATGCATGCGCTGTACCCCTGATACCAAAGGACCTCAACCGCGACAGTAGTTGTTCATGACACACGGTATCAAAGGCCGCGGAGAGATCCAATAGTACCAGGGCGCTTGGTGTTTTTATATCGGCGCGACTCCTCAGTTCATCCAGAATAGAGAGCATAACTAGTTCCGTGCTATGATTAGCACGGAACCCTGCCTGATTGGGCTCCAGCAGGTTATTGCTCTCGAGATGTCCCGAGAGCAGCGCCAGCACATGCTGCTCAATAACTTTAGCCAAAAAAGGCAGCTGGGAGATGGGTCGAAAATTCTTTAGACACTTCGTGTCTGATCCAGGTTTCTTTATTAAAGGGATCAGGCGAGCCTCTTTAAAAGCTAGAGGCACCTGTCCTGTGAGAAGAGAAGCGTTCAGCAGATGTAAAACTTCATTCTCAATACCTGGCAATGCCAGTTTGAACACATTCGGAAGGCAAAGATCGACCTTAGAGCCAGATTTAACTCGATCCATGATCGTGCGTAGCTCCTGTTTTGCCATTGGGATGAACTCAACCAGCGGTATAGTGTCCGATGAGATGGAAAGATCGGGTGGGCAGGGACAATCGAGGGGTGTAGTTGCGGCAATTTCTCCCAGAATATTGGAGATCTTATTCACAAAAAAGTCCTGGAACCTCTTACAGTCCACCTGGGCGAACTCAGTGCTTTGCTCTTTGTTTGTCCTGAGCTCAGCAAGGACCCGAAAGATTTCCTTCTGCGGATTTCTAGCCGCAACTATTCTTTCCTCAAAGAAAACAGCCTTCCTAGATTGAATGGCTAATTTATACGTCGACAAGGAAGAAATATATTCTTTCTTAGCAATGGCGTCATACTCCTTCCGCCATGCTCGTTCCTTCCTCCTCACCTCACGTTTCAAATCCCGTAGGGTGTCATTATACCACGGAGCACCGGCTCCTCTCTCCACCTTCTTCATCCTCCGAAGGGGTGCCACCAAGTCAATGGCTCTCCCCAGTCTCTGCTGAAATTGTCCGCAAAGAACATCGATATTACCCTCCTGCTCCATCACTGGGGGGGATTCTTCCAGGAGATGCACCAATTTCTCCCCATCGATGTTTCTCCACTTCCGGGCCATTTTCCAACCTTCCCCCGGTTTGGACAAATGCCCATTCAGTAGAATTCTTCCTCTTAACAAAAAATGGTCAGACCACGCACATGGCAAGATTTCAAGAGGGCTCTGGGCTGGCATGGTGGTCCAAACTAAATCAAGCACATGTCCCTTCTCGTGTGTTGGTCCCTTCACTTGCTGAGTGAAGTCCAAAGAGGAGAATGCTTCCTCGATCTGCAACGCTTGTCCCTCTTTAGGGGATTTTTCCCAATGGTAATTAAAGTCCCCGACAATAATCATTTTGTCGTACCTCGAGCGCAGATCCTGAACCAGTCGAATGAGAAGAGCCGGGAATTCAGGCGGAGCCCAGGGTGGTCGGTATAGCACCAAAAACACCACACAGACCACCCCCCCGCCTGAGTTTTACCCCTATAACCTCTGCGCCCCCTAAGGTTTCAGATAGAAACATTTCGGCACGGAGATGGGCCTGATAGAGAAGGGCTACTCCCCCTCCTTTCTTAGCTCCCTCCCTGTTAAAATGGAGAGCCAGATAGTTATCTGGTAAGGCTGCCACTAAATCCGGCGCCGAACAGTCCTCCAGCCATGTCTCGGTAAGCGCAAGAACATCTAGCTCACCGTCTTCCAGTAATGAAAAAACCTCCAGCTTATGGGCCTGCAAAGAGCGTGTATTCAACAGGCCATAGTTTAGAGCATGCACATTAGAATCGCGCAGCCCCTCTCTGGGGTCCCTGGCTGTAGAAAGAAGCCCCTCTAGGGCTAGCAGGTTTAGACAATCCTGGGCAAGATGGGACTTACCCAAGTTGAGCCCCAGAAGGTCGCGTCTAGAATAACGCAAAAATGGGCCAGGGGTTCTGGCCCCGGGTCCCGAATGGTCACTGATGGGCAAAGATGGGCTCACCTCTGGCGAGCCTCCGGCGCGCCTATGGCGCGCCCGCTGCGCGTCACCGCTGCGCGTCATCATGGGGGCGTTTAAGTAGCACCCAATCGTGCTATGTCTGCCGCGACAACTAGAGCGGCAACAAAGATGGCGTCCCTTGCCGGCACTTCCCCTCCCAAGATGGCGCCTACCCCCAGACCAGCTAACGGGCCGCCGAACAGCGGTGGAGATAGCAGATTTTACATGCAGGTATGTCCTAAGAAGCCCGCTAAGCACCACGATTCCAAATGGTGAAGTGTTCCCTATAAAATGCGAGAAATTAAAATGCACAGACTCGCGCTTTAAGCGCCGAGCATATGACAGCTAAAACAATTAAGTTTCCAATCCACAATTGAAATTAGGTGTCCACCAGCAAGTGGCAGTAACTAAATTTCTAGAATAGCAAGCGCAGCAGCAGCGTGATGAAATAATGCCTCGCCTGCACTAGCGCTTACCTGAACAGAGCGAGCGCCTGCTCTGACCGGCTTAAGTAGCACCCAATCGTGCTATGTCTGCCGCGACAACTAGAGCGGCAACAAAGATGGCGTCCCTTGCCGGCACTTCCCCTCCCAAGATGGCGCCTACCCCCAGACCAGCTAACGGGCTGCCGAACAGCGGTGGAGATAGCAGATTTTACATGCAGGTATGTCCTAAGAAGCCCGCTAAGCACCACGATTCCAAATGGTGAAGTGTTCCCTATAAAATGCGAGAAATTAAAATGCACAGACTCGCGCTTTAAGCGCCGAGCATATGACAGCTAAAACAATTAAGTTTCCAATCCACAATTGAAATTAGGTGTCCACCAGCAAGTGGCAGTAACTAAATTTCTAGAATAGCAAGCGCAGCAGCAGCGTGATGAAATAATGCCTCGCCTGCACTAGCGCTTACCTGAACAGAGCGAGCGCCTGCTCTGACCGGCTTAAGTAGCACCCAATCGTGCTATGTCTGCCGCGACAACTAGAGCGGCAACAAAGATGGCGTCCCTTGCCGGCACTTCCCCTCCCAAGATGGCGCCTACCCCCAGACCAGCTAACGGGCCGCCGAACAGCGGTGGAGATAGCAGATTTTACATGCAGGTATGTCCTAAGAAGCCCGCTAAGCACCACGATTCCAAATGGTGAAGTGTTCCCTATAAAATGCGAGAAATTAAAATGCACAGACTCGCGCTTTAAGCGCCGAGCATATGACAGCTAAAACAATTAAGTTTCCAATCCACAATTGAAATTAGGTGTCCACCAGCAAGTGGCAGTAACTAAATTTCTAGAATAACAAGCGCAGCAGCAGCGTGATGAAATAATGCCTCGCCTGCACTAGCGCTTACCAGGTAACCCCTCTTGCAAAAGCTGGTGGACTTAAGATTTTCACCATTGTTACATTCACCAGCTTTTGCAAGAGGGGTTACCTGGGTTTCTGGCCCCGTGCGAGACAGCCATCTATGGAAACCTACCAAACCCACACATTTCTGAAAAGTAGACACCCGGGGGCTTCCAAGGAGGTATGGCTTGCGTGGATCCTCCAACGTTCCTTTACCCAGAATCCCTTGCAAACCTCAATTTTAGCAGAAAAAAAATAATTTTTTTCACACGTTGTAGTCTTGGAAAGCGTGGCATCACTGGGCTCACACAAATTACCTCCCACCCAGCGTTCCCCCAGGTCTCCTGATAAAAACGGTACCTCACTTGCGTGGGTAGCCATAGTGGCTGCAACAGGAAAAGGTCCAAATCTAACGGTGGTGAATATAAAATACCCTGAAGCAATATAACTTTGATTTTTTGGGGGGGAGGCACCTGAGTTTTTGGCCCGGGGCTGGGTGGTATTCTTTGGAAAGTAGCAAACCCAAACAGTTCTGAAAACTAGACACCCGGGAGAGTCCAGGGAGGTATGGCATGTGTGGGTCCACCAATGTTTTCCTACCCAGAACTCCTTGCAAACCTTAAAAATAGGTAAAAATATCACTTTTCCAAACATTTTGGCGTGGGATCGCCGTGCCGGCAAAAAAGTCCTACCACCCTGCGTTCCCCTTGTTCTCCCGAGTAAAAGGATACCACACCTTAACAGAGTTACTCAAAAGTCAAACATTCAAGCACGGCTATCTATTCCTCAAAGACACACACATACAGGTTGGATTTGGCACGAGGGCGAGTGATGGTTCAGTACATAAAATTTTATTAACAAGATATTTCAAAAAAATGAAATGCTCTGTCAATAAATAAATGCATAAAAACTGAACCAGTGACTCGCAACTCGTGAGCTGTAAAGCCACGACAAGGCACCAAGCGTTTTACAGGCCATTCACGCACCTTTCATACCTGATACAAACCAGACCATTGACACCATCCGAATGGAAAAGCAACACATAACAACAATCACAATAAGGGGCAAGGTACACCCTACTGCAGAAAGAGAAAAAAACCAATTATTACTGCACACCCATCTAATCCGCAAGCACACACACATACTGGTTGGATTTGGTACGAGGGTGAGTGATGATTCAGTACATACAATTGTATATGCAAGTAATTTCACAAAAATGAAATACACTGTGTATAATTGAAAGTATGATAAACTGAACCACTGACTCACAGCTCGTGAGCTGTAAAGCCACGTCAAGGCACCAACCTCTTTACAGGCCATTCATACACCTTTCGTACGCGTGACACATACAAAACATTCACACCGCCAGCCGCGGACCCATCACATTCCAACACTCACACCAGCAAACAGCGCCATTCAAGGGCCCATCACTTTCACACGCCGACATTTCGGACACTGCAACTACACAAAATAATGGACTGTGTGGAGTGTCACTCAACTAGCAGTGTGTGTAGTGACCAACAGAAAGTAACTACTCACACACCGCCTGCCGAGCGCCAGTACACCCACACCACCATCCAAGCACCAGACCATGCACACCGCCAGCCAAGCACTACTCCGTGCACAGACAGCCAAGTACCACTCCATGCACACCACCAGCCAAGCGCCCCTCTACACACACCACCAGCCAAGCGCCACTCCACAAACACAACACCAGCCAAGCACCACTCCGTGCACAGACAGCCAAGTACCACTCCACGCACATCGTCCAGCCAAGCGCCACTCCACACACACCGCCAGCCAAGCACCACTCCACACACACCGCCAGCCAAGCACCACTCCGTGCACAGACATCCAAGTACCACTCCATGCACACCACCAGCCAAGCGCCCCTCCACACACACCACCAGCCAAGCGCCACTCCACAAACACAACACCAGCCAAGCACCACTCCGTGCACAGACAGCCAAGTACCACTCCACGCACACCGTCCAGCCAAGCGCCACTCCACACACCCCCCCAGCCAAGCACCACTCCACACACACCGCCAGCCAAGCACCACTCCGTGCACAGACAGCCAAGTACCACTCCATGCACACCATCAGCCAAGCGCCCCTCCACACACACCACCAGTCAAGCACCACTCCACGAACACCACCAGCCAAAGACAAATCCAAACACAACACCAGGCAAGCGCAAGAGCACGCACACCGCCAACCAAACACCAGACCACGCACACCGCCAGTCAAGCACCAGTCCGCAGACACCGCCAGACAAGCATCAGTCCACAGACACCGGCAGTCAAGCGCCAAACCATGCACACAGTCAGACAATGGACACTACACGCAAACCAACATCATACATTAGTTTTTTTTTAAAATAAAAGAGAAACAAAAACAAATTGCAAATTGATACAAATCTACTAACTCGACAACTAAATCTAAAAAGACTACACAAATACAAACTTTGAAACTGAACAATAACTATTACAGAATAAAGACCAACCAGTTCACTTTACCACTCATTGATACTCCCAAAAATTATTTTGCGTGTGGTACAATCTAAAACAAGCAGGTACACACAGCCCGGGGTTTGAAGGGCAGTCGGGGCAGTACATGCGAACCTCCTTCCGCAAACCTCTTCGCCAACAGACTCTACATCTCCGACTGGGAAAGTCTTTTGAGGTTGTAGGAGGAATTGTATCAGCAAAGTGGCGATCTTTCAATCTGGCAACATCCTCCACCACTCCAACTCTAGGAACACTTGCCTGTTCCACTAAAACAAGGCTGCCTATTACAGACTCCTGAAACTTTACAAAAGTCAACTTTGACTGGGGACAAGATTTCTGGAACACAATAAAAGCATTAAAGGTTGCCAAGTGGAAAAAATGGATAGCCAACTTCTTGTACCAAATGTAAGCCTTACGAAGAGCAGCATACGGTTCCAACCTCTGATCAACTCTGTCAGCATCACCCATGTACTTATTGTAGTCCAGTATGCACACAGGTTTGCGCACTTCTGCAACCTGACCCCAAACATTCCGCGGTTCAGTGCTTTCATCATGTATTGTAGTCAACATGTAGACATCTCTCCTGTCTGTAAACTTCACAGCTAGAAGCTCCTCACAACGCAAAGCACTGCACTGTCCCCGAGCAAGCTTTCGACAAACAAGTTCTTTTGGAAAACCTTTACGGTTTGAGCGGATTGTGCCACAAGCAACAGTGTCCACTTTGGCCAATTCCCTAAACAACCGCACACCAGTGTAGAAGTTATCGACATACAAATGATGGCGTTTGTTAAAAAATCCACGACCAAGTTCCCACACAATTTTCTCAGTCACTCCAAAAGTCGACGGACAACCAAGGGGGTTAATCCTGGATTCCTTACCAGTGTACACCCTGAAATTAGATACATATCCAGTCTCACTGTCACACAGCATATACAGTTTGATTCCATAGCGTGCCCTCTTACTAGGAATGTATTGCCGAAATACCAAGCGGCCCTTGAACAACAGCAAAGACTCATCCACTGCAATTTCTTTCCCAGGATAAAAGATCTCAGAAAATCGATCAACCAAATGATCAAGGACAGGCCGAATCTTGAAAAGACGGTCACAATCAGGGTGATCTCGTGGCAAAGCAAGACTATTGTCAACAAAATGCATCATCGATCAATCAATCAATCAATCAATCAATGACATTTATAGAGCGCACTACATACCCGTAGGGTCTCAAGGCGCTGGGGAGGGGGGGTGCCGCTACTGCTCGAACAGCCAGGTCTTCAGCTTCTTCCTGAAGGAGAGGTGGTCTTGTGTCAGGCGCAGGTCGGTCGGGAGGGAGTTCCAGGTCTTGGCGGCCAGGTAGGAGAAGGACCTCCCTCCTGTAGTCGCTCTTCGGATGCGGGGGACGGCGGCGAGGGCGTGGTTGGCTGATCGGAGGTGGCGTTTGGGAGCGTAGAAGTTGATTCGGCTGTTGAGGTAGCTCGGGCCTTGGTCGTGTAGGGCTTTGTGTGCGTGGGTGAGGAGGCGGAAGGTGATTCTTTTGTTGACGGGGAGCCAGTGTAGGTCTCTTAGATGTCCGGAGATGTGGCTGGTTCGTGGGATGTCGAGGATGAGTCTGGCTGAGGCGTTCTGGATCCGCTGGAGTCTCTTCTGGAGCTTGGTGGTGGTACCGGCGTAGAGGGCGTTGCCGTAGTCCAGTCGGCTAGTGACGAGGGCCTGGGTGACGGTCTTCCTGGTCTCGGTGGGGATCCACCAGAAGATCTTCCGTAGCATGCGTAGGATGTTGAAGCACGCCGAGGAGACGTTGTTGACTTGCCTGGTCATGGAGAGGGAGGAGTCCAGGATGAAGCCCAGGTTGCGTGCGTGGTCTGTCGGTTTGGGTGCGGTGCCCAGGGCGGGAGGCCACCAGGAGTCGTCCCAGGCGGAGGGTGAAGAGCCCAGGATGAGGACCTCCGTCTTGTCTGAGTTCAGTTTCAGGCGGCTGGTCGTCATCCACTCGGCTACCTCTTTCATCCCTTCGTGCAGGTTGGCTCTGGCGGCGGCGGGGTCGTTGGTCAGGGTGAGGATCAGCTGGGTGTCGTCATCCGCAGCAGAAGCAAATACCTATCACGACTCATGACTGCCGGAAATATAGCTGTTGCCATCAAGGGACTAGTAGACCAATATGAAGCCATTGATGGTTTCCTAAGCAAGCCCATCAAAAAAGTAAAACCCAAAAACTTTTTCATCTCCTCCAAATTTGTGGGAGTCCACCGGGTAGCTCTAGCGTGGGGCTTAAGGCTGGCACTGTTCACCCTCAAAAAAAATTCAGCATACAAATTAGTCTGCTCTACAATCTCTGCCAAAAACACATCATCCATAAACAACTTGAAAAAATCAATAGGCAAAAAGTTTTCAGTGTTCACCTTACACCCTGGAACACCAGTAAATTCAGGCAATGCCGGCTGCACCATGCCTGGTGCAACCCAGAGGTCAGAACTTTCATCGTCAAGTCTTGCAGCCGCAGGCCGCCGCCCAGCTAACCCTTGTCTCACAACACCAACTGGAAGTCTAGCAGCCCCAGGCTGCAGCCCAGATGTCTCTTGCCGCACAATTGGCACATCACTGTCCTCCGCAACCACAGGCACAAGCATGTCCTCCAAAACCGTAAACACAGCAATGTCCTCTCCAACCACAGGCACATCATCCACACCAAAAGTAGCTTCATCAGCACTCAAGGTGTCTTCATCATCAGATGAAGCCATGTATAGAGAAAACTCACTACCTGAATCTTCACCTCCCACCTCTGGCTCAGAATCAGAGTCAGACTCTGGACCATGGTCAGAGGAAGAATCAAAAAGCATTCCAACAACTTGCTGAGCAGTAATCCGGCGGCTAGCCATTATCCTTACAAATAAAGGAGTCTGCACAAACAACTCAACAACCCCAACACTGCGCAAAGTAAGATAAAAATGTAAGACTTTTTCACCAAAAAATATATTTAGAAAAAATATACAATTCACTTACAAGACACAACTACACTCACCAGCACCTACTCTGCAAAGACACAGAAAATAGGCAACGATATCCCACTAGAAAGAAGAAAAAAAAAAACTTACATCTACAGAAGGACACATCAAAAACAAATGCAAAACATGATTTACAATCACAACAAACAGCAACAACACATACTCGTATTACTACACACTTTGCAAAATAAACAATTACATTACAATTGAACAAAAAAAGGTCTCTTACCAAACACATGCAACTACAGAAACAGCAGAACAACAGAACCACCAGTAACAGAACCGCACACTGCAACAATCTAAAGAGAAAAAAAAACAATACACATTAGAAGAAACAAAAACAACACACATTACAACAGGCTATGTCACAGGGTATGTCACAAATGGGGTGTCTGTCCCCAAGGGGGGAAGATTATAAATCATTATAAACGTGGGCCCCCTGGAAGCAACCCTACGGAGGGCAGAGAGGCCAAATAAAGACACGGCAGAACATACTGAAAACAAATGGGCCCAAGGAAGCAACCCTTGGCCAAGGGGTCGCTCCCTATAAAAAACAAAAACCTGGAGTACAGTGGGCTTTTCTATCCCCCCCCTGGGACCAGAAACTGTAAAAAAAACAGCCACTCTGACCCCAGGGGGGGGGGGGGCAGAATAGTCTACAATATTTATAATGCCCCCTGGAAGCGACCCTTGCCCAAGGGGTAGCTTCCTTTATAAATATACTAAAATCCCTGGTGTCTAGTGGGCTTTTCTACCCCCCCCTGGGTCCAGATGTGGCCCAAAAAAAGGGGGGTGATCTGCCCCCAGGGGGGGGCAGACAAGTCTAAAAAAAATTATGGGCCACTAGGAAGCGACCCTTCCCCAAGGGGTCGCACCCTTTACAATTAGAAATAAATCCCTGGTGTCTAGTGGGCTTTTCTGCCCCCCCTGGGTCCAGATCACGTGCTAACATGGGCGATCTGCCCCCAGGGGGGGCAGAAAAGTCTGCATTGAAAAATTATGGCCCTAGGAAGCGACCCTTCCCCAAGGGGTCGCTTCCTTTACAATTATAAATAAATCCCTGGTGTCTAGTGGGATTTTCTGCCCCCCCTGAGTCGAGATCGCTCGCTAAAACGAGCGATGTCAACCCAGGGGGGGCAGAAAAGTCTGAATTATAAAAAAATTGCCCCTGGAAGCGACCCTTGCCCAAGGGGTCGCTTCCTTTTCAAACAACAACAATCCCTGGTGTCTAGTGGGCTTTTCTGCCCCCCCCTGGGTCGAGATCGCTCGCTAAAGCAACCGATGTCGACCCAGGGGGGGCAGAAAAGTCTGTAAACATAAAATTAGCCCCTGGAAGCGACCCTTGCCCAAGGGGTCGCTTCCTTTTCAAACAACAACAATCCCTGGTGTCTAGTGGGCTTTTCTGCCCCCCCTGGGTCGAGATCGCTCGCTAAAGCGACCGATGTCGACCCAGGGGGGGCAGAAAAGTCTGTAAACATAAAATTAGCCCCTGGAAGCGACCCTTGCCCAAGGGGTCGCTTCCTTTTCAAACAACAACAATCCCTGGCGTCTAGTGGGCTTTTCTGCCCCCCCTGGGTCGAGATCGCTCGCTAAAGCGACCGATGTCGACCCAGGGGGGGCAGAAAAGTCTGTAAAAATAAAATTAGCCCCTGGAAGCGACCCTTGCCCAAGGGGTCGCTTCCTTTCCAACCAAAAATATCCCTGGTGTCTAGTGGGGGCATTACTGGTGCAGGATCGCGACGCTGTGCGCGATTCTGAACCAGTAATGCCCTGCATTGGGACATCAGGGGAGAGGAAACAGTGTTTCCTCCCCCCCGATGCCTCAAGGCACCGAGAAATGGCCCCCCCGCCCCACCGGAGACCAAAAAACCTACCTTTCAGCTGGACGCGCTGGAAAGAAATGGCTTCCAGCGCATCCAGCACTAACTGATGACGTCGGCGTGCGCGACAGCGCGCTGACGTCACCAGGAAGTGCGGGAGGGGCCGGGGGGTGCAACCACGATCGCAGCCCCAGGGGGGGAGCGACAGCGCTCCCCCCGAGGGCTGTACTGATGACGGAGCGGTTCCGTCATCAGCACAGCCCAACCGATGCTGATGACGGAACCGCTCCGTCATCAGCATCGAAGGGGTTAAGGGCGGCTGCCCAATAGTCCGGATCTTCCTTGAACAGAATGGGGGGTATCCCGTTTGGTCCCGGTGCCCCCTCACATCTTCCCTTAGAGATTCTATTACAGATCAGTGCGCACTTAATTACAATTGACTGGTCTAGTTGCAAAAGGTCGAGGCATTCATGACGTGGTATTAAACGATCCTCTGAGTCGCTTATGGGTTTAAGCATTACTTGGATGTTGGTGTAAGTACAATTGAAGTGCGAGCTAAGAAAGGTTACCCAGACATCTTCTAGAACGTGGGAATTGATACCTTGACTCCGCACCGAAGCCAAGTTATTGATCTTTCTCCAGAATTGGGCGCTGTTGTTAGATTTGGCATCATGTAAGAGTTTGGCCCACACGGCCTCTTCTGCTTCACGCTTGAGTCGCCAGATCAGCCTTCTGCGGTCACGTTTTAACAACCTCATTTCATCCTTGGCAGCAGGGTCTATCCTTGCCCTTCGTAACTTTTGACCAATAAGAGTTTTTAGATTTTTTAGATGAACGTTGTTTGTAAAGGTATAATTGTGATACCGCGTTTGATTTGCGGCGTTGCACCCTCCTTCGAGCTGATTTTTCCTCTGTCTTTTTCCCATATTATTGCGTAATGTTTCTGCAAATATCTCCCAGCTGGTGATTGGGTCTATGGTTTCTTTTTGGGCTTCGCCAAGTACTAGCTTGGCATGAAGGAGGAGGCCCGGAAGATCATCTGTTCTGCACTTTAACCGCCTATCGTTTCCTGTGTAAACTAGTTCATGCCCAATAGCCCGTTCTGGACTTAATATTGTGAGGGCCTCTAGGGTCACTTCTTGTGGTAAGTG
Source organism: Lissotriton helveticus (assembly GCF_964261635.1). Lineage (NCBI taxonomy): Eukaryota > Metazoa > Chordata > Amphibia > Caudata > Salamandridae > Lissotriton > Lissotriton helveticus. Next base: position 509,799,496 of record NC_136073.1, read on the forward strand.
ATTACTATAGTGAAGTATTCCGATATGGAAATCAGTTGTTGATTGAAACAAATTACCGGAGAGGAAGGTAAAATCAATTGTTGAACTGGTCGTTGTACTTTGAAATGTTGCCGCTTGGGGTCAATCCCCGGGGAATCTCCCATTAAGCGCGCGAAGAACTAGTTCTTCAAGTGTAGCTAAAAGTCGCTGTGCTGCTTTTGTGCTTCTTCCTCTTGAAGAATTGTCCTGAGAATATTGTTCCAATGCAAATGAGTCTTCGTCGGTACTGACTTCTGTGGCCGTTTTATTGAGCATGTTCTGGTTAAAGTCGCCACTGACAATCAAACTATTTGAATTCTCTGCGGTTAATAACTTTATGAGCTCTTTTTTCAATTGCTGGGAACCTTGCTTCTTGCCCGAGGATGTAGGGAAAGATTTATTAGAATTATTTCCTCTATCTTTCCCTGTTCTCGAGTGGAGATTCGTAAAGCTTGCATTGCATTTGGAGGATCTAAGTTGTATGGTAGCGGGGTTACTGTGCGGATGCTTCTTAAGGAACTATAAGTAACCAGGCCTCCTTTTTTGTGGCCAAATTTTGCGGACTGGGTCGGTGGAATAAAGTATTGGGTAAAGCCTGGAAGTGATGGTGGAGAATCTGACCAAGTTTATTGCAGTGATATGAGGTCAAAACTTTGCAAATAAAGTTTTAGTTCCGGGTCCCTAAACTTATCCCCTAGGCCGTTGATGTTCCAGGAGCATAATTTAAGATATTTTTGTGGTTTCCCAGTTGCGGTTTTGTCATGTCAATGTTTTTCCGGTTTGTTGTTTATGGTCCTAGGCACCCATGTCCAGTCTAGATTAGTTTCCTCTTCCGGAGCATATTGTTTTCTAACCCCTTGTGTTTTTAATTCTAGACTGTCCGGAGTTTTACTGCGAGCCCCTCGCAGTACGGAGAGTGGTTGAGGATCATGGTTAGCCTGATTTTGAGCATTCCGTTGTAAGAGGTCCCATGCCAAGGGATCTGGGTATCTAGGTTTTATAAATGGGTGAAGTCTTATGCCCCAGTTAGTAAGCTTCGCTTGTTCGTTAAACACGCTCTCAGCCAACTCAATTGAGGCGCATACTGTTTTGGTAACTTCCACCCCTGGATGTTCCGGTGAGACTATGAATTCCACTGACTCCAGATCCTTAGTGGATATGGTTGTTAAACTGTCAATGGATTTTAGCAAGCGTAGAATGTTGCCCCTGTTTAAGATATCAAAAGCGCCTCTAGAAGTGTATTCCGGGATCAATAGAATTATGGGGTTACCTAAATGCACCGTATTCCTATTAGGGCCACTCTGTAAGGTTGAGGGGGTGGGTTCGACCCTAATGGGTTCTTCTACTGGCTTTCTCTGGTCAGGGGCCTTTGGTTCATCTGCTCCTATTAAGGCCTGGTTTGATGAACTTTCTGTTAGTGTGGCTTCTGGTGGATGATCCAATTGAGCCCCGTTGCCTGTATTGGGAGGAAGTTTTTTATTTCTTGTGTCGCTCGAGTTGGTGATAACTTCCTCCCCACGTTCGTTCCGATCCTCGCTAGTGGAGGATATTGCAACTTTTACAACTTTAGCTACTTTTGCACCACTCTTCGGGGCGGGACCGTCAGCTTTTTTTAGAGTTGTCATGTTGGAAATATTTGTTTTTCGATTCTTTTTTCCTCGGATCGTGTGCCACAGATCCTGGTTGGGGAGGGGGCATGGGTCCAAATCCGTGTCTGTTTCAGGGCTCATTAAAACCGATTTGTCAAGCATTGGGTCTGGGAACAGAATGGGTATTTGATTGTTTTTGACTTTACTTTCACCTCGGGTGTTTAGTGTTTGCTTACGGCCCTTCCTCCTTTGTTTTCTGCCCCGCTTTGGGGAATAGCCATGTTCTAGCGGGACATCCTTTTGTTTGGATTCCCGGATGACTCCTAAATCAATATTTGTTGATGATAGGAGATCTCCTTCCCTGGAGTGTCTTTGTGCTCTTGGAAGCTTTGTATTTTCCTTCTCCCTTGCCAACTTTTCTTTTTGTACTAGGGGGAAGAGCACCTCAGTTGGGGACAGAATTCCCTTGTCGTTTATTTTCCCTGCACTGTTATTCTTTTCAAGTTGACCCGTTGGAGGACTGTTTTCTTTTATAGCCTCCCTGATGCCTATAAGGAGGTTATCCATTGTTGCGGGGAGTGTAGCCAACTTACCCACAATTGCTATGCCGGGACAGTTTGATTGTATGAGTGCTGTCTCCTCTTGAGCCCTTTTGACCAGACAGTTCAATTCAGCTAACTTCTTATCAATGTTGCAGACAAAGGTTGATAATGAGTGTAGAACTGTTAGCTGGAGGTCCATTTTGTCCGATTGATATTGGATAGCATTCACGGACAGTTGCATTGTGTGCAGGAGAGATTCCCATATGTCTTCCTTAGCTTGCGGTGATGTAGTCGTGGTGCTAGGTTGTGAGGCATTGTGATTTGGGCCTGTTGCTGCTTCTTTTGGAACCGTATGAGGCGGTGAAGTATAAAAGGCAACCAATTCCTCCCACTCTTCTTGCGTCGGATACGAGATCTCTGGGTCCCTGGCTTTTTGTGGGATGGGGGCTGAGGTGACCGGTGCTAGAAGGTGTCCTCGCGGGGGAGTTAGAGGTTGTGCTGGATAATGAGCTTGAGCCGGAGGCACGTGCGGCTCCAGTCCCGCAGAGAGTTCCCCGGCAGTAGACAGCCCCTTTATTTTATCATCTTCATTGGACATCGTACGTATGCGCTTGCTAAGTTTTGATTGCTCTTTCCTGAGATCTTGTAATGAGGGTGTTTTTTCCTCAATCTTAGGATCCTGTGGTAGACCTGGGGTGCCATGTCCTGTCGTTGTTCCTGGACCCAAGATCCATGGATTCAGGTTACTTGGTTTTCTAGGTACTGATACCGGTGTTGCAAGGGCATCTGGTACGTCAGGTACTACAGGTATAATGGGCGCCATAGGAGCCTTTGATGTCCCTGGATTTTCCTCAGAGTCACTGGCGATGTTGCGCCGGTCTTCTGGGAACGATTTTGCTTCGCTTGGATTAGTGGAATCCTTCAGGGTCCAGTTTGTTGTAGATCCCCTGCTCAGAGCGCTCTGGAAGAAGTCTTGCTGCTTGCTTTTATCAACCTTTGTTTTTAATTCTTGCCACTGGGCCGGGTCTAGGTTAGAATCGAATGCCCTCTTTCTGATGGTCATAGAGGTTGTGGCGGTCACCCCTCTGTAGAACTCACTGTAGTTTTCACAGTGGTTTTCAGTCAGTGTGGTGAGAGGGCATTCCCTGTCATCGCTGTCTTCTTTTTCTTTTACTTCACCGTCTTCTTCATCCATCGCCTCTGGAGGAGGCTTTCTCTTCAACCCTCTCGTTGGCTCTTTTATTAACTCTATCTTGAACTCTTGTTCCGATACATTGGAGACCGGTAGTAACGGGGTTAGCAGGTTGTTGACCTTCCCAGTGTTCAAACAAAGGACCGCGCCTGCGTCCTTTATAAATGAGAATTTTGAATACATTTTGGGTTGGAAGCTTGAGCCTTTAAGGTTTCGTGTAAGCTCAGGGCTGAGATGACCTGGGAGAAAGGGGGTCAGGGGGATCAGCAGCTCGTTTCCCCCTCCTCCTCCTTCTTTTTCACCTTCCAGTCCCCCTTTCTTCAGTTCGTTTTTGCCAGTGTTCATAAAGTTTGTAGTAGATTTTTTATTGCCCTTGTTTGCTCTCCTAGATTTTTTAGTGGGGTTCGCAGGCATTAAAGTATCCCTAGATCTCCCGGATCTCATGGTAAACACCTGTCTTCCTGCTTCTGTTCCAGCTCCTGCTCCTGTTTCTTTTCGTTTTCTTTACCTTCACAAGGGGTTACCCTTACCCTTACCCTTACGTCGCTGGCTCCTTTTAGCCCAGCAACCCTGTACCCCCGAGACCTGTGATCAGGGCTGGTAGGCGCGGTAGCAGGAGTCGGTTACAGTGGCTTGATGGCGCTGGGTCCCGAGCTGGCTACTGTAGTGTTTGTGACTGGGTTATGATTATGGTTATGATTATGTTGCTACTTAGCTGTGTCAGCTGTCGGTTACACCAGGAAAACACGGACTGGACTCAAGAGACAGTTGGTCGGTGAGCTGGCTTAAGACAGGGGAACAGTTGTTATTAACAGTTATAAGTTTATTTTTTACAGCTCTTCTTGCAGCTCTTGCTGCTCTCTTCGCTGCTTTCTGTGAGCGGCCCGTTAGTCACCACAAGCCCTCCATGCTCTCCATGCTCTCCAAGCTCAGTCCCGTTCCCTATAGTTCAGAGGGACAGGAAACCCTATCAAGAAAAAATGCCGCTGCAACTGCGCATTAGTGACAATGTCAATGTGGTGTGCAGCTCCTAGAGGGAAGAATACTGCTGTGCTTCTGTGTGGAAGAGTAAGGAGAGCGGCGGGAGAGGTGGTGCGATAGAGTGACTCACCTCGCTGTTTCAGGCTGCTCACGCCAGGATGAAGATTCCTGCAGGGCTTTAAGTGAGTGAGGCACCGCTCAGAGGCCCTGCGCTCCGCGGCGCTGAGCTCTCCGCCGAGCTCCTCCAAAATCCAAACGCTGATTGCCAAACTCGACGTCCTCCCGTTACCAGCAACATGCCAGTGCCGGCGGAGGTTTGTCCAAGCAACGTGAGGACGGGGATAGACCCCCCTGCGCTTCAAGCTTCAAGCCGATGCCTGCCGATGCCTGCCGAGACTCGCCGCTTTTCTCACTGCTTACGGCTACGGCTACAGATTTAACTTTTCAATTATCAGGCTTGTTCAGGTTCTTGCAGCGCTGCAGCGCTCCAAACCACTCGCTTCGCTCTCGCGCTCCGTCTTCCGCCTTACTCCTCCTCTTCCGCTGTGATTGTGGCACCAGGAATGCTGTAGGGGTAGGAGTTTTCAAATGGAAAAACATTTTAGCAAGGAGAACAAATTGTGTGCAGGAATATCAATCTCGATTTCGCTTACAATTCTGATATTCTCATCCAAAAATACATGAATTTTAAGGAATGAAATTAAATGTACTAACGTTTTCCAGTAGCACTCTTAAAAGTGCAACAGGCAGGCTTGGACTAGGACACAAAATATGTCTGAGCACCAAATTAACAGTGGTCACAATTAGCAAAACCATTTGCAACTTAAGCCAGTTTTGAACTTATAAAGACACGCTGTATGGATATTTTGCAATGGATGGGAGACTTCATGCATGTGTGTTTGTGGCAGGTGCTGTAGCATTTACTGGGCATCAAAAATACTTTTAGGACAGGAATGTTCAAGGATGAATTTGCCACTCTCTTGGTCCTTCAATGGACCTTGCCGGGTGCTGAGAGGGGTTGGATATAAAGGGTCCCAACAATCATCTAATGAGGACCAGGAACTGGGTAACTGAATTACAATGTTGATATAAAGCTGATGTAGATTACCCTCAAGACAATACTATGAAAATAAAGGATTCTCACTGCAAGCCCAAATCTCCTGAAGAAATGAAGGTGAGACAAAAAAATACATACCAAGAGTTCAGCTACAGCTATACGGAATAATAGTTTTAGGATGTGATGCTCTGAGATCTCTCTAATAGGATCTCCTCTAGTCATTAGGAAACCAAAATTGGAAATGCACCTGCACTCATATAAGGAAAAATCATAACAGCTGATTCAAAGGATTACATTTAGTTTAGTTTATCAAAATGTTAAAAGATAAGAGCATCAACAGATCGCATAGGGTAATAAGACAAAGAAAGGTCAAATTAAGTACCAAAAGAACAAGAGTTCAGGAAAGGGAAGATTTTGCCATTCTAAAGTAGTCCTCGAAGGAAGAGACCACTAGCATGTATATCATATGTGTCAGTTCAGGGAAGAGGCCAGATGAGTCCTCATCATGTAAGTTAATTTCCTAGGTAAGTGCTGCAAATCTCCGTCAGTAGTTCATAATCAGCTGGCAATGCAGAAGAAGAAATCATCCATCACTATTGTCATAAACATTTTCAGGAAAGTGAGCGAGAGAGAGCCTGCCAGAGTGAGTGAGCGAGCATGATCCAGAGCAATGATATCCGTTAAGTCAGGCATTATTGTTTTCTTATCGTTTCTGAGGGTGAACCCTCCTGGAGTCACCTCATCTGGTCAGACCACTCAGTTCATTGTTCAGTTTGTATGGAGTACGTGTCAGGCGACATAAAGAAGGAACAAAATGCAGAGAAATAGGTGGGTAAATTACACAGTCTTTAAGCCATCCAGTATGTGAAACATTAGAACAATGCCCCTTTAACTAGAGCATAGGAGAAAACTAAAAAAGGGCAGTTTCCCAGGCAGATGTCCTGAGATGGTTGCATAATTTTAGAAAAATCTTTCGTACAATACATGTGAACTCAGTAAGGAAATACTGAAGAAATTTCTCACAGACAGTGAGCTTAGCGAGGCAGAAAACTCTGTGAATGTATTCAGACCTTTATTAATTTGGGATACTATAATACAGTATATAAAGTTATAAGCATACATCCAAAAAAGAACATGAAGATGTCATATTTTCTGTTTACCTTCTGATGCTCTTAGGAACATCGAGTAGCATTACAAATAATATTTGTAAGTATACGGTTATTATAACTTTTTGTATGTACTAACGTGTAAATGTAAGTCATAAATTATTAATGTCGTATCAAACTTACATTCTCTATAGGCTCCACAGAAACATCATCAAATAGAAATATGTAGCACTTATTTTTCTTTTATCATTTTCGGTGCACATTTTTACAATACAAAGGAGATTTTAATAAAATGTATTATCATAATCAGGACTAACCATACCATTTGATATATCTCATTAGTTAAGCTTCCATATAAATGATATTCACAAACAGTTAGAGGTACAGTTTATAACGTGAGAGTGAAGTGAAATGAAAAAAACATTTATATAGCGCAATAGCTACCCTGAGGCATTCCAGCGCTGCAGACGAACATGAACAAAAAGGAGAGAATAGATGTTTAGAGGGGGTTGTTGAATAGCAGGGTTTTTAGCAGTTTGCGGAAGGGTAGGAGATTGGGCTCCAACCACATGTGTAGAGGGAGGGCATTCCAAAGTTTGGCTGAGTTGTAGGAAAAGGAGCGTCCGCCACATCTCGCTCTTTTTATTTTGGGGAGTAAGGCGAGAGAGGAGGACCCTGATCGTAGGTGTCTGTTAGGATGGTAGGAGGTAATCAGCGATTGGCTGACTGCCGGGCCACTCTTCCAGAGTGCCTTGTGGGCAATGCACAGGGCCTTGAATTGGATTTTCTCCCTGACCAGAAGCCAGTGCGGGCTCCTTAGTCCTGGGTTTGCTGAGTGTCGAAGACTGGTGTGGAGGAGTGTGCGGGCTGCACAGTTTTTAATAATCTGAAGCCTGCGAGTGGTGGATTGGGGGGCCCCTAGATATAGGGCGTTCCAGTAGTCCAGGCATGACAGAATAAGGCCCTGGACCATAATTGTTCTTGCCTGAAATGGGAGAAGGGGGAGTATTTTGTGTAGCAGCCTAAGTAATCCATAGCATGAGGCCAAGAGTTTTGCTGCTTGATGGTTACAATTGAGGAAGTGGTCCAGCCAGATGCCAAGGCTTTTGATCTGGATTATGGGTACCGGGACGAGGCAAAGGCAATTTGGCCAGAGTAATTATGAGTTGAAGGAGGGAGTGTTTCCTAAGAGCATAAGCTCAGTTTTGTCCACATTGAGTTTTAAACAGGAGAGTGCCATCCAGTTGGCAACCTCCTCTAGGCAACTTCTTAGGTTGCTTGGTGTCTTGTCTGGCTGGTTTAGGGCCACCAGAAGCTGAGTATCATCGGCATAGGTGATCATTTTTATGCTGAATGGGTGGACGATCTCAGGTAGGGGTCTCATATAAATGTTGAACAGTGTGGGGCTCAGGGAGGAGCCCTTAGGCGCACCAAAACTTAGCGGCATGCTGGTGGAAACAACATCGGCTTCAAAAACATGGAAGGAGCGGTCGGCTAAAAATGATCTTAACCAGGTGATAGCGCCGCCTGATACTCCCAAGTTCATAAGCATCTTGATCAGTATGTCATGGATTACAATGTCAAATGCAGCACTTAGGTCGAGAAGGATAATTGCTGCAGAGCCTCCTTGATCGAGGATTTTCCTGGCCTCCGCGTTTACTGCGAGGAGGGCGGTTTTGGTTCCATGTTCCATGTTGGGGACGGAAACTAGTTTTTGAGAATTCAAGTAGGTGGTTAGTTCAAGGAACTCTACCAGTACTGAATTTACATGTTTTTCTAAGATCTTACTCAGGCACGGAAGAAGGGAAATCGGCCGGTAGTTGCTAAGGCTGTCTTGGTCTAGGTTGGGCTTCTTCAAGAGAGCCTTGACCATAGCACGTTTCCAGGGGGGGGGACAATGCCAGAGGAGATGGAGGCATTAAGTAGCTCGAGGGTGGTAGGAAAGATATATCCTATGACCAGTACCAGGGCTTGTGGGGGTGCAGGGTCTAGGGGGGAGCCCGATTTCACCTGGTGCATAATGGGATCTAAAGTGTTAGGGTCAAGAGGGGAGAGGGTATCCAGGGTGGTTGGAGATCCGGATCCTGGGCTAGTAAAGGCAACCGAGGCTGGCCCAGACTGAGTTGGGGAAAAGATGGAGTACATTTTTTGCATTTTCTGGTGGAAGAATTCCGCCACGTTGTTGCAGAGGGACTGGGCATCGATTGGGTTAGGTTGTTTCTCAGGCAATTTATGGAGAGTTTTAACAATCCAATAGATTTCCTTGGCGGAGTTAGCGGCTGCCTTGATTTTGCCTTCATAAAAAGACGCTTGAGAGGTTTTGATTTTGTCTTTATAGTTTTTTATTTCCTCCCTATAAATGGATATACGAGTGGTGGAATAGTAAATTCTCCATTTCCTCTCTAGCCTTTTACAGTGTCGCTTAAGTTCCCATAACTTAGGGGAATACCAATGAGAAGTTTTGGTTCTACATCTTGTTTGAGGGCACTTTATGGGGAGCACCGCATCTAGGGAACTCTGAATCCAAGGATTACATTTCTCATTGGCTGAGATAGGGTTAGGGTTGCTAGCCTGTCTTGTGGCTTCAAGGGCAGACATTCAGTTACGTTCCCTACGTGAAACCGTGTTAATGGGGAGGGGGGATCAGAGATGTCCCAGGACAGAGGGATCAGGAAGTGATCGGACCAGGGGACCTGGGATGGCAATGCTGTTAAGTTTGGTGCAATTGCTAAAAACAGGGTTGAGTAGACGGCCTTTAGCGTAAGTGGGTTCAAACAGTTTCTGTTTTAGTTGAAGTGCAGAAGGCTCATAAACAGTTCCTTAGGGTGTGGTCAGAGGTATCATTTAGGTGGATATTGAGATCCCCCAATACTGTAAAATTGGATCTCGAGCAGGATAGATTTGCTATGATTGGGGGGGGGGGGTATTAAGGAATTGGCCAAAGGTGGGCGGTAAATAAGTAACCCAGAGAAGGTGCTCATGGAGGAGAAATCAATGGTGAAAAAGAGACTCTCTCTCGAGTTCATTTGCACACTTTTTTCTAACACGTTATTATTATATAGTTCTTCTGTTCATTAGATCACAACCCATATTACTTATGTGAATGATATTATCTATACTACTCTTTTTGTGCATGATTTCATTATTCAGTAACTAAACTTCTTTATTTTCGTATTTTTTTCTGTATTTGGCACACATTTATTAATTTTTCCCTCAGAAAGTGCCATGTTCAGTTTCTTTTGTCATTAACGGAAAACATGATTTTCCTCTGTAACACAGACAATGGTTGTGGTAATATCATGGAAATCAACAGTGAAAACCGGCCCACCTGGCCAAAACACAGACCCACAAGCTGCCCACACACTGATCTGTCAGACCGGCCCATCGGACACTGCCTGATTGCCCTATACCCCCAGTTCAACCCTGACAACGAGTACCCGGTTCCAGCAGAGACTTAAAAACCTTTTCCGAATTCTAAACAGTCTCAAACCTGCAGGGGAAAAGTCTGAACTTTTATTGTGAATGGAGGCCATATTGTTCAGCCTCATCCGAGTTCTTTTTCATTTTTCACTGTTGCCAATTGCACTTTACACATATTATAGTTCATATAAAATCAGGTTCCAACATCGTTCTAAGGTCATTCACAAAGTATCTGCACAAAAAAGGAAAGGTTTCTTTCAGTCTGTCATCCTCGCTCCCAAGAAAGAGAGAAGCGTGTCTAAAACCAAGGTCACACAGGACGACTGTCGGAACCAGGAGTGGTCTTATGAACTTCAGATATCAAGTAGAGTACGTCGTCAGCGAGATCTTATGGTACTCAGAGCCCAACATGCCACTAGAAACGCAACCATGTGAAGTGAAAACCACAGATGTGCAATTACCTTAATAATAGCTTTGAAACAGAAAGCGCTGATGGTACTGCAGGACAAATGGTTATATAATGCACTCTGCAAAATATGTATCACCCTTCCCTCCCGAAATAATTAAGACATGCAAATGATTGTCCTTGGGAAGGAGAGGATGCAACTGTTGTACAAAAACATCAGTCCAAAGGATGTTTCATAATTGTAACACTTACAAGTGTTATACTAAACGTCATAACGTCATTAATTAAAAATTCACCATGGACAAGAAAAGAGAAATAGATTTCTTGCGTGTGTTTCCAATTTTAGATGAATGTTCCAGATTCCTTTAATATAACACAAACAAACAGTAAAAGCTCTTCTCCGCGCAGCCGACAAATGCACTCATCTAACTACTAGGAAGCATAATTCATTTTACAGCATGTGATGCAAAATCCAAACTGGATTTGTATATTAAACAATGTTAAAGAAATCAAATTAGGAAATGTACAATTCTTTCAAATTTCTCCACAAGGTGACCTTTCTTTAGAATTATGGCTTGCAGAGTCAGGCTATATTTATTTTTACAATTTGAAATTCAAATGGCTGTGATTTTAAATGTGCTGACACGTATCAAAAGGAAAATAGCTTATATCAGAATTATAAAAGTATACATGATGCGTTTCACTCCTGTGCTATTTATTTTGTTTCCCAAAATTATACTGTAGCCTTATAGCTCGAGGATATACCAGTTGTTAAAGGCACTGAACCTGAGCAATAGGCCTGCGCCGCAAGCTTGGGCCTATACCAAGGGAGAAGGTGTTTAACAACCGGTATAGCCCGAGGGAGAATAGCTGTTAAGGCTATTAGAACATTCCACCAAGTAAGGGTAGAATTTTCTGAAATAAAAAGGGAGAATTAAGAAGGCAAACATTGGAATGTTGGAGCACTGGGTGTATACAGCCATTATAAGCATGAAGCTAATCCATTGTCTTCAATGGAGCTCTCAACATTCCAAAGTTCTAATTTAGATTTCATGGAGGCCAAACACAATTGTTTGCTAAAGGGTCTAAATGATTCATAAGTTGTCCAGAACCCTATTGTTTAGAGTTTCAAGGTGCCATCCTGTGAATGATGTCACAATCAGTCTCAAAACACAAGCAAACATATTTAATCCTATCCATGTTGATGACGGAACCGCTCCGTCATCAGTCGCGGTGGCGCTGTGCTGATGACAGTGCGGTTCCGTCAAGGCCCGGCAGAAGCGCCTGCGCGGCGCGGATTCCGCGCCTGCGCTGGGCATTCCATTGAGCGGGCTGGGCCATGACGGAACCGCTCCGTCATGAGCACAGCTCAACCGCGGCTGGTGACGGAGCGGTTCCGTCACCAGCAGGCGCCCGCCGCGCGGCCCCCCGCCCCCTTAGCGCTGCGGCGGAATAGCCGCCGCAGCGATGTGGTTAAACAAAGAAAATTCTGGGAAGTCTAGTGTTTGTGATTGGTTGTTAGCAATGCAGGACTGGATAAAGGCAACTATTTTTTCTCTGCACTGGATGGCCCCTTTAAATTCAGAAACTGACGTAACAAGAACTTATTGCAGGCCTGGATGCCAATATTAAACATTCTTCATTTATTGCCTCCAAATGCAGCAGAAACAAAAATTAGAAAATGAAAATAGAAATATTTTTAACATTCCAGAACAACCATAACTCCCTGGAGCCAGTAGCCATCTTTCTTTTTTATTGTTATGTGTGCCCAGATAAGTACTAACAATTAATGATTGAGCAGTATTTAAGGTTTTAAGAACAATTAAACAGGATGAAGAGAAGGGGCCAAAGAGAGACCAAAGACCATTAGATAGAGTTTGCGCTGGATATTTAGCTGATCATCTCCTCTTAAATTTGGGACGCAAACAAAAGTCGCTAAATACATGTTTCCATTACTTCGCCCAACTCTTTCTCCATCCCAATCCTCTCTGTGCTTGTTTGAGAGTATCCTCAGACCTGTCACATTTCTAGTGGGTTTCCAAGAAATAAACCTGAAACAGCTCTAATACTGTGCACAGAGGGTTCTCTGCATCTAATATAAGGAAAAAAGCAGTTCATTCAACTGCGAAGGTGTTACCTACCCGCCAACATAATGATCTGCCTGTCCGATTCAGGGGCCGATTACGACGTCAGTCGGAAAACATTCCGACTAAATTGGTCTCGGAATGGCTTCCAACAGAATAAAGATTTGGGTAGTCCGAAAGACCGATTATGATGGTTCGAAACACAGTTCGGTCAGACTACCATTGACTTCAATGGGAGCCTGTGTTCCGACCAATAACACTGGCTCCCATTGAAATCATGCACCCTGTGGTGGGCATCCCATGGTGCCTGCCACACTGCACTGTTGGAAACAGGGGACCCAGGGGTACCCCCATGGACACCATTCAGAGGACCGCATGTGAAGGGGGGCCTGCTACGGGCCCACAAAGACAGATTTGGACAGCCGATCCATGTTGAAACAACCGATTAAGATAGGGTAACCAAATCCGACATTGTAATCACTCGGTCGGAAACGCGGTCTGTAGACCTGTACGAGTTGGCTCCGACTGACTCGGTTTCTCCTAATGCCGTTCGGAACCGAGATGGAACCAAGTCAGAAAGTCCGATCGGTTTCTGACCATCGTAATCATTCGTTCGTAAATGTGTCCGAGTTGGTCAGAAAGGCGGGTTCCAAATCGGATTGGGACGAACTGAATGCAATTTAGAGCCTTTCCGACCGACATCGTAATCAACCCCTTAGAGTAGGGTGGCCCATAGGTTTGACGACAGTGGAGAGTACTCTGTCTCTGCCGTGGTCAAACTGATCCAACGGCTCAACAGAGTAAGGGCCTTTGAAGGGTTGGCTATAGGTCACCCACTTAATTTAAATGGGCGGACATGAAGACGATTTTCAAAGCCTTCATTAGAAGAAAAAAAACTAGTGATGAGGGGCATTGAAAAGTGCTCTATGCTCCACTCCACGTGGTATGATACTCTCATGGCGAGGGGGGCATTGTCTTTTTTTATTTTCAAATCCTGCTTTGGGATTTTCTTTTTGAAAATAAAAAAGGTTGTAAATTTGACATTTGGCTCTGTCATGTTGATGGAGCGGTACAACAAACTTACAATGCATTCACAAGAACCGCCATTATGGTGCTGTCTGAAAATGAAAGAGAAGTCCACAGTGGCAGTGGGCATTTCTAAATACAGCAGGTGGGTTAACCTCATTGTACAGGGAGTAAAGTATTCTGCCATGGCAATTCTCCCTCTCTCAATGTACTGAGACTGAACTTTTTTTGTCTGATGCCCGATGGAGCTACCTGGTTTAGCTATAGGTGAGATGGGCCGTGGATTCCCTCATTGGTCTTCACCTACCCAGTCGGTCTTTAGACAGACTTCTATCCGTCTCTCTGTATTGTCTCTTCCCTTTTCCTCCCTTTCTCACCTCCCCTACTTTTCTCTCTCCTTTTTCTCCTCTCCTAATTGTATTGCCTATTTTTGGGGATTAATTGTGTAATTGTTAAACTTGTTATGTTACATTGTTGATTCTCATGTAAAGCGCTCTGATACCTCCGGGTCTAGCCAGCACTATATAAAACTCTTTAAATAAATACATAAATAAAATAAATAAATAAATATTTGCAAAAATATAAATCAGCCCGGTGGTCATTAAATCCAGCTATAGACTTCTCATTCTTCTTTTGGGTGAACATAACAGATTAAAAAGTTTTCTCCCTATAAGCCTCTGGTTCACAACTCGTGTCTCTTTCTCATGGTCTTATCACACTAAAAATTTGAGCTGCATGATTATAATGTAGGTTGTCAGGTAAAAGCAGAGTTCCAGTGGATTGCTTTCTATGTAAAACATATTTATGAGCCATATTGCCCTGCTTTCTGCCTATAGGTATTACAGTTTAAAACGTCTTCACTTCTAGTTATGGATAAGTATAGACTGTGCCTGGAACAAAGATAGCATAGTTGGGAAGATATTCATTTTTCGGCTATCTTTCTATCCAACCCTGAGATGACAAGTGGTGTCACCTAGTTGGATCTTTTGTGGTATCCATAAGTAATCTGGACCACCTAATCTTCATTATTATCCATGTAAAATTTGTAAGAAGAATAATGAATTGCTTAATAGATTTTACTGTAAAAAGAGAATATGATTCTAGACCTTTCATCATCAGGGGATCAAGTGTAATATTAAGTACCTTTAATGTCCTAGGCTTTATTTTGACGCTGTTTCAAACAGTTCCAGCATTAGAACTGAAAGAAAATTAGTTATTTTGGTCATGTTAAGCAATACAACAGTCTGCAAAAACACTGACCTCTTGTACATGCAATCCAAGTTTTATCACCCAATCATCATCAAAAATTATTTATAATTATGTTTATTTTGACCCCTACGCTATCCAACACTTTCCCTACTGTTGCACTCTCTGGAGTTGGAATAGTAATGTTTACCCCTACGCTATCTAACACTTTCCCTACTGTTGCACTCTCTGGAGTTGGAATAGTAATTTTTACCCCTACGCTATCCAACACTTTCCGTACTGTTGCACTCTCTGGAGTTGGAATAGTATTTTTTACCCCTACGCTATCCAACACTTTCCTTACTGTTGCACTCTCTGGAGTTGGAATAGTAATTGTTACCCCTACGCTATCCAACACTTTCCCTACTGTTGCACTCTCTGGAGTTGGAATAGTAATTTTTACATCTACACTATCCAACACTTTCCCTACTGTTGCAATCTCTGGAGTGGGAATAGTAATTTTTACCCATACGCTATCTAACACTTTCCCTACTGTTGCACTCTCTGAAGTTGGAATAGTAATTTTTACCCCTACGCTATCCAACACTTTCCCTACTGTTGCACTCTCTGGAGTTGGAATAGTAATTTTTACCCCTACGCTATCCAACACTTTCCCTACTGTTGCACTCTATGGAGTGGGAATAGTAATTGTTACCCCTACGCTATCCAACACTTTCCCTACTGTTGCACTCTCTGGAGTTGGAATAGTAATTTTTACATCTACACTATCCAACACTTTCCCTACTGTTGCACTCTCTGGAGTGGGAATAGTAATTTTTACCCGTACGCTATCTAACACTTTCTCTTCTGTTGCACTCTCTGGAGTTGGAATAGAAACTTTTACCCCTACGCTATCCAACACTTTCTCTACTGTTGCACTCTCTGGAGTAGGAATAGTAATTGTTACCCCTACGCTATCCAACACTTTCCCTACTGTTGCACTCTCTGGAGTTGGAATAGTAATTTTTACAACTACGCTATCCAACACTTTCCCTACTGTTGTACTCTCTGGAGTGGGAATAGAAATTTTTACCCGTACGCTATCCAACATTTACTTACTTTTTTTAATTTTTAAAAAAAATTTATTAATTGTTATTTATATTATTATTTTATATATATATATATGTATTTGTAATATATTATATTTTCATTTATTTAAAAATTATTAATATAATTTGTAAGAGTTATTATTTATGAAGTATATACTATGTATTATATCTGTAATATTATTTGTTTTTATTACATAATTTATTAATTTTAAATATTATAATATATTTTTAACTATGTTTATTACATTTATAAGTATTATTTTGATAATATTAATTTTTTTTAATTTAAAAAAAAACCAATATTTAAAAAAAAACGATATTTTTGACATTCTATATTTTTTTCGATATTTTTGTACTTACCTTGTTAGAGATAGGATGTCGATATTATTGTAGTCGATATTTTTGTTGCGATATTTTTGTAGGTAGATATTTTTGTAGTCGATATTTTGTCATAGATACGTATCCAATAGCAATGTGGTTTGCATTGCATTATGGCATTTGAACCAGTAAAGATTTTGTCTTACAAAGGAGTGGAATTTACAAGTTTTTCTGTTGCTTCCACCCTGATTCTAATCTATTACTAGATACAAATATGTTTTGTAAAATCTCGAATGATATTTCCCATTTCTTTACATAGATGCTATAGGCCTTGTTAGACCTGGCCTCTTTGACGTTGTTTCCCCAGACTTTTGGCCTCTGCCTCCTATATTTTTAACGCTGTGCAAGGTTTCGTTTTTGCTGGTTTAGATGCTTTGGGAACTTTGCCACTGCTGATCAGTGTCAAAGTGCAAGTGCTCCCTGGGTAAATTGCTATTATGATTGGTTATCAATGATTGGCAGATTTCTTTCATCAGTGGGTCCCTAGTAAAGTGCAATGAGTGTGCCAGGGCTGGTGATTCAAATGCTACCAGTGGGCCTGCCACACTGATTGTGCCACCCACATGAGTAGCCCTAAAATGGTGCCTCAGGCCTGCCACTGCAGTGCTTGTGTGCAGTTGCTGACTTCCATGCAGAAGGGTTAGGCCTGGCCAGTTTACCCACTGGCCAGGCCTAACCCTTCCCTTTCTGTACACATTGCTCTGATAGTGAAATACTGCCAATTTCGTTTTTCACTATTATTATTATTAATATTAGGAAGCTTATAAAGCACAATGGTTACTCCAACTGAAATGTCCCCATGCTAGGACCTAGCTGGACCCCAAGCATCCTTCCCAAGCTGCCCACCAGAGAACAACGGGCATCCATACAAGATGGCACCTTACCAGTTTAGCCCTCCCCGGGGGAGACGGAAGAGCCAGGTTTTCAAATTCTTGCGAAACAGAGACTCCGACTCAGTTGTCCTAAGATCCACTGGGAGCTCATTCCAAGCCTTATCTGTCAGGAAACCAAAGGATCTTCCGCCTATCCGCGCCTTCCGCACCCTGGGCACAATCAATCTTACACTGCCCAATGATCTCAAATTACGAGCAGGCTGGTGGACTGTCAGGAGAGGCCGTAAGAATCGCGGTCCCCTTTCCCCAAGGATCCTGTGACTCATGCATTAAGCCTTAAAGGTAACTCTGGCCCGGATAGGAAGCCAATGCAGTTCCTTCAAAGCTTCCCCCACTAACACCCTTCTAGCTACATTCAAGATAAGCCGGGCTGCGGAATTTTGGAGCTTCTGCAAGATGTTCAGATTTTCTTCTGTCACCGCTAGATACAAGACATTGAAGTAATCAAGGCGAGACGTGACCAATGCCTGTACAATAGTCATTTTAGCATTCAGGGTAGAAGGTCCAGGATCTTATGTATCATCTTCAGAATGCCAAAACAAGTCCCAGCCACAGCCGATATTTGCGAGGAGAAGGAGAGTTTATCGTCAAACCACACTCCCAGATTTTTCACCTTGGCTCTCGGCACTGGACTAGTTCCCCGTGCATCTGGCCACCAATGCTGTGACCAGAGAGAAGGCTGTTTTCCAACCACCATCACCTCTTGCATTGTATTGTACTGTATTTATTATTTTTAACGCGCAACTGTCACCCTACGGGTATCCTGGCGCCCCTGCATTTAACTGATGACAGCTCAGTCTCATCAAGTCTATGAGTTCCCCCTGGCAGGTTCTAAAATCGGCAGGCCTTTCAGGTTCCTTTTGTTCAAGGGCCACAACTAGCTGAGTGGCATCAGCATATAACACCAGCTGAATTCCATGTTTCAGAACAATATCTGCAAGTGGGCGCATATATATGTTAAAAAGGGTTGGGCTGAGAGTCGAACCCTGCGGCACCCCATGGTTTAAAGGACAAGTTCTGGAACTAAAAGGATGTTGCAAAACCTAGAAGGATCTATTTTCCAGAAAATTCTTCAACCAAATCCATGTGACACCTCCGACCCCGACTTCCCTTGGCCTCTCAAGTAGGAGGCCTTGGGACACTGTGTCAAACGCGGTGCTCAGGTCCAACAGAATCAAGGCCGCTGTCCTACCTTCATCAGCTGCAGCCCTCAACACAGTTCGGCTGCCAGCAGGAGAGCGTACTGCGTACCATGCATAGGCCTAAAGCCGAACTGGGTATCATGAAGAACCCGCCTCTCTTCCAAGAACTTAGAGATATGGCCATTCAGATGTTTCTCTGCAATTTTAGCTCCATAGGGAAGTAGCGATATTGATCTTAAGTTTTCAGGAAGAGCGGGATCCAGTGAGGGTTTCTTCAACAGAGGGACCACCATTGCATGTTTCCAGTTGCTAGGGACCTTCTCATTTCTAAATGACAAGTTCAATAGCGAGGTGAAAACAGGAGCAATATTTTTCTTTCCTAGTTGCAGAAATTTGGGGGGACCGGATCCAGTGGTGACCCAGAGTTCACCACCCCCATCAGCCTGAGAACCTCATTTTCCACCAGCGGACAGAGGACAAACTTATCCTCAGACCCTGGAGTATCCAAGCCAAGCACAGGAGCAAACGTCCTACTGCTTTCTAGAAAAGTGGCATAGATCTTAGCAATCTTATTAGGAAAAAAGTCAGCAACCTTATGACAATAATCCATAGAGGCAGGGAGTGCAGCTGTCACTCGTTCCAGAGAGGACAGTTGTTTCACTACCTGAAAGATGGCCTTTCAATACATTTTTTTGCTAGATCAATTTGCCCAGAGTAGTATTCCCTATGCTCTCTCCTGATCTGGCGATGGTAAAGGTTCAAAGCCTCTAGATACTTCTGTCTATTCTCATCCTTGTAGCTCTTCCTCCATTGGCTCTCAAGATGCTTACAGCTAGATTTCATTTGCACCAAATCTGCTGAAAACCACTTCGCAGAGGCAGAGGTACGCCCACTTTTACATTGTTTTAACGGTATCAGGGAATCAACCGCCTCCAACATCCAGCTAAATATTAAATTGTTGGCACTCAGGATGTTGCGCCCTACCTCGGGGGGTGCTGCCCACCAATGTTTCTTCAAAGTCATCCTGAGTTAATGCCGCCCATTACCGGACCAATGTCGGTTTTGAGCAACTACTAAGGAGGGCCTGTCCTGGCACCAGTAAACTAAAAGACAATAAATAGTGGTGTGACCAGGCTACAGGGACCGGCAATGTGGCAACTGTCCCTGCACAGTTGGTAAAAACGTTATCTAATGTATGACCTTTGTTATGTGTGGAGGTATGGACCAATTGATTCAGGCCCAAAGCCTGAAGACCTACTGAAAACTCAACCGATTCTTTACAGCCTTCATTTTCCAAATGCAAATTAAAATCCCCTAATAGGAGAAAGTTAGACTAGCGGAGGACATATGGAGGGAGTGTTTCCAAATGTTTATCAATACAGACTCTCCCCGGACATATACATGAGTAGTCCAGACACTGCTCTAGAGCTCATGATATCCGGACTAAAAAAGGCCGCATCGCAGCTAAGAAGCACAAGTTTCTCCAAATTAAGCTGAATATCTCTCCTGAAAATCACAGCAATGCCGCCCCCCTTCTGGCCGGCCCTGTCCACCCTCAGAATCGCGTATCCTTCAGGTATAGTCTTCAAGATATATGGGGCGGACGTCTCGTTAAGCCAGGTTTCAACCAAGAATAGTATAGCTGGTTCATGGTCATTAAGAAGATTGCGGATTTCTAACTAATGTTTACTGAGCGATCTGCAATTCAAGGAGAGACAATATAGAGAGGTGCAATTGTTCTTGGCCCTTCCCTTTTATCCCTTGCTTCCTCTTCCGGTGTCAGACGAAAGTCACAGTGCTCACAGTCACTTCGCCAACTCATTGCCCGCAGGGAGTGTAAGCAGACAGTATCTACCCTACTCTCCTGATCTTCAAAGGAGAGGCAGAGGTAATGGCCCCTGGCGCCGTCTAGGCGCAGATGGGTGCAGACGGGCTTGCCTTCGGCGCCCGCTGTGTACGTCCGCTGCACACCCGCTTTGCATGCGTTTGATAGCGTGTGCGCTGGGAGCACTAGACCGCTCCACCTGCTCAGCCACTGAAGTGAGGAAAGTGAGAGAAGCCCAATGTGGTTCAATGAAACGCCCTCCGCTACAATCGGCTAATGCCGTGGCGGAACAGAGCGGAAGTACCCACGGAGAGACCAACCACCCACTGCTGACTTCTCCCCCTCCCCGCCAGCTGCATACAGAACCGGTAAGAACCAGCAAAATTGCACAATTTAAAAATGATAAAACAGAGCGACACGACTTTAAAACCTAACTCAAGTGCAATGACAAATGTAGGTAAAGTGATAGCAACAGTGCCACATTAACGTAGCACCAGTGAGGTCAGTCAAGGACTCACCAAATGTCTGCTGTGCGCCCGCTTGAGCATGCTTTTAATAGCGTGAGCACTAGGAGCACTAGACCGCTCCACCCGCACCACGCTCGGCCCCGGAAGTGAGGAAAGTGAGGGAAGCCCAATGTGGTACAACGCAATGCCCTCCGCTACAATCGGCACATGCTGTGGCGGAACAGGGCGGAAGTACCCATGGAGTGAGCAACCACCCACTGCTGACTTCTCCCCCTCCCCGCCAGCTGCATACAGAACCGGTAAGAACCAGCAACATTGCACAATTTAAAAACTAATAAAACAGAGCGACGCGACTTTAAAACCTAACTCAAGTGCAATGACAAATGTAGGTAAAGTGATAGCAACAGAGCTGAATTAACGTAGAGCAAGCGAGGGCAGTCAAGGGATCACAATTGAAAGGCTATCTTGCCCATAGGCTAGAATAGGGAATGCTATGTATAATGATTACCTGCATATCTTCCCATAGGAGCAAGATAGCAAATTAGGAAGGATGTTTTTTAAATCCTGTGTTTGAAAACAGCACTTTTAGAAAGTGGCTATTTTCTTGTCTAACCTTTCTGTGTGCCTCTGCCTGTTTGTGAATTGACTGCCTGGTTGGTGAGTGACAGGGGCTGGGGTGGCCCAAGAAGGCTGGATGAGTCAGCACTGGGCTGAATACCTCCATCTGCATCTTAAGTGGTGGGAGGGGATAGCACTTCAATCAATCAATCAATCAGTACATTTGTAAAGAGCACTACCCACCCGTGAGGGTCTCAAGGCGCTGAGGGGGGGGGGGGGTTGCTACTGCTCAAAAAGCCAGGTCTTGAGTTGCCTCCTGAAGGTAAGTAAGTCCTGGGTCTGCCTTAGGAGGAAGGGGAAGGTGTTCCAGGTTTTGGCGGTGAGGTGGGAGAAAGATCTGCCTCCGGAGGTCGCTATTTGGATGCAGGGGACGGTGATGAAGGCGAGGTTGGCGGAGCGGAGCTGGCGGTTTTGGGTGTAGAAGGTGAGTCGTCATTGAGGTAAGCCAGTCCGGTGTTATGGATTGCTTTGTGTGCGTGGGTGAGGAGCTTGAAGGTGATCCTCTTGTTGACGGTAAGGCAGTGCAGGTCTCTCAGGTGGGGCGTGATGTGGCTGCAACGAGGAATGTCGAGGATCAAGCGTGCAGAGGCATTCTGAATGCATTGTAGTTGTTTCAGGAGTTTGGCGAGGCTCCTGCGTAGAGGGCGTTTCCGTAGTCGAACATGCTGCTGATGAGGGTCTGGGTGACCGTTCTTCTTGTTTCAGTGGGGAGCCACCTGTAGATCCTGCGGAGCATGCAGAGGGTGTTGGAGCAAAAGGACAAGACGGCTTTGACTTACTTGGTCAGGGACGGTGTTGAGTCAAGGATGAACCCTAGGTTGCGTGCATGTCGGTGGGTGTTGGTGCTGCTCCCAGTGTGGTCCCAGTATGGTGTCATCCCATGACGAGGGGGTGGAGCCGAGGATGAGGACTTCCGTCTTGTCCAGTTTCAGCTTCAGACAACTGTTCTTCATCCACTCGGCGACGGCTTTCATTCCTTTGTGTAGGTTGGTTTTGGCGATGAGGGGGTCCTTGGTGAGGGAGAGGATCAGCTGGGTGTTGTCGGCAGAGGAGATGATGTTGAGGTTGTGCAGTCGGGCAACATCGATGAGTGGTGTCATGTAGATGTTGAAAAAACGTTGGGCTGAGGGATGATCCTTGGGGTACGCCGCAGATGATCTCGGTGGCTTCGGAGCAGAATAGGGGGAGGCGGATGTTTTGGGTTCTGCCGGAGAGGAAGGAGGTGGTCCAGTCCAGTGCTTTGTCTTGGATCCCTGCATTGTGGAGGCGGTGGCAGACCATGTCGAAGGAGGCTGATAGGTCCAGGAGCATGAGGGCTGGGGTTTCGCCGTTGTCCAGCAGTGCCCTGATGTCATCGGCAGCAAAACAACCAAGGGCCTTGACTCACTTAAGTAAGGCAGAGTCTATAAACTATAACAACCAAAACAAGAGCCAATACTGAGAATACATTGATTATACTTCCTTTTACGCAGAGCATATATAAATCAAACATATAGCCGCAATTGGATTTTAATTCATCAGTGTTTGTTTTTATTATTTACAAACTTTCATTAAACCACAAAATGCAAAAACGTAATAAATATGTGTGAAAACCAAAACAATTCATAACACATGGACACCAATCAGATAAACCATACTCCATACTTCACTTTGACACCCACAATCATACTAGCTGTCTCAATCAAACCACTACTCTCACTCCATTCCAGGAAAACCACTCATTCACAATCATACACAACCACAACCAGTAACTCCTAATCCAGTCGAACAACAAAGATGATAAATCCCACGTCAAAATATGACTTCTTCAATTTTGAACCAAAAGAGGGTCATGCAGGAATTATTCTATTTAACAATTTAACAATGCACGACCAGCAGTAAATGAGTAAACTGTTACAAACAGTGGAAACACGCTTTTTTGACAAGGAAAAAAAAAGGTCGAAGCATTTCAAACCAGACCCTTTGTCCTGTTCTCATCAGGACCACATATAATCTGAAAGAGGAAAAAACCTTCATGAATATACACTTCTTCAACACTTCATTTAAATTCAAAGAAAGACGCCACACCGGGCGTTTGCCTCCTATCTTAATTCAAAGAATCCACTTGAGAATGAGTCAGTTCTTTAATGGAAACAAACATCTAGGGGGGTACAACACAAAACGAAAGACATGATTAATCGACCTTGTCAAAGTATCCCTAAACAATAACCTTGGGAGAGCGAAGCTTGTCCTTACCTAAATGCGTATGTCAAATAGTGTCTAAGAGGACGTCTGTTCTTTTAATGACTGCTCTTAACCCTCGAGTTGGAGAGGACGGAGGGTCTAAGGACGTATGGCAGCAGCACCACTCGCTAGTCGGGAGCGCCGGCGGCTCAGCCTGCAACAACAAGAAGGGAGCCTGATCAAATAAATATCTACACGCATCACCCCGCTTGGCTTAAGCCTGCAACTACAAGGAGTGTGGGAGCCTGATTACAATATCCTCATGCGGCTCCTTACCTTCAAAGGGATTAGTTCCTTCCTGCAACCGTGGTTGAGTCCACTGTGTGCTGTAAGGGGACGCGCGCCAAACCCCAAAAAACTTCGGTTTGGCGCGGGACCTGGGAAATGCAGTTAAATAGCCGGGCCAATCGCGTCAGTACATAACTGTCCCACGTGATCGTGCTGCTACCCGCGCTTTAAAGGTTGGTCAATAAAGTTAAAAATGGAACACCATTTCACATGAAAATAGTGATAATTACAGTTAGGCGTCCAAAGGGGGAGTGTGGTTAATTGACAGCGCCAAACACGCAGGTACACTGTTGTACCGCGTGATCGTGCTGATGCCTACACTTAAAAGGATTGGCCAATGCAGTTATGCGTAGACCCCTGGTGGATCGAAATTTGGGCACAGTCTCTGATGGAATCAAAGACCTGCTGGGGGGCCCAAAGGGGTACAGGAAACATAGTTACATGTCAACGGCCGTCACGCTGGTGCAATACAGTCCCACGTGATTGTGCCGGGTCCCTTGCTTTCCGGATTTGCCAATAAAGTTTTTATGAGCCCACCACATGAATGCTATAAATCATCGCCCTGTTACTTGAAATGTCTAAAATGTAAGTGTTGAGAAACAAACGCCAAACTCAGTGTGAGTTGAATGAAAAACTCTAGACTCGTGCGTGTTCAACAAGGATGAAAGTTGACAACAGACAGTTGCATTGTCTACAGCAATTTACCCTGATGGTGGCCTTATGTTTCAAGCCCAACGTTAAAGCCACAGTTTTACTATCTCCTAATGTGATGAGATGAAATGAGACCAAGATCTCAATATTTAGGTGACTAGGGGAGGGTCCTCATGTGGGATATCACGAAGGGGGGGCATGATCCCCTAACCCTTACTAGTGAGTTGTATCCAAATTCAATGTCAGGTGTCGAGCTGTAAGTGCTGGAGATTCATGGTGGGTATAGAGCTTTATGCCCGGAAGATCTCTGAGATTTCATTGAGCCCATGTGTTGCTGTATTGAATTTCATGATCAGTAGCGCTTCACGTTGACTCAACCTAATGATGGGCATTTTTTGGTACAACATCTACCGGCAGGAACGATTCCAGGGGGACTCCAAATTTGCAATATTTCTATGGTATTCATTGACGACCCAGAATACAAAAAAGGATTTAGCTGTATTAAAACTAAATGTAGCCCTGACCTAATGGTCCTGACCGTGGAAACAGCTTTACGATTATCCCGGAAACAATTAGAGGAAATAGAAATTCTTGAAACAGAAATTAAGAACAACCAGTTGATCGCGGACGCTAAAACACTGCTGGATAAAGTCGAAAAGGAAATCCTAGATTTTAAGGATTATACAGTGGCACAAAAAACGAATAAATTCGAGATGGATAAAAATAACTTTTCACTGGAAAACGTATATCCTTACCTTCAAAAGGATTTCTACACACAGACTGAGTCAAGGAGATATTTACAAAACTCTCAAGGGAAATCAAGGAACAAATTTTGGACTTTCTCAGATACCTCATCCTCATCAGGTACAGAGACTGACGCGAGTGAGGATGGCCCGAGTGGCAATAATAGGAGGCGAAATCAATATAACCAGTATCTACAAAGGAATAATCCACAGCCATTTTTAGGCAGAGGCCAACGGAAATCAAGGGACAGACCCCGATACAATTCCCAACCTTGGGAAATGACAACGAGACGCCAGTCTTACAAGAACTAAAAGTATCTCTATTGTTCAACCTATCAGATCGAATTCTTACAGATACGGAAAAATTGTTGTTGGAAAAGGGGCTCTCCTTTGTACCATCAAGGAGGAATGACTTTGTAAAAATGAAGCTGGAAACAATGGAATTTTGCCGGAAAAATCCGACTTAAGATGTTCTTCAAGGATCAGGTAGAAATAGGGATCGAGGAGGTGACAGGTTTAAGGAAAAAATCTAATTTCTGCCGTCCAGGGAATAAAATTCCTAAGGAAGTGATCGCCTTTGAAAAGACCATTCTGTCAGCAATCGCACAAATGAAGTCGAAAAAGCAATATATCCGGTTTAACTTGCCTAAAGATCAAAAAGATGCCATCATATCCCTGAAAAATGATCCATCATTAGTGATAAAACAGGCAGACAAGGGAGGAGAAGTTGTCCTTCGGGACACAGCAAAATACAGTACCGAAGTCATGAGACAATTGGATGACTCTAATTGTTATAGAAATATCACAAAAAATCCTACAGTAGAACTTATGGGGCAGCTGTTTGATATGGTTCAAAAAGGTTTGGATCAGGGCATCTTAGGACCAAAAGAGTATGCGTTTCTGCAAAATAAAAATCCGTGCATCCCAGTATTTTATGTCCTGCCTAAGGTCCACAAAAGTGAGACAAGTCCACCCAGAAGACTTAGAGTTTCTGGGTGTGACTCCCTTTTGGAACCAGTTTCAAAATACATTGATTTCTTTTTGATGGCATTGATTGCACTCGTTCCTGCTCACTTACAAGACACCACTGCTTTCATCAATAGATTGGAAAACATTGAATATGACCCCTCTAAACATCTGATGGTGACAATGGACGTGGTGTCATTGTACACCCAGATTCCACAGGAGGAGGCCCTTGAGACTCTGTCACATTTTTTAGATACAAGAGAATAACCGGCAAGGGTCCCCACGAGTTTCATCATTGAGCTTGCTAATTTTGCCCTCCCAAAAAATTACTTTGCATTCGGGACAGACTTCTTCTATCAAACTAAAGGGGTAGCTATGGGCTGCCCCTTCGCGCCAGAACTGGCAGTCCTTTTCATGGGCCTGTTTGAGGACAAATTTATCATTAATAACAACCCATTTTCAGGATTTATTACACACTGGATGCGGTATATCGATGATGCATTCCTCATTTGGTTAGGGTCAGAGGACCAGCTACTGGATTTCTGCAATTGGCTCAACAGACGGAAAGAAGAAATTAAATTTACGTTTAACTCCTCAAGACAACAAATTAAATTTTTGGATGTCAAAGTATATGCATCAGAAGGGACACTCGCCAGTACATTATTCAGTAAAGAAACCGACCAGAACAAAGCATTACACTACTCAAGCAATCACCCACGCAATCTCCGCAAAAATCTTCCTTTTGGACAATTTTTAAGGATTCGGCGCAACTGTACATTCAAAGATGAATATTTCCAACATGCACAAACACTAGTTGAACGGCTGATCCACCGCGGGTACCCTAAAAAATTGTTGAAACATGCACTCCGCCGTGCCTGGTGGACCCCTCGCGTATCCCTGCTGGAAAAGAGAATTAAACCAGCAATGCAGAGGATGGTGTGCGGGACTACATTTTGTCCAAATGCCAACCAATTAAAAAGAATAATTCACCAAAATTGGCATCTGGTTAAGAATCTGGATGAGGGTTTATTACAACCACCCCTCTTTGCATTCAGAAAAGAGAAGAGTATCGCCAATTATGTGGTACGGGCAGCGTTACCCAAAAGAGAGGACGTCACATTACGTAGTCTGCTGGGATTGCAACCGGTACACGGTCACCACAGATGTGGTACATGCACATGTTGTGAGCAAACAATGGAAGGAGATGTTTTTTCACATGACAGCATTTTTTGGAAGCACAATGCGATCTCACATTGCAAAACAAAGAACGTCATTAATGGGATTCTTTGTCCATGCCCTAAGTTGTATGTAGGAAAAACGTCTCAGGAGATACGTCAATTGATCACTCAACACAAATCTAGAGTACGGAGGTCAGTGATCAATGCCCCATTGGTTAATCATTGGCAAAGTAAGGGACATACAGAAAAATACATCAGATGGACCGTCCTGTCTAAAGTGGAAATGGATGCTAGAGTTGGAGATATGGAGGCTAGGTTGAGTCAACGTGAAGCGCTACTGATCGTGACATTCAATACAGCAACACATGGGCTCAATGAAATCTCAGAGATCTTCCGGGCATAAAGCTCTAGACCCACCACTAATCTCCAGCACTTACAGCTCTACACCTGACATTGAATTTGGATACAACTCACTAGTAAGGGTTAGGGGATCATGCCCCTCCTTCGTGATATCCCACATGAGGACCCTTCCCTAGTCACCTCAATATTGAGATCTAGGTCATATTTCATCTGATCACATTAGGAGATAGTAAAACTACCGGCCGTGGCCTTAACGTTGGCCTTGAAACATAAGGCCACCATCAGGGTAAATTGCCGTAGACAATGCAACTGTCTGTTGTCAACTTTCATCCTTGTTGAACACGCACTGAGTCTAGCATTTTTCATTCAACTCGCACTGAGTTTGGCATTTGTTTCTCAACACATAAGTTTTTGACATTTCAAGTAACGGGGCAATAATTTATAGCATTCATGTGGTGGGCACATAAAAACTTTATTGGTAAATCTGAGAAGCAAGGGACCCGGCACGATCATGTGGGTCTGTATTGCACCAGCGTGACTGCCGTTGACATGTAACTATGTCTCCTATACCCCTTTGGGCCCCCGAGCTGATCTTTGATTCCATCAGAGACTGTGCCAAATTTCGATCCACCTGGGGTCTACGCATAACTGCATTGGCCAATCCTTTTAAGTGTAGGCATCAGCGCGATCATGCGGTACAACAGTGTACCTGCGTGTTTGGCACTGTCAATTAACCACACTCCCCCTTTGGGCCCCCAACTGTAATTATCACTATTTTCATGTGAAATTGTGTTCCATTTTTAACTTTATTGACCAACCTTTGAAGCGTGGGTAACAGCACGATCACGTGGGACAGTTATGTACAGACGGGATTGGCACGGCTATTTAACTACATTTCCCAGGTCCCTGGGACTCCCGAGTTTTTCCGGGTTTGGCGCGCGTCCCCTTAGAGCACACAGTGGACGCGACCACGGTTGCAGGAAGGAACTAATCCCCTTGAAGGTAAGGAGCCGCTTGAGGATATTGTAATCAGGCTCCCACGCTCCTTGTAGTTGCAGGCTTAAGCCAAGCGGGGTGATGCGTATAGATACTTATTTGATCAGGCTTCCTTCTTGTTGTTGCAGGCTGAGCCACCGGCACTTCCGACTAGCGAGTGGTGCTGCTGCCATACGTCCTTAGACCCTCCGCCCTTTCCAACTCGAGGGTTAAGAGCAGTCATTAAAAGAACAGACGTCCTCTTATACACTATTTGACATACGCAATTAGGTAAGGACAAGCTTCGCTCTCCCAAGTTTATAGTTTAGGGGCACTTTGACAAGGTCGATTAATCATGTCTTTCGTTTTTTGTTGTACCCCCCTAGATGTTTGTTTCCATTAAAGAACTGACTCATTCTCAAGTGGATTCTTTGAATTAAGGTAGGAGGCAAACGCCAGGTGTGGCGTCTTTCTTTAGTTTTAAATGAAGTGTTGAAGAAGTGTATATTCATGAAGGTTTTTTCCTCTTTCAGATTATATGTGGTCCTGATGAGAACCGGACAAAGGGTCTGGTTTGAAACACGTCGACCTTGTTTTTTGTTGTTTTTTTTTTCCCTGCCAAAAAAGTGTGTTTCCACTGTTTGTAACAGTTTTCTCATTTACTGCTGGTCGTGCATGGTTAAATTGTTAAATAGAATCATTCCTGCATGACCCTCTTTTGGTTCAAAATTGAAGAAGTCACATTTTGACGTGAGATTTATCATCTTTGTTGTTCGACTGGATTAGGAGTTACTGGTTGTGGTGGTGTATGATTGTGAATGAGTGGTTTTCCTGGAATGGAGTGAGAGTACTGGTTTGATTGAGACAGCTTGTATGAATGGGGTGTCAAAGTGAAGCATGGAGTATGGTTTATCTGATTGATGTCCATTTGTTATGAATTGTTTTGGTTTTCACACATATTTATGAAGTTTTTGCATTTTGTAGTTTAATGAAAGTGTGTAAATAATAAAAACAAACACTGATGGATTAAAATCCAATTGTGGCTATATGTTTGATTGATATATGCTCTGCTTAAAAGGAAGTATAGACAATTTATTCTCAGTATTGGCTCTTGTTTTGGTTTTCATTATATATTATATATTATTACTGATGTCATCGGGAGCGGCGATGAGGACAGTTTCAGTGCTGTGGTTGCTGCAGAACCCGGACTGGGACAGGTCCAGGTTGCTGTTGTCCTTGAGGTAGTGGGTCAGTTGTCTGTTGACAGTCTTCTCGATGACCTTTGCCGGGAACTGGAGCAGGGAGATGGGTCTGAAGTTCTTCAGGTCCTTTGGATCGGCCTTGTTTTGTTTAGTAAGGCGTTTATCTCAGCGTGCTTCCAGCTCTCCGAGAAGGTTGTGATTTCGAAGGAGATGTTGACGGCCTTGCAGAGATGGGGTGCAATGGTGGCGCTGGCTTTGTTGAAGATGTTGTGTGGGAAAGGGTCTGAAGGAGAGCCAGAGTGGATGGTGTTCATGATTTTGATGGTGTGTTCGTCGTTTATGCTGGTCCAGGTGAGAAGGGGTTCAGAGTGGATGGTGGCTGTGAAGTCGGAGGTCTCGGTGGCTGTCGGGGCAGTCAGAGTGTTGAAGCTGTCATGGATGTCAGCGATCTTGCGGTGGATGAAGGTGGCGAGGGAGTCGCACAGGTCTTGCGAAGGTGGGATGTCTTTGGTGTTGGAGCTGGGGTAGGAGAGTTCCTTCACGATGTTGAAGAGCTCTTTGCTGTTGTGTGCATTGTTGTCTAGGTGGTATTTGAAGGAGGCCCTTTTGGCAGATCTGATGAGGTGATGGTGTCTGCAGATGGCGTTCCTTTGGGCTGCTTAGCTGTCTGGTGTCTGTTTGCGGTGCCATTTCTTCTCCAGTTTTTGGCAGGTTTGCTTAAAGGCCTGGAGGTCTGCGGTGAACCAGCTGGCTTTCTTGTTGGTATGTCTGTTGGAGGGTTTCTTGATCGGGGCAAGAGTGTTGGCGCAGTCGTCGATCCACTGTTTGAGGTTGCGGGTGGCAATGTCGCGGTCGGTGGGATCGATGGGTGGGCTTCGGGCAAAGGTGGTGTTTAGCCGGTCTTTGGTGACTTTGCTCCAGCAGCGGCGAGTGATCTGTTGGGAGCAGCGGTGCGTGGTGGGTTTCCGGAAGGTGAAGTGGATGCAGTCCAGTGTAGTTCAGAGGTGTAACTGAAGGAGACGTGAGAGCTTGCGGAAAAGATAGGGTCGAGCGTGTGTTCGGCGGAGTGGGTGGGTGTTGTGATGAGCTGTTTGAGTCCGAGGTTGCCGAGGTTGTCAATCAGGGTGGTTGAGTTGGTGTTGATGTTGTTCTCGAGGTGGAAGTTCAGGTCCCTGAGGAGTATGTAGTCTGAGGAGGCAAGGGCGTGTGCACTGACAAAGTTGGCGATGGAGTCGCTGAACTGTGACTGGGGTCCGAGGGGGTCTGTAGATGGGGGTTTCTCTGAGGATGGTGTTGGGATTAGTGTGGATCTGGAAGTGCAGGTGTTCGGCAGGGCTGAGAGTGACGTAGTTGCTCGTCGAGACTCTGAGCGTGTCTCTGTGGACGATGGCGATTCCTCCTCCTGTTATATTATGTTATGTTATTTATTTTATTCTATAGCGCTCGGATACTCCAAGGAGCATCCCGGCGCTACTCCTGTTCCGTTGGTGTGGTCCCTGCTGGTGATCTTGTACCCGTCAGGGATGGCTATGGCGAAGTCGGGTGCCGAGGAGGGGTTCATCCAGATCTCCATCAGGAAGGCGAGATCTGGTGCGGTGGAGTCGAGTAGATCCCAGAGTTCGATGGAGTGCTTGTGGGCGGAGAGGGTATTGAGTAGGATGCATCTGAGGTGGTTGCGTCCTTTCTCGGTCGGCGGTTTGGTGGTTTGGAGGCTGATGAAGCTGCAGCTCTGGCAGTAGAAGGGTTCTTGGGTGTGCTCCGGGGTGGCCAAGCAGCAGGTGTGTGATCAACCGGTGTTGAGTGTGTGGATGGTGCTGGCATCATAGCGGTGTTGGGCGTTGTGGCGTTCGTGGGGCAAGGGGGTTTGGCACTGGGCGCGGTCCAGGCTCGGGCGGACGCAGACAGGCTTACCTTTGGTGCGTCAGTGGAGCTCCATTATAATGGGCGGTGGAAGGGAGGAGCAGCTGGGAGGCAGGAGCGGGGCAACAAATGGGATGAGCAGCGGGGTGGGACCGCAGGGTACGCAGTGGTGGGAAAAAAACGGGTGAAAGCAGGGCAAAAAATAAAAAGGGTCACAACAACACAGGTAAAAAGGAAAGAATCAATAAAGTGAGCAGATAATAAACAACCAGGGCCACTGAAGTAAAAGGGAGACAGAAGACAGTGTACCAAGGAAAATGAGGAAGATAATGGAGATGGCAAAATACAACCGAGGCACAGGGCCTCGAACCTACGAACCTACGCGGTGGCAGAAGCAGAGACACGGCACACAGGTGGTCCTGTGCGGCATGGGGGAGCAACCTACCTAAAATCAGGGGTCGCTTGGGCCTGAATAGGGCTGTGCCTGCCTTCCACAATGCTGGCTCAACCTCCTGCTGGGCGGCTGATGACCCTAACCCTCTCTCTCAAAGAAAAGAAGGAATCATGTGAACAGAGTGCTCCAGGACTGACCAGAACTGGTTTGGACTAGGCAAAGGCCTCTCTGCCATCAGAGAACAGAGAAAATATTGGTATACAAGGAGAAAAGCTGGAATACTGAAGAGGAAGGACTGCCCTGCTGTGTGTTTGTAGGCTGACCTGCAGTTGCTATTCTGCCAAGGAGAGGGGACGGGCTCTGCTGTTGCTGTGTCCCCTGCTTAAAGAGATCTCCAAGGGCCTGAGGAGAGCTGGCCTCCTGTTGAGAAGTCCCAGGAACAAAAGGACTTCACTCCCAGCTCTCCCCCCTGAACTCTGCTGTGTGAGTTCTGACCTGCCTAGAGTGCTTGAGCCAGGTGTGGGGCCTCTGGAGGTTGTTTCCTGCTGTTTGGGGTGCTGGAAAAGAAGAAAAGAAGATCTACAATGTTGCATGCATCTCTCGCTTGCGGAGCGCATTGTCGACAGTGCTAGAAGATACCCGTCGCCGCGAAGATCGTCGCAGCGCCTGTTGCCACTGCAAGACCCGACGCGTTGCACGCTTGCGGAGCGCACAGCCCCGATGCGGGAAGATTCCTGTCGCTGCGAATATCATCGCAGAGCCTGTCATCGGTGTGAGACCCATCGCACCGCTTGCCTCGGGACCGCATCCCGTCGCTGCAAACATCATCGCAGAGTCCAGTGCAAACACATCGAGGTGCCATGACAGAAGAGAATCAATGCTGTGCCGCGCATCGCCGCGCCAAAGATCGTCGCATCGTGCCTGTGCGAGGCGCTTCCTACCGGAGAACCTGCAAACCAGAATCCATTCAAGGTATCGCATCGTTCCCCATACAGACCGGATTCGACGCAACCAGCCCGCTGCGTGCAGCGGAGTTGTCGCATTGCCTCCCCAGGGTCTCAGTAGTGAAGCATCGTTTTGGTCTTGTGTAGTTTAGATAAAGATACTTTATTTTTCTAAAGTGGTGTGGAATCCATTTATGGTATTTTCACTGAACTACTTTGAGTGTTGGTACAAATACTTTACACATTGCCTTTGATAAGCATGTCTGCTCGTACCAAGCTACCAAGGGGGTGAGCAGGGGCTATCCAAAGAGTGTATCCCCCCTACCCTGACTAGAAGCAAAGGTCCCTATTTGGACAATGATACCTACCTCTGCCAACTAGAGACCCCAGATCTAACAGACTTATGTAAGAAACTTGTTTTTCTGAGAAGCATTGCAGAATAGTTTCTTTAAGCCCTGCCTAATTTGCAGCATAAAGGTCATTTGAAAGACCTTTGCTGGGCTAGTCACAGCTGCCACTTTTTACAGTGCTTGGTCCATATTTCTCAGAGTTTTGTAGTGATAAATCTCTGTGGGGGGCTCTGTGGCCCTGCAGGGATTTCCTGTTATTCCTCATATTTCCACAGATGCTACTTTCTGGGCTGCTGTGCTTCTTTCTAACTTCCCTACATCTACTATAGTTTACCACTTTCTTTATTGGTGTCATGGACAATAATAAAATCTGTTGTTATTTTGACCTTGAATCCTGCCTCACGTTTGCTTGTTAAGAGTGTTTTTTCAGAAGTATAAACAAGTTACAATATACATTTGTGCATTTTCTTCCAGTGTGAGTGTTCTTCTTTTAGCTATGGCATTACCGGGTGGAACCCCTAGTCTGTGAGGCACCTCTAGCTGGAACTACGCTAAGAGTCTCAATTAGTGATGGATGGAAACAAACAATCCACTTAAGTTTAGCAGATATACCACTGGCACAACAGTGGCCCACCAGCCATATTTAGAGAAAATGCACAGACTCCTTTCTATCACATATACTTGCATCAGCCCCTCCATCTTCAGGATATCTGCCTTTGGTCAGCAGTTAAAGAGCCAAAATGTGAAAGAAATTCTGTCATGTGAGAAGTAAGATATCCACCAGCAGGTCCATAGTAGAAATTCTACCACACCCTGGAAGAAGGAAATGAGACAACTATGTAACGACTTTCTGCAGTGACTCTCAAATCTAACTCCTAAGATGGTTTTCTTACAGTAAATAGTGCTCCAGTATCGAAGGATATCAGAAACATTGGTTAATGTCGTTGACGCACAGGGGTAAGGATACACTGCATACTTGAGATGCAACCAAAAAAGTGCTGATTATATTTCCTTAACAATGGTAAAAGTATTATGCAGATAATAAAACAATTAACACTGCTTGTACATTATATTCATTACAGCGATACAAGTGCAGCCTGAACAGGACGGTCTACCAAACACCACCCTATATCAATTGACCTGGTTACCCTTTGAAAGCCTTAAAGAGGATGTATTTGGCTGGTCACTGAGCTTGCAGTACTTGGTTCTGTGAGTTACTCTGGCCCTGGGGAACTACAGTGACATAGGCCATATGCATGAAAGTGGCTTCCGTCAGAAGGCAGTACTTTGTGTAACAAATAAATAAGTAAACTCTACACTCACCAACAGAATTTAGGCACTGAGGTAGTCCTGTGAACGAATGGAGTACAATGCAATTCCGTGTGGGCTTTTAGAGGCATATTATCAAGCACAGCGTTATCATTATCGCAGTTTTAGCGGCAGAAAATTGAAGCTAAAGCGGCGATAATGGGCTTGATATTACGCCGTAGAGAATTCCCATAGAAGCCCATGTTCACACCAGAACATGGGCTTCTATGGGAATTCACAAGTGCGTATTATTAAGCCCATTATCAACACTTTAGCAGCAGTTTTCTGCTGCTAAAGGGGCGATAATGTTAACGCCGTTTCTTGATAATATGCCCCTTAGTTCCTTGTAACCTGTATTAACTCTTTGTATCCCTCTTAAAACATCACTGAGGTTCATAAATACAGCATTGTAAATACTTGTACGTGTTTTATGACTATCACTTTTAATTTTGTTAGGTTCTTTACATGCTGCACCCGCTTTTCCATACTCAACTTCCCATTCCTGTGGATTACTGGACTTGGTTAGGTAACACCATAAGCGTCCCACAATGGCAGAACTACCCCTATTTCCAACATATTAATATATGTTATGCAGAGTACTAACTTTACTTCACCTCTGGTAACTTGCTTTTTGACAAACATAAGATCCTTACCAAAATACCAGTTTGGTAAGATGGTTTTGATGTTATCACTTAATTCCAGCCTGCTGCTTGTTCCCCGTGGAAGCATGGCTACATGAACCTCTGCACCTTACATTTTGGCAACATTTCGACCCAGCTATACTGTGCTCCATCACGACTACCAAGCCAAAGAGGGAGGCCTTCTCAACATCATTTTTTGATCCTCCTAACTTTGGACTCTTCTTGAAATTACCATTTGTTTTCTGGGGAATAAAAGAATATTACTCATATTAACTCTTAACTCTACCACCGCATTTTCAGGTGCTTTGCGTTATTGTCTAACGGTCTAAGAACTAATTTCAGCACATTATTAGCTGATTTTCTGGAAACATATGTTGAAATCAGCTAATTTCAACAGTTTAGGAGATTTCAATTTTTATTTTTGCATAGATCTAAGCACATTAGGTTTGCTCCTGATTGTCTCTACCTCACTGATGAGGAGGATCGCGTCCTCAGTCCTATATTTAATAACCAGAGAGTTACACCTGACCCTCTCTGCAGGATCACTTCCAAACGTTTTGCCTTCATCTCTCCTGTTTTACTGAATTTCTTTTTTTGCCATTACGTCTATGTGCACTTTCCAACTGCTAACCAATGAGAAAGTGTTTTTGTTCTCTCTCGAAAACATGCTAAAATAGGCCTTCACCTAATTGGCATGATTAATTTACTTATAAGTCCCTAGTAAAAGGTACTACCTGTACCCTGACACCAGCCTATGTCACCCCAGACAGGTTGGATCCTTGACATGGAAGGGAGGAATTTTCCCGGGGTGGGGGTATGACATGCCCCGCATACAAAGAATGACATCAGGAATATCCTGTTGCTCAGCATGCCATTTCAGTTTGGACCCAACTATATGCAAACCAGTCTTAATCCCACTCCAATAGGAACATTTCAGCCTGAACGGTCAGGTCAGGTCATCCCTGATTCTGAACACAAGCAACACAAAAGCCTTTCAACTTGATTTGGGCTTATCAGTTAGGTATTGCTTGGTTTCAGTGGGACTGTGAGCATGAGACCCATATCTGGGTATTCACTTGCTTGTTAGGGTGTATATCAGACACACAAAAGGGAATGCCAGTAATGCTTGCAATTTCTCTAACCACTGGCAATCGCTCAGGGTAGCATCCCAACTGATTGTTCTTTTGCTCACCATGCAATTTCAGTTTGGACTGAGCCACACATACTCAAATACAAAACCCTCCAAAAAGTGCACAACACACACACCTGTTATATACATGCAGACACCCACCACAGGATCCAAAGCAAAATTAACACAATCAAACATACATGGCAGGTCATCTTTTTTTTTCACAGCAGGTCATCTTTCACATCTCACCATTCCTCTCCAGATCCTAAAGCAACCCTTAACTCAAATTGTAATACCCACTATTCTCATCCCATATCCCTCATCCTACAAGATCATAAACCTATATTTACCTCAAACTACAAAACCCACCCTTTTTCCCCTATACCACTCATCCCTCCTGTAATGCCAACCCTGCCCTTACCACGGAATCCAAACCCCAACCTTCTCGTTCCCATACTCCTTATCCTTCCCAAGATTCTAAACCTACCCTTAGCTCAAAATCTAAAACCCAATTGTTTTCCTCCCATACTCCTCAAACTTTCCTTACCATAAAATTATCCTTACACCTAGCCCCCAACCTTCCTACTTCTACCAAAATCTCCAAACCCTACAATAATCTTAAATCTACCCTAAACCCTAAACCCACCAACTTGCACACACTCAACAGTCACAAAAACACCCCAAAAGGCATTCATTAAAACAAACAGCCAAAAGACCAAAACAGCATACACACAAACATACATCCACAGCACCTTACACACATTCAACCACTGAGGCAACACCAGAAACACATACACTCACACACATACACACAGAAACTCAACCACATACATCAACAACAGCACACACACACACTTTCACACACATCAAAAGAAACACAAACACAAGCAGCGCCCGATTCCAGTCTCATTCGGAAAGCACATCGAACGACTCAGGTCCGGAATGTTTTCCATAGGACTCGGATCGGGAGAGTCCGGCCGAATGAGTACGATGCGTTTGAATGCATCCGGATATGATTCGGTCGGGCTCCCACTGACTTCAATGGGAGCCTGTGTTCCGAACATGAACACAGGCTTGCAATGACGAAAGAGGTGGTTGGGGATAATCGTGCACCCTGTGGCGGGCATCCCTTGGTGCCTGCCACACTGGGCATGGTTGGGAAGAGGGGACCCGCAAAGACGGATTTCGGCACCTGTTTTATTCCAGGCTAACCGAACTGGAAAGGCAGTCCGAATCGTTCATTGTACTTGCTCCCTCGGAACACCTAGTTCATAGAAATGTACGAATTGGCTCCAGAAGTCTCTATCTCTCCGAATGCCTTCCGAAAACAATTTGTTCAGCGCTAAGTGTTTCCAGGCATCAAACTTGGTTGTTCAGGACTGTGAAAGATTTGGTCGGAAACAAGGCTTCCAGATCAAGATTGGAATCTCATAGATTTCACTGCGTCACTTCTACGACCCTTCCTTGCGTCAATACGCCTCCCTTGCATACATTATACCTGGCGCAGGTATAATGTGGCGCAGGGGTTTACAAAGCGACGCATCTACCTAGATGCGTCACTTTGTAAATATGGTGCAACAAGGCACATTATTTACGCTGCTGGTGCGTCACAAAAAGTGACGCACTGGTGGCGTAAAAGTGATGCACGCCTCATAAATGAGGCCCCTGGTGGGTTAGTTGCACCCAGGGACCCTCAGGATTCAAGGGGAGTTAATCCCCCAACTTTACACAGTAGGGAAGGGAGGGGACGGGGAGTGAGATGACGTGTGCAAACATGCCCTGTGGAGCCTTTTAAGTTGGGGAAATTATTCCCCTGCAATCCTGAGGGCTAACTAGCCCACAAGGTGCTTCCAGTAAGCGCCGCTGCCCTGCGTTGCGGAGTGGTTGTCCAGGCCGTGCCCCTTTTTACACCTCTCTGCAACGCAGCTCTGTGGCGCTTACTGGAGGTACCTAGAGGGCTAGTTGGATCCTTTGAACCCTCAGGATTCAAGGGGAGTTAATCTCCCAACTTAAAACAGCCACAGGGCGTGTTTACACCATTGGGAAGGGAGGGGACGGGGCCTGAGGTGACATGTGCATACACGTCCTGTGGTGTGTTTTAAGTTGGGGAAATAATTCCCCCTCAATCTGAAGGGATACAAAATAAATCTACCGGGCTATACTTACCAATAACCCATAAACCGATATACGTTATAATAATTCAGTCGGCAATGGAGAAGGTTCAATCGTTTATTCTTCAAATGCAAACCCTGACAGGGGAGCCTCAGTCTACACGACCCTCGGAGGTGTTCAGAGGAGACTGGTTACATGTTCAAAGTACAGAGCATATATACATTTCATGTGTTCAAGATGACACGCTACAAGGAAAAACACAACTTGTCAGTAAGCCAAGAGGAATACCCATATAAGGCACAATTGATTTGCTAGTAGCCTAGGCCTAAGCTATTCCGGGGGCAGGTCAGCAAGGTGCCTCCCTGTCTATCTGGTGCCCGGGGAGTACAGGAACGGGCTCTGCTAGAATGTGCGCATCCCACAAGAAGGGCAGGTGTGACCTTGAATCGTCCTTGAGCTATCAGCTAGCAACTATCGTAAGCAGTTTTGGCTGTCACAGTGGTTTTGAGCAGAAAGCATAATCACGTGGTTTCTGGGAAACAGTGTTTGCACAAGGAGAAACGAAACAAAATGGCTTCGACTAAACCAATAGAGCGACTACGGGAAAAGTGAATTGTCGGCCTACATGTGGCCATAATGTACTCTTAATACCAGATTATCATACTTACGAGGTTATATTGAATATATTAGGCCTATGATACTGTTACCAAAATTCAATCCCAACAAATCCAAAGGGCCCCTGTGGACCAACTAGCCCACCAGGTACTTCCAGTAAGCGCCACTGCACTGCGTTGCAGAGAGGTGGTCCAGGCCGTGCCCCTTTTTACTCCTCTCTGCAACGCAGCTCTGGTGCTTACTGGAGATACCTGGTGGGCTAGTTGGACCCAAGGGACACTCAGGATTCAAGGGGACTTTATCCCTCAAATTAAAACAGCCACAGGGCGTGTTTGCACACATGTCACCTCAGGC
Organism: Lissotriton helveticus; assembly: GCF_964261635.1. Lineage (NCBI taxonomy): Eukaryota > Metazoa > Chordata > Amphibia > Caudata > Salamandridae > Lissotriton > Lissotriton helveticus. The sequence continues at coordinate 509,838,827 of NC_136073.1, forward strand.
ACCCCCTCCCTTCACCAGTGTGCAAACGCGCCCAGTGGCACATTTTAAGAGGTATTTTTTACCCCCCTGCCCTATTATGTACTAGGGTCTTACAGAGGAGGTCACGGTAATCACAGGGGTACCCCAACGCATAGTATTCCCTAGTGTATGTAGGTGTTTTCACTGTATTCTAAGTGTCTTTTAGCATAACACTGGCTCTAGGCTTGGTTAGTCAGATTCAGTTACCAGCAGTACCCTTCAGAAAAAGTTGTGGTTAAAGGAGGACATTCTGCTCCTCTGTTGGTTCTTTCTGTACATCTCTTCTGCTTCCTGCACTTTTCTTCGTCTTTGTGGACTTCTGTTGCTTCTTTCTGCATTTCTTTTTTTTTCTTTCTGTGCATTTTTTCTCCTTTCTTCACATGTCCTACCTCATTTACTAGCATTTAAAAAAGCCTTTGAAATTCACATAAAAAACCATAGGTTCCAGTTATGTTATAGTTAGAAATTAGCATTTAAAAAACCTTAGTAATTCACAGAAAAAACATAGGTTTCAGGGGCGTTATAGTTAGTTGGACATTTCATTCGTACAAAACCAGGGATATTCCCCTGTTATAGTTAGTTCAGCTAACTATTACTCGCGCGCCCACATGCATTGCTGATGACGTCACATATTACATCACTCATGACATGGTCAGTGACATCACCGGGCCGGAATTGGCCATGGGAGGGGGCCACGCGGCCCCCTTCCCGTAAAAAAATTATAACAATTAGGAATTGGGTTGAGGCCCTAGGGGATGGGGTCCCCAGGGCCCAAAAAAAAAAAAAAAGGAGTAGCCCCCCTTCTTAAAAGTATTTTTTTTAAAAATGGGATCTGGAGGAGGCTACGCCCCCTCCCTGCACCTCTCTGCAAACGCGCCCCCTGGCGCGTTTGCAGAGGAGGTACTAATTCCCCTTGCATACTGGGGGTCCCTGGGGGCCTACTAGCCCACCAGGAGCCTCCAGTATGGGCCAGGGGGCTGCGTTGCTGAGAGGTGTAAAAAGGGGCATGGCCTCAGAATACCTCTCTGCAACGCAGCCCCCTGGTGCATACTGGAGGTTCCTGGTGGGCTAGTTGGCCCCCAGTAACCCCCAGTATGCAAGGGAATTAGTTCCTCCTCTGCAAATGCGCCAGGGGGCTGTGTTGCAGAGAGGTGTAAAAAGGGGCGTGGCCTCATTACACCTCTCTGCAACGCAGCTCCCTGGCGCATATTGGAGGTTCCTGGTGGGCTAGTATGCCCCCAGGGACCCCCATTATGCAAGGGGGATTAGTTACCCCTCTGCAAACGCGCCAGAGGGCTGCGTTGCAGTGAGGAGTAAAAAGGGGGGTGGCCTCATTACACCTCTCTGCAACGCAGCCCCCTGGCGCATACTGGAGCTTTCTGGTGGGCTAGTTGGCCCCCAGGGACCCCCAGTATGCAAGGGGAATTAATTCCCCTCTGCAAAAGCGCCAGGGGACTGCGTTGCAGAGAGGTGTAATGAGGCCATGCCCCTTTTTACACCTCTCTGCAACGCAGCCCCCTAGCGCATACTAGATGTTCCTGGTAGGCTAGTTGGCCCCCAGTATGCAAGGGGACCTAATCCCCCAACTTAGAACACGCTACGGGGCGCGTTTGCACATTGGTGAAAGTAGGGGGGCGGGACTTGAGGTTATATGAGCGCAAACATGCCCTGTGGCGTCTTTTAAGTTGGGGAATTAATTCCTATTCAATCCAGAGGTCCCCTAGGGGCCAACTAGTCCAACAGGTACCTCCAGTAAGCGCCACGGAGCGTTGCAGAGTGTTGTAAAAAGGGGGCATGCCCTCTGAACACCTCTGTGCAACACAGCTCCCTGGCACATACTGGAGGTACCTGACTAGTTGGCTCACAGGGAACCGCAGGATTGAAGAGGAATTAATTCCCCAACCTAAAACGCTGCACAGGGCGTGTTTGCACACATGTCACCTCAGGCCCCACCCACTTCCTTCACTATTGAGCAAAATATTCCTCTAAAATCAGCCGACGAATTCCGATTTACACACCTGTTATCACGAGAGACGTCAGTGCTGCATCTTTGAGCACAGTATGGACCCTGAAAAGTAAATCTAAGCGTACTTACCAGTAACTTGTATTTCCTTCCATAGGAATTTATTATGTGGTTTTCACCAGAAAAGTTTCTAAGTGTCTATTTTTGAAGCGTACATATATTCCTCTAAAATCAGCCGAACTACTAATTCCGATTTACTCACCTGTTATTAGGAGAGACCTCAGCGCTGCATCTTTCAGCCCACTACTGATCCTGAAGAGTAATTCTAATCGTAGTTGCAGTAACTTGAATTTCCTTCCATAGGCTAACATGGACTGGTTTCACTTGGAAATTCTTCTAAGTGTGGAGTTTTGGAACTTTAAAAAATTCCTCTAAAATCAGCCGAAGTACGAATTCCGATTTACTCACCTGTTATCAGGAGAGACCTCAGTGCTGCATTCTTGAGTCCAGTACTGATCCTGAAAAGTTATTCTAACCATACTCACCAGTAACTTGAATTTCCTTCCATAGCATATCTTTGCCTGCTTTTTGCTGAAAAAAGTTTGTCGATTTTTGAAACTTACAAATATTCTTCTAAAATTAGCCGAACTACCAATGCAGATTTACTCACATGTTATCACGAGAGACCTCAGTGCTGCATATTTGAGCCCAGTACTGATCCTGAAAAGTAATTCTAACCATACTTACCAGTAACTTGAATTTCCTTCCATAGGCTAACATTTACTGGTTTCACTTGTAAATTCTTCAAAGTGTGGAGTTTTGGTACTTTAAAATATTCACCTACAATCATCTGAACAACTAATTCCGGTTCACTCACCTGTTATCAGGAGAGTACCCAGTGCTGCATCTTTTAGCCCAGCACTGACCCTGAAAAGTAATTCTAACCATACTTACCAGTAGATTGTATTTCCTTCCATAGGAATCCATTATCTGATTTTCACCAGAAAAGTTTCGATTTTCACAAACTACAAATATTCCTTAAAAATCGCCTGTATGATTTAAACACATTGTTTCAACTGTTTACAGGAGGTGCACCAGTGCTGGATTCAGGATCCACCACTGAGTAAGAAAAAGTCAGGATAACACTACATACCTGCTAAGTGAATTTCCTCCCATAGGATAACATTGGTGATTCTATGTGAAAAAGTTTCTAAGTGTCAACTTTTAAAATACAATAATATTCCTTAAAAATCACTACTGTACCAAAACGCTTTTAGTCAACTGTTTACAGGAGATGTCCCAGGACTGAATCTAGGATCCAGTCCTGTGGTTAGAAAAGTAATCCATAAAGTAACTAATTGCATTTACCTAGAAATTCAATGTTGCATTGTGTTTGAAATTGTGTTGCCCATTGCAACAATTGTAACTACTGTACTTAAAAGTCTATTGCCTATCTGCAAAGTATTTAAACTAAAGTAATCCATTTTAAGAAAGTATATTCTGTAACATAATGTATAATTTAATTATAATGTAATTTAAAAAATAAAATATCTAAAAATAAATAGTTTTAAAACATGTAGTAAATCAGTACATTTAAAAATTGTCATTTACAAAACCTTTGAAATTCACTGAATAAACCATAGGTTTCAGACATGTTATTGTTAGGAATTACCATTTAAAAAACCAGGAAATTCACTGAAAAAACCATAGGTTTCGGACATGTAATAGTTAGGAATTAGCATTTGAAAACCCTTAGAAATTCACTGAAAAAACCATAGGTTTTAGAGGTGTTATAGTTAGCTGGACATTTCACTCATACAAAACCATTGAAATTCCTCCGTTATAGTTAGTTGTACTAACTATAACTCACACGCCCGCAATCCACTGCTGATGATGTCACATATTACATCATTCATGACATGGTCAGTGACATCACTGATGACATCATCCACGTGACAATCTGATACATCTCATCATACACTAGTACAACCTTTCAACACTCATTATATAATATGGAGTACCATATTTGAACCCATTGACACACCAATACAAGTTTCTAAAAACCCACTCAGTGATTCCTACATCTACACACACACATCTAAACACTTACCTATAGATTCACTCATACATGCTAACAAAGATCAATAGAACACTATTAAATATACTTATACACCTACATCGACATTACACACCAGCACACATCCTATTCACTTATGCAGTCATCCTACTCACGTATGCAAACAATTGATTATGCTTACATTTACTAAGCTACACACTTATACAAACACCACTTTATTTATTCATATAGATAATAACTCATAATTAGTGTGTTCTAAAATCACTATTACAAGTATACCGTTTTCCATACCGTCACTCCTAAAATCACAGAGTTTTATGTATACTTATTTATAAACAACAACTGTCACATACACTGCCTTTTATATTTCTACTGTGTTGGACATGTATAATTGAGAAATATGTTTACTCATTACCACACCCATAAAGAGATTCACTCACCCAAACAACTGTTTCCACATACAGTCTTAACCTCATACACCTACTAAATCAACTATTTAAACATCTTTGGACAGTCACACACCTCCCACCCAACCATTCACACATTCACTATCCCATACAAATACTCACTTAACTAATCAATAACTAATATAGACTTTCACATAGCTAGTAACCAACTTATGTAGTAGTTTACACTACAAGAGAGAGTGATACAGATATTCACACAGTTTAATCACTGTCCCATATATTTAGTGAGACACTTTAAGTTAGTCACTTAGACAGTCAATTAAGTTAGTCACTTAGACAGTCAATCACAGTGCTACTAAATCCTCCATCCAGACACTTATACATCCACTCAGTCTTCAATGCAGATTGCTATATATATAATACTTATTTAAATATCGAACCAAACCACATTCACTGGATGATGTCATCAGTGATGTTATTTGAGATGTCATCAGCGATGTCACTAACCATGTCATGAATGATGTAATATGTGACATCATCAGCAGTGGATTGCGGGCGCGCAAGTTATAGTTAGTACAACTAACTATAACGGAGGAATTGCAATGATTTTGTATGAGTTAAATGTCCCGTTAACTATAACACCCCTAAAACCTATGTTTTTTTCAGTGAATATATATATATATAGTTGGAAAATTATTTATTTATAAAAATAAAATTTACTATATATATAAAGATAGTTGGAAATGTATTTTATTTATAAAACATATAATTATACATTTGTAAAAATGTGTGGTTGCTGGTTTATTAAAATATGCAGATTTTTGTGTAAACAATCATGTAATATAATCGACCATCATGCTGACTACTAGATACATACTTTATAAAATACAATAATTTGAATTGTAATGTTTTAAGAGTGAAGATGTGTTTGGAAATAAATGACTTTCATACAGTTACATGATCAGTAAACACCCACTTTAACACACTTTACCTGTTATGAAAAAGATAAACATAATCCTTCAATGTAGCACATGTACACAATAACAAAAACACAGGTATGATGTGCACATTTAGTCATAAATACAGATCTGAAACAAGCACACAGCAACCATAAATTTATTTTACATATACATGCAACCATACATTGTTGTATGACCAGTAAATGACATACTAAAGAGCATGATATAACACAATACATCTAACTTTAGGTTTATTTAAAAAACAAAACATTTAATATTTACTAATCAAAATTTTACACATTTTTCTATTTTCTAAAGAATATTCAATTCACATTGTATGTAAAAAACAATTATTTGTTATTATTATTTTGTTGATTGTAAATATTCTTAAATAGTTAAGTCAGGGCCTGATTTAGGAAAGTTTTAGCAACAATTACTCTTTTGAGAACTGTAGTAAAGTATATTTCCTTGATAAAAAAAAATGCGTCACACACAAAAAGTACTGTTTATAAAGCAAACTTCCAGACATCGAAGCTGTTTGGAAGGTGTAAGAAGTTGGCCTGGTATATGCTGTCCACTAATTAAGGTGGGCACCTTGCACCAGTCCAAACAACCCTTATGGTGATTTAAGAGGTCAAAGATAACCTTAGAAAGCTATCCAAGTGGTAGCTGTGGAGAGCAGCAGGACTAGGGACCGCCCGCCATAAGGGCGGGGGTCCCGTGGGTGGTATTAGGATGCGGCCGCCACAGTGGCGGCCGCATCCTGCATTTATAACATTGTGGCGGGCGGTGCTCTCTGCACCGCCCGCCGCAATGCCATAAATGCATGTATGCATTTGCATACACTATGCGGCAGGCATCACGCGGTGCCTACCACATTGTATATGCAAATGCAGGGGGGTACCACAGGTACCCCCCCGTGTGCACCCCCACCCCTCCTTCACTTTGGGGACCCGCAGGGGGGCCCCAAAGTGAAGACCGCATGCATATCCGTGACGGCATTGCCTCCAAGGAAAGGCTTTGAAAGATGCCCATCATAATATGGCTGGCGGTGTCTGATAGACACCGCCACCATATTATTCCTTTTCCGCCCCGGCCGCAAGGCGACCGGGGCGGAAAAGCGGCGGGCGGTCTTTCCGTCCGCCGAGGTACCCCCGCCACACTAATATGGCGGGGGGGGGAACGAGTGTAGATGTCGGGCGGATTGCTCCCGCCAGCTTGGCGGGGGCAATCCGCCCAACATCATAATGGGCCCCTTAGTCTTGAAGAAATGTTAAGATGCTTGTTTTACCAGAATACAACCTTATAGTATTGGTTAAATGAAAGGAGAACTACATAGTAGTTATAAAGTATGTATTTTTTAATATAACACTCTCTACGACACAGTATCTTCAACACAAAAATACTGTCAAAGCACACAATATTGTAACACAGAAACAAGAGTAAATAGCACAAATACACAGAGGGCCCCTGGGGTGGACCAAACCATATACTAAAATAGTTGTATAGGAGTCACAACTCGAGTCAAGACAGTGTCTAGAGGTTGTAGAATCGCTGGGACCCCAAGGAACCACCCAAGGTGAGTAAGTAGGGACCCCACGGAGGACGAGTGCAATGTGAGAACACAACCGCATGCTCCGTGCTATTCTATGGGAAGGTTGCGGTTGAAGTTTTAGAATTTAAGGACCCTTCCCAGTGGGCTTCGAGGAAACGCAGTGGAATTTAGGAGGTTGGAGAACCACCCCACCCATGGATACCATAGTACTGGAGTTACCTATCCGAGGGGAGCCGGGTGCATTGGTCTGAAGTGGCGTAGGAAACCACTATCAATCTCAATGGAGGACTTCGAAAAAAAGCCACTCCTGGAAGGAAGAAAAGAGTCCATTGGAATCCAAAGGTGGATTCTAGTCGAAGGGTACCTGAAAGCAGAGGGTACAGAGTCTGGGTTACTCAAGAGTGACCAAGGGCTCGGAAGACAGATGCCCACTGATGTTGGATGCTTCAGGTGCGTTGATGGGGTTCTTGACTCTGCAGCCACGGGAACCAGGAGATGTTGAGGATAACCAGGAGCTGGATACAAGTTGTCCCAGGAAGGATGTCGAGTGTTGAGCAATTGGTTCTGGCGGGAACACAAACAAGCCTTGGCAACGGCAACCTACACAGAAGGACAAAGAAGGTTACGCTTCGGATAAGCAAGGCCCAGGAGACTCACCACAACAAGTAGAGTAAGGGTGGGCCTAAAGCAACTGGGGGAGCCCAAGAACGCAAAGTTAACCCTCACGTGGACTCACAAGCCGGAGGCACAGAAGTCGTGAGAGCATCTCAAGCGATTTCACCAAACAGCAGCCCAAGGAGCACTCGGTGTGAGGGGGCTGAAGTTTTTAGTATGAAATGGTGCCAGAGGTTCGGGCTACTGAGAGCCCAATGCAATTGCTCTGGAAATGCCAACAAGCATTTGCACTTGCAAATGAACGCTGTGCACAGGGGTACAGGTATTGAAGCCCCCAGAATGGATGCTGACCTCAAACTTGGTAAGAGGGCAGCTTGGACCTTGAAAGACATAGGGACCCACCTCCTGTGTTGCTGGAGCCTTCAGTCCATAGGAGCTCAGGAGCAGCAGACCAGTCAGTTGTGATGTGGTGCCTGCTGATGCAGGGGAGATGTCACACCAAGGGAGATTTCTTCGGTTGTCATTGATGCTCCACAGGTCCTTCACGAAGCCTGTATGGTGCACAGGCATGGATGAGGCTTTGGACTGAGAGGGAGATGAAGTTGGGCCCAGACAAAGTCCAGCGAAGTCCAGAGTGTCCAGACGGTCAAAGGTCAGTGGTTTCTGGTTCAGAATCATGTCCACATTGAATCGAGGGCCCTACAGCCAAGCAAGCCCTTTTATACCCACAGGAGAGGGGTGGGCAGATTCAGGGGACCCTCCTAGGGGAGGGTCTGGACAGTGGGGCGGTAACTCCCATGTCCTTTGGCCAGTTTCACACCAGTAAACTAATTAAAGAAAAGAGGATGCCAACGGTATTTTCTTAAGGAAGGTTATTTATCAAGACAAATACTACTAATTATCTGTCTCATCACATCATAAATTGTATAGTATCTATCTATCATCAAATATAACGTTCATCTAATGGCTATTAACAACAACTTAAAAGAAAGAACGGCTCCCAGGACTGGTTTGAACTAAACTATGTACAGGGATACCAAGTGTGCCCCTCATGCAGACTTTCAGTCCCTGCCAATCACACCCACCCAGGCCTAATACACTAAATCCTGTCTGGGATGTGGTCCACTCCCTGTGACAGGATGCTTATTGTTCTGCCTTCCCCTGCTCAAGCTTGGCTCAGAAGCAGGAGGACCGAAATGTGTCTCTGTTCGGCAGCAAACATTTTGGGCTGTCCGGGACAAGAAGGCTGGTATTAGGAACACCAGGGACCCCACCAAGCTCACTTCTCAAGGGCGGAATCATACCTCCCACACCGGTTACCAGTGTGGGGTTATGATTCCAACATGTTTGATACCAAACATAATAGGGTTTGATTCAGCCACTTTAGAGTTAGTCGGTATGCAGTCTTATGATGCCACTCTATATGTCGTATATGGTTGTATCACTAACAACCCGGGAGAATGGACTCTGTAGGCTGCAGGGGTGTCCAGCTTGTGCTAGGACACCCTCTCACTTAGAACAAAGAACCCTGACTTCAGGATTGGTTAGGCATGCTATCGGGCTGACTTACAGGTTTTAAGTGCAGTGGCCCTTTAGATATAAGCATCATATATCTAAAGCAAGTGGTGCATGCACCATCTTACAAAGGCTGCAATAGCAGGCCTGTATTTCAACTTTGCAGGACCTCTCATGGGTGGCATAATACATGCTTCAGCCCATGGGAGGCCTCTGGGGTACCTATGCCCTGGGTACATGGGTACCATATACTAGGGAGTGACAAGGGTACCCCAGTATCTAATCTGGAGTGTACCTAAGTACATAGCATAATAGTTTAAGGAAAAAGCAGATACACTGGGGTCCTGGTTAGCAGGATCACAGTCAGACTAGTCAAAAACACTATGACATTCAGCAAAAAAGTAGGGATAATCACAAGAAGGAGATCCTACTTTCCTATAGAAGGTATGCCTGTATGGCATAGATTTTATGCATGTTGTAGTTTAAAGGATAGAATGACAGCATACCTTGGTTTTGATTCGAATTTGCTTGCTCCTCTTTCTTATTCAGAGCAAAAATAACAAAACGTTGCTAAGATTTTCTGGGCAGTACTTTATAACGACTTTGACCCTTTTTATAGGTTGTTTTCACTATCTCAAGAGAGGAGGTGGGTCTGCCATGGTTATATCGATTGAAAGGGAAATCTAAATGCTACAGGCAGAGTTCTGGCTCCATCCGATGTATTTGTTGCCTTACTCTGTCAATGGAGGAAATCATAAGGGATGGAGTTGGTGGAGGTTTGCGGAAATTTTGTCTGTCAAACCGCTAAACTCTTGGGGGCATAATATCAAGGACGGCGTTACAAATTATAGCTGGTTTAGCAGCAGAAAACTGCTGCTAAAACGGTGATAGTGGACTTGATAATATGCCCTTGGGAATTCCAATAGAAGTCCATGTTCTTGTGTGAACATGGGCTTCTCCAGGCCATATTTTCAAGCCCATTATCGCCGCTTTAGCTGCAGTTTTCTTCCGCCAAACCAACGATAAGGTTAACGCCATTCTTGATAATATGCCCCTAAATTGGGTGAACTGACTTCTTTGACAAGACGACAGTGTTACAGATGAGTTGGACGAAGTTACTGTATCCACCATACTCTGAATCAGGCATTAATTCCCTTCTACAGCCAAACTAGATTTGGTATTTATAGGCACTAATCTTTCTGGTCAAAAAATCCTTGATAGGCATCCAGGGATTGATGTATGTCTGGCTGATGAATGGAGCAAATTATTGAAGCAATTGCAAAATCTGTACTTTTTTCATTGATGAAGATTTTGCAACAAAGGTGTAACCTTGAATGTTCTAAAAATCTAATTTTTCTACGAATAAACACAGAGACCTACAAATATATGTGTTTTAACAATCAAATGACATTAAAAAATATATTAAAAGTCTTTTTCTCGGAGGTGCATAAACACTGCAGCAATCAAAGGATCAAAGCTATAAGTAGTTTTAACAAGTCAAAAAAGTGAATGTATCTGACTTTTGCAAGCTGTAGCTTGGGTCACATCATTTCAATGATTCTATGTGTAATGCTTCTCATATAGGTGATTCAAATCTACACTGCTGCCCACAAGTGACGTCTGACTATTATATACCTTGTCCAGTTTTTGCACTGGTTTAATGTGGCATTTTCTAAAAGCCGAATTGGGAATTTGGGTTTAGGAAATTATCCACCACATTTTAGGCATTAAAGCCCATATACTGAGGGCTATTTATCTTCATTCCATTCTCCATATATTTTGATATGCCAGCCAACCAGTTCTGAAAAAAATAAAAAACTTAACGAGGAGGCCACATGAAAAAGCAGCATTCTTACGACTAGTCTCAGTCTGGCAAGGTATGTTAGGATTCTGGGAACAGTACATACAAGTTAGACAGTACAATTTTCACAGGTTAAAATCAAGATTAAGGGCCTCATTATGTGTTTGGCAGTGCAGTGCTGGCCCTGCAACGCCAAACCTGTGTAGGCACCACCCACCAGATCAGGAGTTTTTACCTGGTCTGACTGGCGATTCTTTGCCATTCCCAGAAACTTCAATGGGAACATCAAAGGCAGTGCCGGCACAGCATGGACTGCTGAAGTCCATGCAGGGCAGGTACTGAGGTTCATGCACATAGGAGGCACATGCTGTGCCCCCCTGTGTGCATCCACTTGCTGTGAGGTACCAGGAGCCTGTAGGCCCCCTGTGCTTCATCTACCCCTTGGTTTTCATGGCAGGCTCACCACAATGAAGGCCGTGGCAGATAGGAAACTTGTAATATGCTTATCTATACAACGGTGGTCCAGCCAAGTATATTGCGGCCTCAAGACAGCTGCACAAATACCAGAGAACATCAGTTCCCTGGTGGTTGCATTGGTCCCAGGGTGGCCTGGCTGCTCTAATTGTAAAGAGGGCAGTTGGGAGACCGCCACAGTGAGTCTGGCAGTCCATGGACCACCAGACTCCTAATAAGAGTCATAGTTTTTTTCTTTTACCAGTGCTTTCAGGGTGTGAGTTGTTAAGTACTCACTTTGGTAAACCACATCTCATTTGTAGGACTGGATGGTGGATAATTCCAGAAGGTTTCTTGAGCAACTGTGTGATAGGTGGATGTTCTCCATATGATGTAACAGAAAAAAGTTTATGTGAATTGACTGGTGTGTCTTACCCAAGCATAAGCAGTAGTATGGAATGATGCTGCCATGTCATCACTGCATGCCCCAGGGAGATAAAATCATCTCTCAAGTGTCTGCTCACAACCCTCAAATACTCATTGTTGGACAATGTTATCAGCAACCACAACAGTGCTGGTGGTTTGTAGAGGTTCTTCATTCTGCCGTTGGTATTGCTCTGCAACCAAGTTTAATGTAATTTTGGATTTTTCCTTAAAAGGTATTTCCTTTAACATGTTTCCTTTTTTCCTATTTATTTATGTTTCCTTAAAATTGTCTTTCCTTAAATTGGTTTTCCATGATTTAATTTACTCCAATGTGGTTTCATTTTTTCATTAATTCACATATATCAGTTAGTTCTGACATTGCTACACTGACCTTCATAATATTGTTTGGTTAAAATGAAAATATATATGTTTTGTGAACTGCAGTGCATGTACAGGAGAAGGGTATACTCTCTAAATTAGCTGTCCTCTCTACCCGTGAGTGAGGCTGATGTCAAATCAGGGGACATCTGCCTTAAACTAACCGACACACTAATATATGAACAACTGAACATGCCTTGCAATAGGTGCACCATCTTATGCATAAAATCATTACATTCACTCTACCCCTTGCCATTGGCTACTGTTCCCACTCTCTCACTGTTCTTCAACTGTCTAACCACAACTGATGCCCTGAATGCTGGAAAAGACAAACATTTAGCCCAGTCATAAGGATCTGGGTTTAATCCATCCTTCTTCTGCTCACAACACCACCCCAGTTGGGACCCAGGCATATGCAAATCAGTCTTGACCGTGTTCCTTATGGGAACAGTCCAGCCCGAACTGGCAAGCCAGGTCCTCTCTGGACCGGAAAAAAGCATCATGGGACCGGTTTCAGAATTAAGCTATCCTGCCTGATGAGGGGTGAAACCCCGAAACCAGTCCTAGGATGCTTGTTTCTGGTCTAGGGAGGACCTAGCCTGGAAGCACTGGCTGAACTGTTACCATACTAGTGCCGGGTCAAGACTGATTTGCATATGGCTGGGTTCAAACTGGAATGGCATGGGGAACAAAAAAACAATTGGTTTAGGCCTGATCTCTGTCTGTACTGGGGAGAATGTATGACATTATTCTGCATTCTGTCCATCAATTGTTCTTTTTGCATTTGTCACACCAAGTGGCACGGGTATGCCCAGACCGTGCTCTCCATGCTACTGGAGTCAAGCTATTCTGGCTGATGAGGTATGAAACCCCAAAACTGGTCCTAGGATGCTTGTTTCCCATCCAGGGGGGCGTTGGCAGTTCTAGCTGAACTGTTCCCATTGGGTGCAGGGTCAAGACTGATTTGCATATGACTGCGTTCAAACTGGAAAGGCATGTGGAGCAAAAAAACAATGGATTTAAGCCCAGATCTCTATACTGGGGTGAATGTATGACATTGTTCTGCATTCTGTACATCAACTGTTATTTCTAATTAGCACTTTGTCATCTGATGGACTTATTACTGGCCACATATATACTCTCACTGTTCATCCATTCAGTAACCTTAACAACGACGAAGAAAGCCTTAGAAACATTTGAAAGACTGTACTATTCACCTAAAGTTTGAGGACTTGGAGACTGGTATGATCTATTAACGTTGGGAGTGCTGTTGGGCAGGTATGTGTTTTAGGTGTGCCAAGAATAGAATAGAATAGAATAGAATAGAATAGAATAGAATAAGCATTGGAAGTATTGACTCTAGAGGCACTGAAAGGTGCCAAGAAATTGGCCTTCATTACCGTCCAATATGCTCCAAGTTTACACAGCACTTTACGCACCTAATCCTTGGTGATGGTAGTATTCAATACCAATTGAGGTGAAATGGGAAGGGACATATAGTCTTATTTAATGTGCAACAAATTAATTCTATTGCCAATTTGAAAATGAACATTCTATTTTATGTATTTTATTTAAGCCAATATTCACATCTTTGGTGTAAATTATGTCACGCATCATAAGGTATTATTTTAATGTAGAATGTCGTTTTAGTCATGCAATGGTTGTAACTAACTATTGCAGGGCAGTAAATGAATCGAAAACTGGATTGAAAATGAAATTGAACTGTTGCAGCTAAGACAAGTAAACAAAATGTTTTCTCAAATGCAAACACTTGAAGTGTGTGACCTTTGTCCTTACCTCATGAGAGACAGTTACTCTTTTG